>NW_028277182.1:742701-1114052 GCF_051122295.1 Plectrocnemia conspersa | reverse complement strand
TTTGCATATAAAAGCAATTTTTAATTATTTTTTTTTTAATAAAAACCGAGTCTTACCATATATTGACCGAGACCTCGAACGAGCTTTTATGCGACTCTGCATACAGTTAACGCTCGTATGAAGCTTCTATTTAAGAAATTGACTTGAATTTTTTATACCAAATAGAGCTTTCAACTATACTTACGATACTATACAAAAAAATTAAAAATTAAAAAATAAAAGTATTTTTTTTTCAAAACACGTTTAGTGTGATGAGTCGATCGACCCACCATACATACGCTCATAAGATTTTCAATATAGTTAAGGTCAGTGTGAGCTTATTTATACATATTTGAATTTCAAAATTTTGTGACAGTATAGAATTCTTAAGCATCCTGTGTATGTTTGTTAGCAAAATCCATTTTGTCAATTTTTTGCAAAATGGCGACAAGTATTAAAATTCAATCACTTATTACTCAGTAGTGTTCAATTTTGTCATAAAGGTCTCTATACATGAAATGTTGAGAAGCCTAAAGCTCATCTAAGTAAAATATAAAAAATATATATTTTTGCTTGAAAACAAGCGATGTATCAGTTCGATCGTACCCCCATACTAGCCATTTTGAGACTTTCGGAAGAGTTAACGCTCTTAACTGCTTGGTTTCGAAGATTAAAATTTTAATTTTTAATATCGCATAGAACTAACGTGCAGCCCCTATACGTTATGTTTAAAAAAAATATATAAAATTTTTTTTCAAAATGGCGGCTATCGTAAAAATTCAAAGTGTCATAACTTTGCTAAATCAAATCCTACTGAAAAATGTCGTATGCAAAAAGTGTTTGGAATTTTATTTTGCATATAAAAGCAATTTTTAATTATTTTTTTTTTAATAAAAACCGAGTCTTACCATATATTGACCGAGACCTCGAACGAGCTTTTATGCGACTCTGCATACAGTTAACGCTCGTATGAAGCTTCTATTTAAGAAATTGACTTGAATTTTTTATACCAAATAGAGCTTTCAACTATACTTACGATACTATACAAAAAAATTAAAAATTAAAAAATAAAAGTATTTTTTTTTCAAAACACGTTTAGTGTGATGAGTCGATCGACCCACCATACATACGCTCATAAGATTTTCAATATAGTTAAGGTCAGTGTGAGCTTATTTATACATATTTGAATTTCAAAATTTTGTGACAGTATAGAATTCTTAAGCATCCTGTGTATGTTTGTTAGCAAAATCCATTTTGTCAATTTTTTGCAAAATGGCGACAAGTATTAAAATTCAATCACTTATTACTCAGTAGTGTTCAATTTTGTCAAAAAGGTCTCTATACATGAAATGTTGAGAAGCCTAAAGCTCATCTAAGTAAAATATAAAAAATATATATTTTTGCTTGAAAACAAGCGATGTATCAGTTCGATCGTACCCCCATACTAGCCATTTTGAGACTTTCGGAAGAGTTAACGCTCTTAACTGCTTGGTTTCGAAGATTAAAATTTGAATTTTTAATATCGCATAGAACTAACGTGCAGCCCCTATACGTTATGTTTAAAAAAAATATATAAAATTTTTTTTCAAAATGGCGGCTATCGTAAAAATTCAAAGTGTCATAACTTTGCTAAATCAAATCCTACTGAAAAATGTCGTATGCAAAAAGTGTTTGGAATTTTATTTTGCATATAAAAGCAATTTTTAATTATTTTTTTGTTAATAAAAACCGAGTCTTACCATATATTGACCGAGACCTCGAACGAGCTTTTATGCGACTCTGCATACAGTTAACGCTCGTATGAAGCTTCTATTTAAGAAATTGACTTGAATTTTTGATACCAAATAGAGCTTACAACTATACTTACGATACTATACAAAAAAATTAAAAATTAAAAAATAAAAGTATTTTTTTTTCAAAACACGTTTAGTGTGATGAGTCGATCGACCCACCATACATACGCTCATAAGATTTTCAATATAGTTAAGGTCAGTGTGAGCTTATTTATACATATTTGAATTTCAAAATTTTGTGACAGTATAGAATTCTTAAGCATCCTGTGCATGTTTGTTAGCAAAATCCATTTTGTCAATTTTTTGCAAAATGGCGACAAGTATTAAAATTCAATCACTTATTACTCAGTAGTGTTCAATTTTGTCATAAAGGTCTCTATACATGAAATGTTGAGAAGCCTAAAGCTCATCTAAGTAAAATATAAAAAATATATATTTTTGCTTGAAAACAAGCGATGTATCAGTTCGATCGTACCCCCATACTAGCCATTTTGAGACTTTCGGAAGAGTTAACGCTCTTAACTGCTTGGTTTCGAAGATTAAAATTTTAATTTTTAATATCGCATAGAACTAACGTGCAGCCCCTATACGTTATGTTTAAAAAAAATATATAAATTTTGTTTTCAAAATGGCGGCTATCGTAAAAATTCAAAGTGTCATAACTTTGCTAAATCAAATCCTACTGAAAAATGTCGTATGCAAAAAGTGTTTGGAATTTTATTTTGCATATAAAAGCAATTTTTAATTATTTTTTTTTTAATAAAAACCGAGTCTTACCATATATTGACCGAGACCTCGAACGAGCTTTTATGCGACTCTGCATACAGTTAACGCTCGTATGAAGCTTCTATTTAAGAAATTGACTTGAATTTTTTATACCAAATAGAGCTTTCAACTATACTTACGATACTATACAAAAAAATTAAAAATTAAAAAATAAAAGTATTTTTTTTTCAAAACACGTTTAGTGTGATGAGTCGATCGACCCACCATACATACGCTCATAAGATTTTCAATATAGTTAAGGTCAGTGTGAGCTTATTTATACATATTTGAATTTCAAAATTTTGTGACAGTATAGAATTCTTAAGCATCCTGTGTATGTTTGTTAGCAAAATCCATTTTGTCAATTTTTTGCAAAATGGCGACAAGTATTAAAATTCAATCACTTATTACTCAGTAGTGTTCAATTTTGTCATAAAGGTCTCTATACATGAAATGTTGAGAAGCCTAAAGCTCATCTAAGTAAAATATAAAAAATATATATTTTTGCTTGAAAACAAGCGATGTATCAGTTCGATCGTACCCCCATACTAGCCATTTTGAGACTTTCGGAAGAGTTAACGCTCTTAACTGCTTGGTTTCGAAGATTAAAATTTTAATTTTTAATATCGCATAGAACTAACGTGCAGCCCCTATACGTTATGTTTAAAAAAAATATATAAATTTTTTTTTCAAAATGGCGGCTATCGTAAAAATTCAAAGTGTCATAACTTTGCTAAATCAAATCCTACTGAAAAATGTCGTATGCAAAAAGTGTTTGGAATTTTATTTTGCATATAAAAGCAATTTTTAATTATTTTTTTTTTAATAAAAACCGAGTCTTACCATATATTGACCGAGACCTCGAACGAGCTTTTATGCGACTCTGCATACAGTTAACGCTCGTATGAAGCTTCTATTTAAGAAATTGACTTGAATATTTGATACCAAATAGAGCTTTCAACTATACTTACGATACTATACAAAAAAATTAAAAATTAAAAAATAAAAGTATTTTTTTTTCAAAACACGTTTAGTGTGATGAGTCGATCGACCCACCATACATACGCTCATAAGATTTTCAATATAGTTAAGGTCAGTGTGAGCTTATTTATACATATTTGAATTTCAAAATTTTGTGACAGTATAGAATTCTTAAGCATCCTGTGTATGTTTGTTAGCAAAATCCATTTTGTCAATTTTTTGCAAAATGGCGACAAGTATTAAAATTCAATCACTTATTACTCAGTAGTGTTCAATTTTGTCATAAAGGTCTCTATACATGAAATGTTGAGAAGCCTAAAGCTCATCTAAGTAAAATATAAAAAATATATATTTTTGCTTGAAAACAAGCGATGTATCAGTTCGATCGTACCCCCATACTAGCCATTTTGAGACTTTCGGAAGAGTTAACGCTCTTAACTGCTTGGTTTCGAAGATTAAAATTTTAATTTTTAATATCGCATAGAACTAACGTGCAGCCCCTATACGTTATGTTTAAAAAAAATATATAAAATTTTTTTTCAAAATGGCGGCTATCGTAAAAATTCAAAGTGTCATAACTTTGCTAAATCAAATCCTACTGAAAAATGTCGTATGCAAAAAGTGTTTGGAATTTTATTTTGCATATAAAAGCAATTTTTAATTATTTTTTTTTTAATAAAAACCGAGTCTTACCATATATTGACCGAGACCTCGAACGAGCTTTTATGCGACTCTGCATACAGTTAACGCTCGTATGAAGCTTCTATTTAAGAAATTGACTTGAATTTTTTATACCAAATAGAGCTTTCAACTATACTTACGATACTATACAAAAAAATTAAAAATTAAAAAATAAAAGTATTTTTTTTTCAAAACACGTTTAGTGTGATGAGTCGATCGACCCACCATACATACGCTCATAAGATTTTCAATATAGTTAAGGTCAGTGTGAGCTTATTTATACATATTTGAATTTCAAAATTTTGTGACAGTATAGAATTCTTAAGCATCCTGTGTATGTTTGTTAGCAAAATCCATTTTGTCAATTTTTTGCAAAATGGCGACAAGTATTAAAATTCAATCACTTATTACTCAGTAGTGTTCAATTTTGTCAAAAAGGTCTCTATACATGAAATGTTGAGAAGCCTAAAGCTCATCTAAGTAAAATATAAAAAATATATATTTTTGCTTGAAAACAAGCGATGTATCAGTTCGATCGTACCCCCATACTAGCCATTTTGAGACTTTCGGAAGAGTTAACGCTCTTAACTGCTTGGTTTCGAAGATTAAAATTTGAATTTTTAATATCGCATAGAACTAACGTGCAGCCCCTATACGTTATGTTTAAAAAAAATATATAAAATTTTTTTTCAAAATGGCGGCTATCGTAAAAATTCAAAGTGTCATAACTTTGCTAAATCAAATCCTACTGAAAAATGTCGTATGCAAAAAGTGTTTGGAATTTTATTTTGCATATAAAAGCAATTTTTAATTATTTTTTTGTTAATAAAAACCGAGTCTTACCATATATTGACCGAGACCTCGAACGAGCTTTTATGCGACTCTGCATACAGTTAACGCTCGTATGAAGCTTCTATTTAAGAAATTGACTTGAATTTTTGATACCAAATAGAGCTTTCAACTATACTTACGATACTATACAAAAAAATTAAAAATTAAAAAATAAAAGTATTTTTTTTTCAAAACACGTTTAGTGTGATGAGTCGATCGACCCACCATACATACGCTCATAAGATTTTCAATATAGTTAAGGTCAGTGTGAGCTTATTTATACATATTTGAATTTCAAAATTTTGTGACAGTATAGAATTCTTAAGCATCCTGTGCATGTTTGTTAGCAAAATCCATTTTGTCAATTTTTTGCAAAATGGCGACAAGTATTAAAATTCAATCACTTATTACTCAGTAGTGTTCAATTTTGTCATAAAGGTCTCTATACATGAAATGTTGAGAAGCCTAAAGCTCATCTAAGTAAAATATAAAAAATATATATTTTTGCTTGAAAACAAGCGATGTATCAGTTCGATCGTACCCCCATACTAGCCATTTTGAGACTTTCGGAAGAGTTAACGCTCTTAACTGCTTGGTTTCGAAGATTAAAATTTTAATTTTTAATATCGCATAGAACTAACGTGCAGCCCCTATACGTTATGTTTAAAAAAAATATATAAATTTTGTTTTCAAAATGGCGGCTATCGTAAAAATTCAAAGTGTCATAACTTTGCTAAATCAAATCCTACTGAAAAATGTCGTATGCAAAAAGTGTTTGGAATTTTATTTTGCATATAAAAGCAATTTTTAATTATTTTTTTTTTAATAAAAACCGAGTCTTACCATATATTGACCGAGACCTCGAACGAGCTTTTATGCGACTCTGCATACAGTTAACGCTCGTATGAAGCTTCTATTTAAGAAATTGACTTGAATTTTTTATACCAAATAGAGCTTTCAACTATACTTACGATACTATACAAAAAAATTAAAAATTAAAAAATAAAAGTATTTTTTTTTCAAAACACGTTTAGTGTGATGAGTCGATCGACCCACCATACATACGCTCATAAGATTTTCAATATAGTTAAGGTCAGTGTGAGCTTATTTATACATATTTGAATTTCAAAATTTTGTGACAGTATAGAATTCTTAAGCATCCTGTGTATGTTTGTTAGCAAAATCCATTTTGTCAATTTTTTGCAAAATGGCGACAAGTATTAAAATTCAATCACTTATTACTCAGTAGTGTTCAATTTTGTCATAAAGGTCTCTATACATGAAATGTTGAGAAGCCTAAAGCTCATCTAAGTAAAATATAAAAAATATATATTTTTGCTTGAAAACAAGCGATGTATCAGTTCGATCGTACCCCCATACTAGCCATTTTGAGACTTTCGGAAGAGTTAACGCTCTTAACTGCTTGGTTTCGAAGATTAAAATTTTAATTTTTAATATCGCATAGAACTAACGTGCAGCCCCTATACGTTATGTTTAAAAAAAATATATAAAATTTTTTTTCAAAATGGCGGCTATCGTAAAAATTCAAAGTGTCATAACTTTGCTAAATCAAATCCTACTGAAAAATGTCGTATGCAAAAAGTGTTTGGAATTTTATTTTGCATATAAAAGCAATTTTTAATTATTTTTTTTTTAATAAAAACCGAGTCTTACCATATATTGACCGAGACCTCGAACGAGCTTTTATGCGACTCTGCATACAGTTAACGCTCGTATGAAGCTTCTATTTAAGAAATTGACTTGAATATTTGATACCAAATAGAGCTTTCAACTATACTTACGATACTATACAAAAAAATTAAAAATTAAAAAATAAAAGTATTTTTTTTTCAAAACACGTTTAGTGTGATGAGTCGATCGACCCACCATACATACGCTCATAAGATTTTCAATATAGTTAAGGTCAGTGTGAGCTTATTTATACATATTTGAATTTCAAAATTTTGTGACAGTATAGAATTCTTAAGCATCCTGTGTATGTTTGTTAGCAAAATCCATTTTGTCAATTTTTTGCAAAATGGCGACAAGTATTAAAATTCAATCACTTATTACTCAGTAGTGTTCAATTTTGTCATAAAGGTCTCTATACATGAAATGTTGAGAAGCCTAAAGCTCATCTAAGTAAAATATAAAAAATATATATTTTTGCTTGAAAACAAGCGATGTATCAGTTCGATCGTACCCCCATACTAGCCATTTTGAGACTTTCGGAAGAGTTAACGCTCTTAACTGCTTGGTTTCGAAGATTAAAATTTTAATTTTTATTATCGCATAGAACTAACGTGCAGCCCCTATACGTTATGTTTAAAAAAAATATATAAATTTTTTTTTCAAAATGGCGGCTATCGTAAAAATTCAAAGTGTCATAACTTTGCTAAATCAAATCCTACTGAAAAATGTCGTTTGCAAAAAGTGTTTGGAATTTTATTTTGCATATAAAAGCAATTTTTAATTATTTTTTTTTTAATAAAAACCGAGTCTTACCATATATTGACCGAGACCTCGAACGAGCTTTTATGCGACTCTGCATACAGTTAACGCTCGTATGAAGCTTCTATTTAAGAAATTGACTTGAATTTTTTATACCAAATAGAGCTTTCAACTATACTTACGATACTATACAAAAAAATTAAAAATTAAAAAATAAAAGTATTTTTTTTTCAAAACACGTTTAGTGTGATGAGTCGATCGACCCACCATACATACGCTCATAAGATTTTCAATATAGTTAAGGTCAGTGTGAGCTTATTTATACATATTTGAATTTCAAAATTTTGTGACAGTATAGAATTCTTAAGCAACCTGTGTATGTTTGTTAGCAAAATCCATTTTGTCAATTTTTTGCAAAATGGCGACAAGTATTAAAATTCAATCACTTATTACTCAGTAGTGTTCAATTTTGTCAAAAAGGTCTCTATACATGAAATGTTGAGAAGCCTAAAGCTCATCTAAGTAAAATATAAAAAATATATATTTTTGCTTGAAAACAAGCGATGTATCAGTTCGATCGTACCCCCATACTAGCCATTTTGAGACTTTCGGAAGAGTTAACGCTCTTAACTGCTTGGTTTCGAAGATTAAAATTTTAATTTTTAATATCGCATAGAACTAACGTGCAGCCCCTATACGTTATGTTTAAAAAAAATATATAAAATTTTTTTTCAAAATGGCGGCTATCGTAAAAATTCAAAGTGTCATAACTTTGCTAAATCAAATCCTACTGAAAAATGTCGTATGCAAAAAGTGTTTGGAATTTTATTTTGCATATAAAAGCAATTTTTAATTATTTTTTTTTTAATAAAAACCGAGTCTTACCATATCTTACCGAGAGTCTTACCGAGACCTCGAACGAGCTTTTATGCGACTCTGCATACAGTTAACGCTCGTATGAAGCTTCTATTTAAGAAATTGACTTGAATTTTTTATACCAAATAGAGCTTTCAACTATACTTACGATACTATACAAAAAAATTAAAAATTAAAAAATAAAAGTATTTTTTTTTCAAAACACGTTTAGTGTGATGAGTCGATCGACCCACCATACATACGCTCATAAGATTTTCAATATAGTTAAGGTCAGTGTGAGCTTATTTATACATATTTGAATTTCAAAATTTTGTGACAGTATAGAATTCTTAAGCATCCTGTGTATGTTTGTTAGCAAAATCCATTTTGTCAATTTTTTGCAAAATGGCGACAAGTATTAAAATTCAATCACTTATTACTCAGTAGTGTTCAATTTTGTCATAAAGGTCTCTATACATGAAATGTTGAGAAGCCTAAAGCTCATCTAAGTAAAATATAAAAAATATATATTTTTGCTTGAAAACAAGCGATGTATCAGTTCGATCGTACCCCCATACTAGCCATTTTGAGACTTTCGGAAGAGTTAACGCTCTTAACTGCTTGGTTTCGAAGATTAAAATTTTAATTTTTAATATCGCATAGAACTAACGTGCAGCCCCTATACGTTATGTTTAAAAAAAATATATAAATTTTTTTTTCAAAATGGCGGCTATCGTAAAAATTCAAAGTGTCATAACTTTGCTAAATCAAATCCTACTGAAAAATGTCGTATGCAAAAAGTGTTTGGAATTTTATTTTGCATATAAAAGCAATTTTTAATTATTTTTTTTTTAATAAAAACCGAGTCTTACCATATATTGACCGAGACCTCGAACGAGCTTTTATGCGACTCTGCATACAGTTAACGCTCGTATGAAGCTTCTATTAAAGAAATTGACTTGAATTTTTCATACCAAATAGAGCTTTCAACTATACTTACGATACTATACAAAAAAATTAAAAATTAAAAAATAAAAGTATTTTTTTTTCAAAACACGTTTAGTGTGATGAGTCGATCGACCCACCATACATACGCTCATAAGATTTTCAATATAGTTAAGGTCAGTGTGAGCTTATTTATACATATTTGAATTTCAAAATTTTGTGACAGTATAGAATTCTTAAGCAACCTGTGTATGTTTGTTAGCAAAATCCATTTTGTCAATTTTTTGCAAAATGGCGACAAGTATTAAAATTCAATCACTTATTACTCAGTAGTGTTCAATTTTGTCAAAAAGGTCTCTATACATGAAATGTTGAGAAGCCTAAAGCTCATCTAAGTAAAATATAAAAAATATATATTTTAGCTTGAAAACAAGCGATGTATCAGTTCGATCGTACCCCCATACTAGCCATTTTGAGACTTTCGGAAGAGTTAACGCTCTTAACTGCTTGGTTTCGAAGATTAAAATTTTAATTTTTAATATCGCATAGAACTAACGTGCAGCCCCTATACGTTATGTTTAAAAAAAATATATAAAATTTTTTTTCAAAATGGCGGCTATCGTAAAAATTCAAAGTGTCATAACTTTGCTAAATCAAATCCTACTGAAAAATGTCGTATGCAAAAAGTGTTTGGAATTTTATTTTGCATATAAAAGCAATTTTTAATTATTTTTTTTTTAATAAAAACCGAGTCTTACCATATATTGACCGAGACCTCGAACGAGCTTTTATGCGACTCTGCATACAGTTAACGCTCGTATGAAGCTTCTATTTAAAAAATTGACTTGAATTTTTGATACCAAATAGAGCTTTCAACTATACTTACGATACTTACAAAAAAATTAAAAATTAAAAAATAAAAGTATTTTTTTTTCAAAACACGTTTAGTGTGATGAGTCGATCGACCCACCATACATACGCTCATAAGATTTTCAATATAGTTAAGGTCAGTGTGAGCTTATTTATACATATTTGAATTTCAAAATTTTGTGACAGTATAGAAATCTTAAGCATCCTGTGTATGTTTGTTAGCAAAATCCATTTTGTCAATTTTTTGCAAAATGGCGACAAGTATTAAAATTCAATCACTTATTACTCAGTAGTGTTCAATTTTGTCATAAAGGTCTCTATACATGAAATGTTGAGAAGCCTAAAGCTCATCTAAGTAAAATATAAAAAATATATATTTTTGCTTGAAAACAAGCGATGTATCAGTTCGATCGTACCCCCATACTAGCCATTTTGAGACTTTCGGAAGAGTTAACGCTCTTAACTGCTTGGTTTCGAAGATTAAAATTTTAATTTTTAATATCGCATAGAACTAACGTGCAGCCCCTATACGTTATGTTTAAAAAAAATATATAAATTTTTTTTTCAAAATGGCGGCTATCGTAAAAATTCAAAGTGTCATAACTTTGCTAAATCAAATCCTACTGAAAAATGTCGTATGCAAAAAGTGTTTGGAATTTTATTTTGCATATAAAAGCAATTTTTAATTATTTTTTTTTTAATAAAAACCGAGTCTTACCATATATTGACCGAGACCTCGAACGAGCTTTTATGCGACTCTGCATACAGTTAACGCTCGTATGAAGCTTCTATTAAAGAAATTGACTTGAATTTTTCATACCAAATAGAGCTTTCAACTATACTTACGATACTATACAAAAAAATTAAAAATTAAAAAATAAAAGTATTTTTTTTTCAAAACACGTTTAGTGTGATGAGTCGATCGACCCACCATACATACGCTCATAAGATTTTCAATATAGTTAAGGTCAGTGTGAGCTTATTTATACATATTTGAATTTCAAAATTTTGTGACAGTATAGAATTCTTAAGCAACCTGTGTATGTTTGTTAGCAAAATCCATTTTGTCAATTTTTTGCAAAATGGCGACAAGTATTAAAATTCAATCACTTATTACTCAGTAGTGTTCAATTTTGTCAAAAAGGTCTCTATACATGAAATGTTGAGAAGCCTAAAGCTCATCTAAGTAAAATATAAAAAATATATATTTTAGCTTGAAAACAAGCGATGTATCAGTTCGATCGTACCCCCATACTAGCCATTTTGAGACTTTCGGAAGAGTTAACGCTCTTAACTGCTTGGTTTCGAAGATTAAAATTTTAATTTTTAATATCGCATAGAACTAACGTGCAGCCCCTATACGTTATGTTTAAAAAAAATATATAAATTTTTTTTTCAAAATGGCGGCTATCGTAAAAATTCAAAGTGTCATAACTTTGCTAAATCAAATCCTACTGAAAAATGTCGTATGCAAAAAGTGTTTGGAATTTTATTTTGCATATAAAAGCAATTTTTAATTATTTTTTTTTTAATAAAAACCGAGTCTTACCATATATTGACCGAGACCTCGAACGAGCTTTTATGCGACTCTGCATACAGTTAACGCTCGTATGAAGCTTCTATTTAAGAAATTAACTTGAATTTTTGATACCAAATAGAGCTTTCAACTATACTTACGATACTATACAAAAAAATTAAAAATTAAAAAATAAAAGTATTTTTTTTTCAAAACACGTTTAGTGTGATGAGTCGATCGACCCACCATACATACGCTCATAAGATTTTCAATATAGTTAAGGTCAGTGTGAGCTTATTTATACATATTTGAATTTCAAAATTTTGTGACAGTATAGAATTCTTAAGCATCCTGTGTATGTTTGTTAGCAAAATCCATTTTGTCAATTTTTTGCAAAATGGCGACAAGTATTAAAATTCAATCACTTATTACTCAGTAGTGTTCAATTTTGTCAAAAAGGTCTCTATACATGAAATGTTGAGAAGCCTAAAGCTCATCTAAGTAAAATATAAAAAATATATATTTTAGCTTGAAAACAAGCGATGTATCAGTTCGATCGTACCCCCATACTAGCCATTTTGAGACTTTCGGAAGAGTTAACGCTCTTAACTGCTTGGTTTCGAAGATTAAAATTTTAATTTTTAATATCGCATAGAACTAACGTGCAGCCCCTATACGTTATGTTTAAAAAAAATATATAAAATTTTTTTTCAAAATGGCGGCTATCGTAAAAATTCAAAGTGTCATAACTTTGCTAAATCAAATCCTACTGAAAAATGTCGTATGCAAAAAGTGTTTGGAATTTTATTTTGCATATAAAAGCAATTTTTAATTATTTTTTTTTTAATAAAAACCGAGTCTTACCATATATTGACCGAGACCTCGAACGAGCTTTTATGCGACTCTGCATACAGTTAACGCTCGTATGAAGCTTCTATTTAAGAAATTGACTTGAATATTTGATACCAAATAGAGCTTTCAACTATACTTACGATACTATACAAAAAAATTAAAAATTAAAAAATAAAAGTATTTTTTTTTCAAAACACGTTTAGTGTGATGAGTCGATCGACCCACCATACATACGCTCATAAGATTTTCAATATAGTTAAGGTCAGTGTGAGTTTATTTATACATATTTGAATTTCAAAATTTTGTGACAGTATAGAATTCTTAAGCATCCTGTGTATGTTTGTTAGCAAAATCCATTTTGTCAATTTTTTGCAAAATGGCGACAAGTATTAAAATTCAATCACTTATTACTCAGTAGTGTTCAATTTTGTCATAAAGGTCTCTATACATGAAATGTTGAGAAGCCTAAAGCTCATCTAAGTAAAATATAAAAAATATATATTTTTGCTTGAAAACAAGCGATGTATCAGTTCGATCGTACCCCCATACTAGCCATTTTGAGACTTTCGGAAGAGTTAACGCTCTTAACTGCTTGGTTTCGAAGATTAAAATTTTAATTTTTAATATCGCATAGAACTAACGTGCAGCCCCTATACGTTATGTTTAAAAAAAATATATAAATTTTTTTTTCAAAATGGCGGCTATCGTAAAAATTCAAAGTGTCATAACTTTGCTAAATCAAATCCTACTGAAAAATGTCGTTTGCAAAAAGTGTTTGGAATTTTATTTTGCATATAAAAGCAATTTTTAATTATTTTTTTTTTAATAAAAACCGAGTCTTACCATATATTGACCGAGACCTCGAACGAGCTTTTATGCGACTCTGCATACAGTTAACGCTCGTATGAAGCTTCTATTTAAGAAATTGACTTGAATTTTTTATACCAAATAGAGCTTTCAACTATACTTACGATACTATACAAAAAAATTAAAAATTAAAAAATAAAAGTATTTTTTTTTCAAAACACGTTTAGTGTGATGAGTCGATCGACCCACCATACATACGCTCATAAGATTTTCAATATAGTTAAGGTCAGTGTGAGCTTATTTATACATATTTGAATTTCAAAATTTTGTGACAGTATAGAATTCTTAAGCAACCTGTGTATGTTTGTTAGCAAAATCCATTTTGTCAATTTTTTGCAAAATGGCGACAAGTATTAAAATTCAATCACTTATTACTCAGTAGTGTTCAATTTTGTCAAAAAGGTCTCTATACATGAAATGTTGAGAAGCCTAAAGCTCATCTAAGTAAAATATAAAAAATATATATTTTTGCTTGAAAACAAGCGATGTATCAGTTCGATCGTACCCCCATACTAGCCATTTTGAGACTTTCGGAAGAGTTAACGCTCTTAACTGCTTGGTTTCGAAGATTAAAATTTTAATTTTTAATATCGCATAGAACTAACGTGCAGCCCCTATACGTTATGTTTAAAAAAAATATATAAAATTTTTTTTCAAAATGGCGGCTATCGTAAAAATTCAAAGTGTCATAACTTTGCTAAATCAAATCCTACTGAAAAATGTCGTATGCAAAAAGTGTTTGGAATTTTATTTTGCATATAAAAGCAATTTTTAATTATTTTTTTTTTAATAAAAACCGAGTCTTACCATATCTTACCGAGAGTCTTACCGAGACCTCGAACGAGCTTTTATGCGACTCTGCATACAGTTAACGCTCGTATGAAGCTTCTATTTAAGAAATTGACTTGAATTTTTTATACCAAATAGAGCTTTCAACTATACTTACGATACTATACAAAAAAATTAAAAATTAAAAAATAAAAGTATTTTTTTTTCAAAACACGTTTAGTGTGATGAGTCGATCGACCCACCATACATACGCTCATAAGATTTTCAATATAGTTAAGGTCAGTGTGAGCTTATTTATACATATTTGAATTTCAAAATTTTGTGACAGTATAGAATTCTTAAGCATCCTGTGTATGTTTGTTAGCAAAATCCATTTTGTCAATTTTTTGCAAAATGGCGACAAGTATTAAAATTCAATCACTTATTACTCAGTAGTGTTCAATTTTGTCATAAAGGTCTCTATACATGAAATGTTGAGAAGCCTAAAGCTCATCTAAGTCTAATATAAAAAATATATATTTTTGCTTGAAAACAAGCGATGTATCAGTTCGATCGTACCCCCATACTAGCCATTTTGAGACTTTCGGAAGAGTTAACGCTCTTAACTGCTTGGTTTCGAAGATTAAAATTTTAATTTTTAATATCGCATAGAACTAACGTGCAGCCCCTATACGTTATGTTTAAAAAAAATATATAAATTTTTTTTTCAAAATGGCGGCTATCGTAAAAATTCAAAGTGTCATAACTTTGCTAAATCAAATCCTACTGAAAAATGTCGTATGCAAAAAGTGTTTGGAATTTTATTTTGCATATAAAAGCAATTTTTAATTATTTTTTTTTTAATAAAAACCGAGTCTTACCATATATTGACCGAGACCTCGAACGAGCTTTTATGCGACTCTGCATACAGTTAACGCTCGTATGAAGCTTCTATTTAAAAAATTGACTTGAATTTTTGATACCAAATAGAGCTTTCAACTATACTTACGATACTTACAAAAAAATTAAAAATTAAAAAATAAAAGTATTTTTTTTTCAAAACACGTTTAGTGTGATGAGTCGATCGACCCACCATACATACGCTCATAAGATTTTCAATATAGTTAAGGTCAGTGTGAGCTTATTTATACATATTTGAATTTCAAAATTTTGTGACAGTATAGAAATCTTAAGCATCCTGTGTATGTTTGTTAGCAAAATCCATTTTGTCAATTTTTTGCAAAATGGCGACAAGTATTAAAATTCAATCACTTATTACTCAGTAGTGTTCAATTTTGTCATAAAGGTCTCTATACATGATATGTTGAGAAGCCTAAAGCTCATCTAAGTAAAATATAAAAAATATATATTTTTGCTTGAAAACAAGCGATGTATCAGTTCGATCGTACCCCCATACTAGCCATTTTGAGACTTTCGGAAGAGTTAACGCTCTTAACTGCTTGGTTTCGAAGATTAAAATTTTAATTTTTAATATCGCATAGAACTAACGTGCAGCCCCTATACGTTATGTTTAAAAAAAATATATAAATTTTTTTTTCAAAATGGCGGCTATCGTAAAAATTCAAAGTGTCATAACTTTGCTAAATCAAATCCTACTGAAAAATGTCGTATGCAAAAAGTGTTTGGAATTTTATTTTGCATATAAAAGCAATTTTTAATTATTTTTTTTTTAATAAAAACCGAGTCTTACCATATATTGACCGAGACCTCGAACGAGCTTTTATGCGACTCTGCATACAGTTAACGCTCGTATGAAGCTTCTATTAAAGAAATTGACTTGAATTTTTTATACCAAATAGAGCTTTCAACTATACTTACGATACTATACAAAAAAATTAAAAATTAAAAAATAAAAGTATTTTTTTTTCAAAACACGTTTAGTGTGATGAGTCGATCGACCCACCATACATACGCTCATAAGATTTTCAATATAGTTAAGGTCAGTGTGAGCTTATTTATACATATTTGAATTTCAAAATTTTGTGACAGTATAGAATTCTTAAGCAACCTGTGTATGTTTGTTAGCAAAATCCATTTTGTCAATTTTTTGCAAAATGGCGACAAGTATTAAAATTCAATCACTTATTACTCAGTAGTGTTCAATTTTGTCATAAAGGTCTCTATACATGAAATGTTGAGAAGCCTAAAGCTCATCTAAGTAAAATATAAAAAATATATATTTTTGCTTGAAAACAAGCGATGTATCAGTTCGATCGTACCCCCATACTAGCCATTTTGAGACTTTCGGAAGAGTTAACGCTCTTAACTGCTTGGTTTCGAAGATTAAAATTTTAATTTTTAATATCGCATAGAACTAACGTGCAGCCCCTATACGTTATGTTTAAAAAAAATATATAAATTTTTTTTTCAAAATGGCGGCTATCGTAAAAATTCAAAGTGTCATAACTTTGCTAAATCAAATCCTACTGAAAAATGTCGTATGCAAAAAGTGTTTGGAATTTTATTTTGCATATAAAAGCAATTTTTAATTATTTTTTTTTTAATAAAAACCGAGTCTTACCATATATTGACCGAGACCTCGAACGAGCTTTTATGCGACTCTGCATACAGTTAACGCTCGTATGAAGCTTCTATTTAAGAAATTGACTTGAATTTTTGATACCAAATAGAGCTTTCAACTATACTTACGATACTTACAAAAAAATTAAAAATTAAAAAATAAAAGTATTTTTTTTTCAAAACACGTTTAGTGTGATGAGTCGATCGACCCACCATACATACGCTCATAAGATTTTCAATATAGTTAAGGTCAGTGTGAGCTTATTTATACATATTTGAATTTCAAAATTTTGTGACAGTATAGAAATCTTAAGCATCCTGTGTATGTTTGTTAGCAAAATCCATTTTGTCAATTTTTTGCAAAATGGCGACAAGTATTAAAATTCAATCACTTATTACTCAGTAGTGTTCAATTTTGTCATAAAGGTCTCTATACATGAAATGTTGAGAAGCCTAAAGCTCATCTAAGTAAAATATAAAAAATATATATTTTTGCTTGAAAACAAGCGATGTATCAGTTCGATCGTACCCCCATACTAGCCATTTTGAGACTTTCGGAAGAGTTAACGCTCTTAACTGCTTGGTTTCGAAGATTAAAATTTTAATTTTTAATATCGCATAGAACTAACGTGCAGCCCCTATACGTTATGTTTAAAAAAAATATATAAATTTTTTTTTCAAAATGGCGGCTATCGTAAAAATTCAAAGTGTCATAACTTTGCTAAATCAAATCCTACTGAAAAATGTCGTATGCAAAAAGTGTTTGGAATTTTATTTTGCATATAAAAGCAATTTTTAATTATTTTTTTTTTAATAAAAACCGAGTCTTACCATATATTGACCGAGACCTCGAACGAGCTTTTATGCGACTCTGCATACAGTTAACGCTCGTATGAAGCTTCTATTTAAGAAATTGACTTGAATTTTTTATACCAAATAGAGCTTTCAACTATACTTACGATACTATACAAAAAAATTAAAAATTAAAAAATAAAAGTATTTTTTTTTCAAAACACGTTTAGTGTGATGAGTCGATCGACCCACCATACATACGCTCATAAGATTTTCAATATAGTTAAGGTCAGTGTGAGCTTATTTATACATATTTGAATTTCAAAATTTTGTGACAGTATAGAATTCTTAAGCATCCTGTGTATGTTTGTTAGCAAAATCCATTTTGTCAATTTTTTGCAAAATGGCGACAAGTATTAAAATTCAATCACTTATTACTCAGTAGTGTTCAATTTTGTCATAAAGGTCTCTATACATGAAATGTTGAGAAGCCTAAAGCTCATCTAAGTAAAATATAAAAAATATATATTTTTGCTTGAAAACAAGCGATGTATCAGTTCGATCGTACCCCCATACTAGCCATTTTGAGACTTTCGGAAGAGTTAACGCTCTTAACTGCTTGGTTTCGAAGATTAAAATTTTAATTTTTAATATCGCATAGAACTAACGTGCAGCCCCTATACGTTATGTTTAAAAAAAATATATAAATTTTTTTTTCAAAATGGCGGCTATCGTAAAAATTCAAAGTGTCATAACTTTGCTAAATCAAATCCTACTGAAAAATGTCGTATGCAAAAAGTGTTTGGAATTTTATTTTGCATATAAAAGCAATTTTTAATTATTTTTTTTTTAATAAAAACCGAGTCTTACCATATATTGACCGAGACCTCGAACGAGCTTTTATGCGACTCTGCATACAGTTAACGCTCGTATGAAGCTTCTATTTAAGAAATTGACTTGAATTTTTGATACCAAATAGAGCTTTCAACTATACTTACGATACTTACAAAAAAATTAAAAATTAAAAAATAAAAGTATTTTTTTTTCAAAACACGTTTAGTGTGATGAGTCGATCGACCCACCATACATACGCTCATAAGATTTTTAATATAGTTAAGGTCAGTGTGAGCTTATTTATACATATTTGAATTTCAAAATTTTGTGACAGTATAGAAATCTTAAGCATCCTGTGTATGTTTGTTAGCAAAATCCATTTTGTCAATTTTTTGCAAAATGGCGACAAGTATTAAAATTCAATCACTTATTACTCAGTAGTGTTCAATTTTGTCATAAAGGTCTCTATACATGAAATGTTGAGAAGCCTAAAGCTCATCTAAGTAAAATATAAAAAATATATATTTTTGCTTGAAAACAAGCGATGTATCAGTTCGATCGTACCCCCATACTAGCCATTTTGAGACTTTCGGAAGAGTTAACGCTCTTAACTGCTTGGTTTCGAAGATTAAAATTTTAATTTTTAATATCGCATAGAACTAACGTGCAGCCCCTATACGTTATGTTTAAAAAAAATATATAAATTTTTTTTTCAAAATGGCGGCTATCGTAAAAATTCAAAGTGTCATAACTTTGCTAAATCAAATCCTACTGAAAAATGTCGTATGCAAAAAGTGTTTGGAATTTTATTTTGCATATAAAAGCAATTTTTAATTATTTTTTTTTTAATAAAAACCGAGTCTTACCATATATTGACCGAGACCTCGAACGAGCTTTTATGCGACTCTGCATACAGTTAACGCTCGTATGAAGCTTCTATTTAAGAAATTGACTTGAATTTTTTATACCAAATAGAGCTTTCAACTATACTTACGATACTATACAAAAAAATTAAAAATTAAAAAATAAAAGTATTTTTTTTTCAAAACACGTTTAGTGTGATGAGTCGATCGACCCACCATACATACGCTCATAAGATTTTCAATATAGTTAAGGTCAGTGTGAGCTTATTTATACATATTTGAATTTCAAAATTTTGTGACAGTATAGAATTCTTAAGCAACCTGTGTATGTTTGTTAGCAAAATCCATTTTGTCAATTTTTTGCAAAATGGCGACAAGTATTAAAATTCAATCACTTATTACTCAGTAGTGTTCAATTTTGTCAAAAAGGTCTCTATACATGAAATGTTGAGAAGCCTAAAGCTCATCTAAGTAAAATATAAAAAATATATATTTTAGCTTGAAAACAAGCGATGTATCAGTTCGATCGTACCCCCATACTAGCCATTTTGAGACTTTCGGAAGAGTTAACGCTCTTAACTGCTTGGTTTCGAAGATTAAAATTTTAATTTTTAATATCGCATAGAACTAACGTGCAGCCCCTATACGTTATGTTTAAAAAAAATATATAAATTTTTTTTTCAAAATGGCGGCTATCGTAAAAATTCAAAGTGTCATAACTTTGCTAAATCAAATCCTACTGAAAAATGTCGTATGCAAAAAGTGTTTGGAATTTTATTTTGCATATAAAAGCAATTTTTAATTATTTTTTTGTTAATAAAAACCGAGTCTTACCATATATTGACCGAGACCTCGAACGAGCTTTTATGCGACTCTGCATACAGTTAACGCTCGTATGAAGCTTCTATTTAAGAAATTGACTTGAATTTTTTATACCAAATAGAGCTTTCAACTATACTTACGATACTATACAAAAAAATTAAAAATTAAAAAATAAAAGTATTTTTTTTTCAAAACACGTTTAGTGTGATGAGTCGATCGACCCACCATACATACGCTCATAAGATTTTCAATATAGTTAAGGTCAGTGTGAGCTTATTTATACATATTTGAATTTCAAAATTTTGTGACAGTATAGAATTCTTAAGCATCCTGTGTATGTTTGTTAGCAAAATCCATTTTGTCAATTTTTTGCAAAATGGCGACAAGTAATAAAATTCAATCACTTATTACTCAGTAGTGTTCAATTTTGTCAAAAAGGTCTCTATACATGAAATGTTGAGAAGCCTAAAGCTCATCTAAGTAAAATATAAAAAATATATATTTTAGCTTGAAAACAAGCGATGTATCAGTTCGATCGTACCCCCATACTAGCCATTTTGAGACTTTCGGAAGAGTTAACGCTCTTAACTGCTTGGTTTCGAAGATTAAAATTTTAATTTTTAATATCGCATAGAACTAACGTGCAGCCCCTATACGTTATGTTTAAAAAAAATATATAAAATTTTTTTTTAAAATGGCGGCTATCGTAAAAATTCAAAGTGTCATAACTTTGCTAAATCAAATCCTACTGAAAAATGTCGTATGCAAAAAGTGTTTGGAATTTTATTTTGCATATAAAAGCAATTTTTAATTATTTTTTTGTTAATAAAAACCGAGTCTTACCATATATTGACCGAGACCTCGAACGAGCTTTTATGCGACTCTGCATACAGTTAACGCTCGTATGAAGCTTCTATTTAAGAAATTGACTTAAATTTTTTATACCAAATAGAGCTTTCAACTATACTTACGATACTATACAAAAAAATTAAAAATTAAAAAATAAAAGTATTTTTTTTTCAAAACACGTTTAGTGTGATGAGTCGATCGACCCACCATACATACGCTCATAAGATTTTCAATATAGTTAAGGTCAGTGTGAGCTTATTTATACATATTTGAATTTCAAAATTTTGTGACAGTATAGAATTCTTAAGCATCCTGTGTATGTTTGTTAGCAAAATCCATTTTGTCAATTTTTTGCAAAATGGCGACAAGTATTAAAATTCAATCACTTATTACTCAGTAGTGTTCAATTTTGTCAAAAAGGTCTCTATACATGAAATGTTGAGAAGCCTAAAGCTCATCTAAGTAAAATATAAAAAATATATATTTTTGCTTGAAAACAAGCGATGTATCAGTTCGATCGTACCCCCATACTAGCCATTTTGAGACTTTCGGAAGAGTTAACGCTCTTAACTGCTTGGTTTCGAAGATTAAAATTTTAATTTTTAATATCGCATAGAACTAACGTGCAGCCCCTATACGTTATGTTTAAAAAAAATATATAAAATTTTTTTTCAAAATGGCGGCTATCGTAAAAATTCAAAGTGTCATAACTTTGCTAAATCAAATCCTACTGAAAAATGTCGTATGCAAAAAGTGTTTGAAATTTTATTTTGCATATAAAAGCAATTTTTAATTATTTTTTTTTTAATAAAAATTGAGTCTTACCATATATTGACCGAGACCTCGAACGAGCTTTTATGCGACTCTGCATACAGTTAACGCTCGTATGAAGCTTCTATTTAAGAAATTGACTTGAATTTTTTATAATAAATAGAGCTTTCGACTATACTTACGATACTATACAAAAAAATTAAAAATTAAAAAATAAAAGTATTTTTTTTTCAAAACACGTTTAGTGTGATGAGTCGATCGACCCACCATACATACGCTCATAAGATTTTCAATATAGTTAAGGTCAGTGTGAGCTTATTTATACATATTTGAATTTCAAAATTTTGTGACAGTATAGAATTCTTAAGCATCCTGTGTATGTTTGTTAGCAAAATCCATTTTGTCAATTTTTTGCAAAATGGCGACAAGTATTAAAATTCAATCACTTATTACTCAGTAGTGTTCAATTTTGTCAAAAAGGTCTCTATACATGAAATGTTGAGAAGCCTAAAGCTCATCTAAGTAAAATATAAAAAATATATATTTTTGCTTGAAAACAAGCGATGTATCAGTTCGATCGTACCCCCATACTAGCCATTTTGAGACTTTCGGAAGAGTTAACGCTCTTAACTGCTTGGTTTCGAAGATTAAAATTTTAATTTTTAATATCGCATAGAACTAACATGCAGCCCCTATACGTTATGTTTAAAAAAAATATATAAATTTTTTTTTCAAAATGGCGGCTATCGTAAAAATTCAAAGTGTCATAACTTTGCTAAATCAAATCCTACTGAAAAATGTCGTATGCAAAAAGTGTTTGGAATTTTATTTTGCATATAAAAGCAATTTTTAATTATTTTTTTTTTAATAAAAACCGAGTCTTACCATATCTTACCGAGAGTCTTACCGAGACCTCGAACGAGCTTTTATGCGACTCTGCATACAGTTAACGCTCGTATGAAGCTTCTATTTAAGAAATTGACTTGAATTTTTTATACCAAATAGAGCTTTCAACTATACTTACGATACTATACAAAAAAATTAAAAATTAAAAAATAAAAGTATTTTTTTTTCAAAACACGTTTAGTGTGATGAGTCGATCGACCCACCATACATACGCTCATAAGATTTTCAATATAGTTAAGGTCAGTGTGAGCTTATTTATACATATTTGAATTTCAAAATTTTGTGACAGTATAGAATTCTTAAGCATCCTGTGTATGTTTGTTAGCAAAATCCATTTTGTCAATTTTTTGCAAAATGGCGACAAGTATTAAAATTCAATCACTTATTACTCAGTAGTGTTCAATTTTGTCAAAAAGGTCTCTATACATGAAATGTTGAGAAGCCTAAAGCTCATCTAAGTAAAATATAAAAAATATATATTTTTGCTTGAAAACAAGCGATGTATCAGTTCGATCGTACCCCCATACTAGCCATTTTGAGACTTTCGGAAGAGTTAACGCTCTTAACTGCTTGGTTTCGAAGATTAAAATTTTAATTTTTAATATCGCATAGAACTAACGTGCAGCCCCTATACGTTATGTTTAAAAAAAATATATAAAATTTTTTTTCAAAATGGCGGCTATCGTAAAAATTCAAAGTGTCATAACTTTGCTAAATCAAATCCTACTGAAAAATGTCGTATGCAAAAAGTGTTTGGAATTTTATTTTGCATATAAAAGCAATTTTTAATTATTTTTTTTTTAATAAAAACCGAGTCTTACCATATATTGACCGAGACCTCGAACGAGCTTTTATGCGACTCTGCATACAGTTAACGCTCGTATGAAGCTTCTATTTAAGAAATTGACTTGAATTTTTTATACCAAATAGAGCTTTCAACTATACTTACGATACTATACAAAAAAATTAAAAATTAAAAAATAAAAGTATTTTTTTTTCAAAACACGTTTAGTGTGATGAGTCGATCGACCCACCATACATACGCTCATAAGATTTTCAATATAGTTAAGGTCAGTGTGAGCTTATTTATACATATTTGAATTTCAAAATTTTGTGACAGTATAGAATTCTTAAGCATCCTGTGTATGTTTGTTAGCAAAATCCATTTTGTCAATTTTTTGCAAAATGGCGACAAGTATTAAAATTCAATCACTTATTACTCAGTAGTGTTCAATTTTGTCAAAAAGGTCTCTATACATGAAATGTTGAGAAGCCTAAAGCTCATCTAAGTAAAATATAAAAAATATATATTTTTGCTTGAAAACAAGCGATGTATCAGTTCGATCGTACCCCCATACTAGCCATTTTGAGACTTTCGGAAGAGTTAACGCTCTTAACTGCTTGGTTTCGAAGATTAAAATTTTAATTTTTAATATCGCATAGAACTAACGTGCAGCCCCTATACGTTATGTTTAAAAAAAATATATAAAATTTTTTTTCAAAATGGCGGCTATCGTAAAAATTCAAAGTGTCATAACTTTGCTAAATCAAATCCTACTGAAAAATGTCGTATGCAAAAAGTGTTTGAAATTTTATTTTGCATATAAAAGCAATTTTTAATTATTTTTTTTTTAATAAAAATTGAGTCTTACCATATATTGACCGAGACCTCGAACGAGCTTTTATGCGACTCTGCATACAGTTAACGCTCGTATGAAGCTTCTATTTAAGAAATTGACTTGAATTTTTTATACCAAATAGAGCTTTCAACTATACTTACGATACTATACAAAAAAATTAAAAATTAAAAAATAAAAGTATTTTTTTTTCAAAACACGTTTAGTGTGATGAGTCGATCGACCCACCATACATACGCTCATAAGATTTTCAATATAGTTAAGGTCAGTGTGAGCTTATTTATACATATTTGAATTTCAAAATTTTGTGACAGTATAGAATTCTTAAGCATCCTGTGTATGTTTGTTAGCAAAATCCATTTTGTCAATTTTTTGCAAAATGGCGACAAGTATTAAAATTCAATCACTTATTACTCAGTAGTGTTCAATTTTGTCAAAAAGGTCTCTATACATGAAATGTTGAGAAGCCTAAAGCTCATCTAAGTAAAATATAAAAAATATATATTTTTGCTTGAAAACAAGCGATGTATCAGTTCGATCGTACCCCCATACTAGCCATTTTGAGACTTTCGGAAGAGTTAACGCTCTTAACTGCTTGGTTTCGAAGATTAAAATTTGAATTTTTAATATCGCATAGAACTAACGTGCAGCCCCTATACGTTATGTTTAAAAAAAATATATAAATTTTTTTTTCAAAATGGCGGCTATCGTAAAAATTCAAAGTGTCATAACTTTGCTAAATCAAATCCTACTGAAAAATGTCGTATGCAAAAAGTGTTTGGAATTTTATTTTGCATATAAAAGCAATTTTTAATTATTTTTTTGTTAATAAAAACCGAGTCTTACCATATATTGACCGAGACCTCGAACGAGCTTTTATGCGACTCTGCATACAGTTAACGCTCGTATGAAGCTTCTATTTAAGAAATTGACTTGAATTTTTGATACCAAATAGAGCTTTCAACTATACTTACGATACTATACAAAAAAATTAAAAATTAAAAAATAAAAGTATTTTTTTTTCAAAACACGTTTAGTGTGATGAGTCGATCGACCCACCATACATACGCTCATAAGATTTTCAATATAGTTAAGGTCAGTGTGAGCTTATTTATACATATTTGAATTTCAAAATTTTGTGACAGTATAGAATTCTTAAGCATCCTGTGTATGTTTGTTAGCAAAATCCATTTTGTCAATTTTTTGCAAAATGGCGACAAGTATTAAAATTCAATCACTTATTACTCAGTAGTGTTCAATTTTGTCATGAAGGTCTCTATACATGAAATGTTGAGAAGCCTAAAGCTCATCTAAGTAAAATATAAAAAATATATATTTTTGCTTGAAAACAAGCGATGTATCAGTTCGATCGTACCCCCATACTAGCCATTTTGAGACTTTCGGAAGAGTTAACGCTCTTAACTGCTTGGTTTCGAAGATTAAAATTTTAATTTTTAATATCGCATAGAACTAACGTGCAGCCCCTATACGTTATGTTTAAAAAAAATATATAAATTTTTTTTTCAAAATGGCGGCTATCGTAAAAATTCAAAGTGTCATAACTTTGCTAAATCAAATCCTACTGAAAAATGACGTATGCAAAAAGTGTTTGGAATTTTATTTTGCATATAAAAGCAATTTTTAATTATTTTTTTTTTAATAAAAACCGAGTCTTACCATATATTGACCGAGACCTCGAACGAGCTTTTATGCGACTCTGCATACAGTTAACGCTCGTATGAAGCTTCTATTTAAGAAATTGACTTGAATTTTTGATACCAAATAGAGCTTTCAACTATACTTACGATACTATACAAAAAAATTAAAAATTAAAAAATAAAAGTATTTTTTTTTCAAAACACGTTTAGTGTGATGAGTCGATCGACCCACCATACATACGCTCATAAGATTTTCAATATAGTTAAGGTCAGTGTGAGCTTATTTATACATATTTGAATTTCAAAATTTTGTGACAGTATAGAATTCTTAAGCATCCTGTGTATGTTTGTTAGCAAAATCCATTTTGTCAATTTTTTGCAAAATGGCGACAAGTATTAAAATTCAATCACTTATTACTCAGTAGTGTTCAATTTTGTCATAAAGGTCTCTATACATGAAATGTTGAGAAGCCTAAAGCTCATCTAAGTAAAATATAAAAAATATATATTTTTGCTTGAAAACAAGCGATGTATCAGTTCGATCGTACCCCCATACTAGCCATTTTGAGACTTTCGGAAGAGTTAACGCTCTTAACTGCTTGGTTTCGAAGATTAAAATTTTAATTTTTAATATCGCATAGAACTAACGTGCAGCCCCTATACGTTATGTTTAAAAAAAATATATAAATTTTTTTTTCAAAATGGCGGCTATCGTAAAAATTCAAAGTGTCATAACTTTGCTAAATCAAATCCTACTGAAAAATGTCGAATGCAAAAAGTGTTTGGAATTTTATTTTGCATATAAAAGCAATTTTTAATTATTTTTTTTTTAATAAAAACCGAGTCTTACCATATATTGACCGAGACCTCGAACGAGCTTTTATGCGACTCTGCATACAGTTAACGCTCGTATGAAGCTTCTATTTAAGAAATTGACTTCAATTTTTTATACCAAATAGAGCTTTCAACTATACTTACGATACTATACAAAAAAATTAAAAATTAAAAAATAAAAGTATTTTTTTTTCAAAACACGTTTAGTGTGATGAGTCGATCGACCCACCATACATACGCTCATAAGATTTTCAATATAGTTAAGGTCAGTGTGAGCTTATTTATACATATTTGAATTTCAAAATTTTGTGACAGTATAGAATTCTTAAGCATCCTGTGTATGTTTGTTAGCAAAATCCATTTTGT
Organism: Plectrocnemia conspersa; assembly: GCF_051122295.1. NCBI lineage: Eukaryota > Metazoa > Arthropoda > Insecta > Trichoptera > Polycentropodidae > Plectrocnemia > Plectrocnemia conspersa. Next base: position 1,087,025 of record NW_028277182.1, on the reverse strand, counting down.
CAATTTTTTGCAAAATGGCGACAAGTATTAAAATTCAATCACTTATTACTCAGTAGTGTTCAATTTTGTCAAAAAGGTCTCTATACATGAAATGTTGAGAAGCCTAAAGCTCATCTAAGTAAAATATAAAAAATATATATTTTAGCTTGAAAACAAGCGATGTATCAGTTCGATCGTACCCCCATACTAGCCATTTTGAGACTTTCGGAAGAGTTAACGCTCTTAACTGCTTGGTTTCGAAGATTAAAATTTTAATTTTTAATATCGCATAGAACTAACGTGCAGCCCCTATACGTTATGTTTAAAAAAAATATATAAAAATTTTTTTCAAAATGGCGGCTATCGTAAAAATTCAAAGTGTCATAACTTTGCTAAATCAAATCCTACTGAAAAATGTCGTATGCAAAAAGTGTTTGGAATTTTATTTTGCATATAAAAGCAATTTTTAATTATTTTTTTTTTAATAAAAACCGAGTCTTACCATATATTGACCGAGACCTCGAACGAGCTTTTATGCGACTCTGCATACAGTTAACGCTCGTATGAAGCTTCTATTTAAGAAATTGACTTGAATATTTGATACCAAATAGAGCTTTCAACTATACTTACGATACTATACAAAAAAATTAAAAATTAAAAAATAAAAGTATTTTTTTTTCAAAACACGTTTAGTGTGATGAGTCGATCGACCCACCATACATACGCTCATAAGATTTTCAATATAGTTAAGGTCAGTGTGAGCTTATTTATACATATTTGAATTTCAAAATTTTGTGACAGTATAGAATTCTTAAGCATCCTGTGTATGTTTGTTAGCAAAATCCATTTTGTCAATTTTTTGCAAAATGGCGACAAGTATTAAAATTCAATCACTTATTACTCAGTAGTGTTCAATTTTGTCATAAAGGTCTCTATACATGAAATGTTGAGAAGCCTAAAGCTCATCTAAGTAAAATATAAAAAATATATATTTTTGCTTGAAAACAAGCGATGTATCAGTTCGATCGTACCCCCATACTAGCCATTTTGAGACTTTCGGAAGAGTTAACGCTCTTAACTGCTTGGTTTCGAAGATTAAAATTTGAATTTTTAATATCGCATAGAACTAACGTGCAGCCCCTATACGTTATGTTTAAAAAAAATATATAAAATTTTTTTTCAAAATGGCGGCTATCGTAAAAATTCAAAGTGTCATAACTTTGCTAAATCAAATCCTACTGAAAAATGTCGTATGCAAAAAGTGTTTGGAATTTTATTTTGCATATAAAAGCAATTTTTAATTATTTTTTTGTTAATAAAAACCGAGTCTTACCATATATTGACCGAGACCTCGAACGAGCTTTTATGCGACTCTGCATACAGTTAACGCTCGTATGAAGCTTCTATTTAAGAAATTGACTTGAATTTTTGATACCAAATAGAGCTTTCAACTATACTTACGATACTATACAAAAAAATTAAAAATTAAAAAATAAAAGTATTTTTTTTTCAAAACACGTTTAGTGTGATGAGTCGATCGACCCACCATACATACGCTCATAAGATTTTCAATATAGTTAAGGTCAGTGTGAGCTTATTTACACATATTTAAATTTCAAAATTTTGTGACAGTATAGAATTCTTAAGCATCCTGTGTATGTTTGTTAGCAAAATCCATTTTGTCAATTTTTTGCAAAATGGCGACAAGTATTAAAATTCAATCACTTATTACTCAGTAGTGTTCAATTTTGTCAAAAAGGTCTCTATACATGAAATGTTGAGAAGCCTAAAGCTCATCTAAGTAAAATATAAAAAATATATATTTTAGCTTGAAAACAAGCGATGTATCAGTTCGATCGTACCCCCATACTAGCCATTTTGAGACTTTCGGAAGAGTTAACGCTCTTAACTGCTTGGTTTCGAAGATTAAAATTTTAATTTTTAATATCGCATAGAACTAACGTGCAGCCCCTATACGTTATGTTTAAAAAAAATATATAAATTTTTTATTCAAAATGGCGGCTATCGTAAAAATTCAAAGTGTCATAACTTTGCTAAATCAAATCCTACTGAAAAATGTCGTATGCAAAAAGTGTTTGGAATTTTATTTTGCATATAAAAGCAATTTTTAATTATTTTTTTTTTATTAAAAACCGAGTCTTACCATATATTGACCGAGACCTCGAACGAGCTTTTATGCGACTCTGCATACAGTTAACGCTCGTATGAAGCTTCTATTTAAGAAATTGACTTGAATTTTTGATACCAAATAGAGCTTTCAACTATACTTACGATACTATACAAAAAAATTAAAAATTAAAAAATAAAAGTATTTTTTTTTCAAAACACGTTTAGTGTGATGAGTCGATCGACCCACCATACATACGCTCATAAGATTTTCAATATAGTTAAGGTCAGTGTGAGCTTATTTATACATATTTGAATTTCAAAATTTTGTGACAGTATAGAATTCTTAAGCATCCTGTGTATGTTTGTTAGCAAAATCCATTTTGTCAATTTTTTGCAAAATGGCGACAAGTATTAAAATTCAATCACTTATTACTCAGTAGTGTTCAATTTTGTCATAAAGGTCTCTATACATGAAATGTTGAGAAGCCTAAAGCTCATCTAAGTAAAATATAAAAAATATATATTTTTGCTTGAAAACAAGCGATGTATCAGTTCGATCGTACCCCCATACTAGCCATTTTGAGACTTTCGGAAGAGTTAACGCTCTTAACTGCTTGGTTTCGAAGATTAAAATTTTAATTTTTAATATCGCATAGAACTAACGTGCAGCCCCTATACGTTATGTTTAAAAAAAATATATAAATTTTTTTTTCAAAATGGCGGCTATCGTAAAAATTCAAAGTGTCATAACTTTGCTAAATCAAATCCTACTGAAAAATGTCGTATGCAAAAAGTGTTTGGAATTTTATTTTGCATATAAAAGCAATTTTTAATTATTTTTTTTTTAATAAAAACCGAGTCTTACCATATATTGACCGAGACCTCGAACGAGCTTTTATGCGACTCTGCATACAGTTAACGCTCGTATGAAGCTTCTATTTAAGAAATTGACTTGAATTTTTTATACCAAATAGAGCTTTCAACTATACTTACGATACTATACAAAAAAATTAAAAATTAAAAAATAAAAGTATTTTTTTTTCAAAACACGTTTAGTGTGATGAGTCGATCGACCCACCATACATACGCTCATAAGATTTTCAATATAGTTAAGGTCAGTGTGAGCTTATTTATACATATTTGAATTTCAAAATTTTGTGACAGTATAGAATTCTTAAGCATCCTGTGTATGTTTGTTAGCAAAATCCATTTTGTCAATTTTTTGCAAAATGGCGACAAGTATTAAAATTCAATCACTTATTACTCAGTAGTGTTCAATTTTGTCAAAAAGGTCTCTATACATGAAATGTTGAGAAGCCTAAAGCTCATCTAAGTAAAATATAAAAAATATATATTTTAGCTTGAAAACAAGCGATGTATCAGTTCGATCGTACCCCCATACTAGCCATTTTGAGACTTTCGGAAGAGTTAACGCTCTTAACTGCTTGGTTTCGAAGATTAAAATTTTAATTTTTAATATCGCATAGAACTAACGTGCAGCCCCTATACGTTATGTTTAAAAAAAATATATAAATTTTTTTTTCAAAATGGCGGCTATCGTAAAAATTCAAAGTGTCATAACTTTGCTAAATCAAATCCTACTGAAAAATGTCGTATGCAAAAAGTGTTTGGAATTTTATTTTGCATATAAAAGCAATTTTTAATTATTTTTTTTTTAATAAAAACCGAGTCTTACCATATATTGACCGAGACCTCGAACGAGCTTTTATGCGACTCTGCATACAGTTAACGCTCGTATGAAGCTTCTATTTAAGAAATTGACTTGAATATTTGATACCAAATAGAGCTTTCAACTATACTTACGATACTATACAAAAAAATTAAAAATTAAAAAATAAAAGTATTTTTTTTTCAAAACACGTTTAGTGTGATGAGTCGATCGACCCACCATACATACGCTCATAAGATTTTCAATATAGTTAAGGTCAGTGTGAGCTTATTTATACATATTTGAATTTCAAAATTTTGTGACAGTATAGAATTCTTAAGCATCCTGTGTATGTTTGTTAGCAAAATCCATTTTGTCAATTTTTTGCAAAATGGCGACAAGTATTAAAATTCAATCACTTATTACTCAGTAGTGTTCAATTTTGTCATAAAGGTCTCTATACATGAAATGTTGAGAAGCCTAAAGCTCATCTAAGTAAAATATAAAAAATATATATTTTTGCTTGAAAACAAGCGATGTATCAGTTCGATCGTACCCCCATACTAGCCATTTTGAGACTTTCGGAAGAGTTAACGCTCTTAACTGCTTGGTTTCGAAGATTAAAATTTTAATTTTTAATATCGCATAGAACTAACGTGCAGCCCCTATACGTTATGTTTAAAAAAAATATATAAATTTTTTTTTCAAAATGGCGGCTATCGTAAAAATTCAAAGTGTCATAACTTTGCTAAATCAAATCCTACTGAAAAATGTCGTATGCAAAAAGTGTTTGGAATTTTATTTTGCATATAAAAGCAATTTTTAATTATTTTTTTTTTAATAAAAACCGAGTCTTACCATATATTGACCGAGACCTCGAACGAGCTTTTATGCGACTCTGCATACAGTTAACGCTCGTATGAAGCTTCTATTTAAGAAATTGACTTGAATTTTTGATACCAAATAGAGCTTTCAACTATACTTACGATACTATACAAAAAAATTAAAAATTAAAAAATAAAAGTATTTTTTTTTCAAAACACGTTTAGTGTGATGAGTCGATCGACCCACCATACATACGCTCATAAGATTTTCAATATAGTTAAGGTCAGTGTGAGCTTATTTATACATATTTGAATTTCAAAATTTTGTGACAGTATAGAATTCTTAAGCATCCTGTGTATGTTTGTTAGCAAAATCCATTTTGTCAATTTTTTGCAAAATGGCGACAAGTATTAAAATTCAATCACTTATTACTCAGTAGTGTTCAATTTTGTCATAAAGGTCTCTATACATGAAATGTTGAGAAGCCTAAAGCTCATCTAAGTAAAATATAAAAAATATATATTTTTGCTTGAAAACAAGCGATGTATCAGTTCGATCGTACCCCCATACTAGCCATTTTGAGACTTTCGGAAGAGTTAACGCTCTTAACTGCTTGGTTTCGAAGATTAAAATTTTAATTTTTAATATCGCATAGAACTAACGTGCAGCCCCTATACGTTATGTTTAAAAAAAATATATAAATTTTTTTTTCAAAATGGCGGCTATCGTAAAAATTCAAAGTGTCATAACTTTGCTAAATCAAATCCTACTGAAAAATGTCGTATGCAAAAAGTGTTTGGAATTTTATTTTGCATATAAAAGCAATTTTTAATTATTTTTTTTTTAATAAAAACCGAGTCTTACCATATATTGACCGAGACCTCGAACGAGCTTTTATGCGACTCTGCATACAGTTAACGCTCGTATGAAGCTTCTATTTAAGAAATTGACTTGAATTTTTTATACCAAATAGAGCTTTCAACTATACTTACGATACTATACAAAAAAATTAAAAATTAAAAAATAAAAGTATTTTTTTTTCAAAACACGTTTAGTGTGATGAGTCGATCGACCCACCATACATACGCTCATAAGATTTTCAATATAGTTAAGGTCAGTGTGAGCTTATTTATACATATTTGAATTTCAAAATTTTGTGACAGTATAGAATTCTTAAGCATCCTGTGTATGTTTGTTAGCAAAATCCATTTTGTCAATTTTTTGCAAAATGGCGACAAGTATTAAAATTCAATCACTTATTACTCAGTAGTGTTCAATTTTGTCAAAAAGGTCTCTATACATGAAATGTTGAGAAGCCTAAAGCTCATCTAAGTAAAATATAAAAAATATATATTTTAGCTTGAAAACAAGCGATGTATCAGTTCGATCGTACCCCCATACTAGCCATTTTGAGACTTTCGGAAGAGTTAACGCTCTTAACTGCTTGGTTTCGAAGATTAAAATTTTAATTTTTAATATCGCATAGAACTAACGTGCAGCCCCTATACGTTATGTTTAAAAAAAATATATAAATTTTTTTTTCAAAATGGCGGCTATCGTAAAAATTCAAAGTGTCATAACTTTGCTAAATCAAATCCTACTGAAAAATGTCGTATGCAAAAAGTGTTTGGAATTTTATTTTGCATATAAAAGCAATTTTTAATTATTTTTTTTTTAATAAAAACCGAGTCTTACCATATATTGACCGAGACCTCGAACGAGCTTTTATGCGACTCTGCATACAGTTAACGCTCGTATGAAGCTTCTATTTAAGAAATTGACTTGAATATTTGATACCAAATAGAGCTTTCAACTATACTTACGATACTATACAAAAAAATTAAAAATTAAAAAATAAAAGTATTTTTTTTTCAAAACACGTTTAGTGTGATGAGTCGATCGACCCACCATACATACGCTCATAAGATTTTCAATATAGTTAAGGTCAGTGTGAGCTTATTTATACATATTTGAATTTCAAAATTTTGTGACAGTATAGAATTCTTAAGCATCCTGTGTATGTTTGTTAGCAAAATCCATTTTGTCAATTTTTTGCAAAATGGCGACAAGTATTAAAATTCAATCACTTATTACTCAGTAGTGTTCAATTTTGTCATAAAGGTCTCTATACATGAAATGTTGAGAAGCCTAAAGCTCATCTAAGTAAAATATAAAAAATATATATTTTTGCTTGAAAACAAGCGATGTATCAGTTCGATCGTACCCCCATACTAGCCATTTTGAGACTTTCGGAAGAGTTAACGCTCTTAACTGCTTGGTTTCGAAGATTAAAATTTTAATTTTTAATATCGCATAGAACTAACGTGCAGCCCCTATACGTTATGTTTAAAAAAAATATATAAATTTTTTTTTCAAAATGGCGGCTATCGTAAAAATTCAAAGTGTCATAACTTTGCTAAATCAAATCCTACTGAAAAATGTCGTTTGCAAAAAGTGTTTGGAATTTTATTTTGCATATAAAAGCAATTTTTAATTATTTTTTTTTTAATAAAAACCGAGTCTTACCATATATTGACCGAGACCTCGAACGAGCTTTTATGCGACTCTGCATACAGTTAACGCTCGTATGAAGCTTCTATTTAAGAAATTGACTTGAATTTTTTATACCAAATAGAGCTTTCAACTATACTTACGATACTATACAAAAAAATTAAAAATTAAAAAATAAAAGTATTTTTTTTTCAAAACACGTTTAGTGTGATGAGTCGATCGACCCACCATACATACGCTCATAAGATTTTCAATATAGTTAAGGTCAGTGTGAGCTTATTTATACATATTTGAATTTCAAAATTTTGTGACAGTATAGAATTCTTAAGCAACCTGTGTATGTTTGTTAGCAAAATCCATTTTGTCAATTTTTTGCAAAATGGCGACAAGTATTAAAATTCAATCACTTATTACTCAGTAGTGTTCAATTTTGTCAAAAAGGTCTCTATACATGAAATGTTGAGAAGCCTAAAGCTCATCTAAGTAAAATATAAAAAATATATATTTTTGCTTGAAAACAAGCGATGTATCAGTTCGATCGTACCCCCATACTAGCCATTTTGAGACTTTCGGAAGAGTTAACGCTCTTAACTGCTTGGTTTCGAGGATTAAAATTTTAATTTTTAATATCGCATAGAACTAACGTGCAGCCCCTATACGTTATGTTTAAAAAAAATATATAAAATTTTTTTTCAAAATGGCGGCTATCGTAAAAATTCAAAGTGTCATAACTTTGCTAAATCAAATCCTACTGAAAAATGTCGTATGCAAAAAGTGTTTGGAATTTTATTTTGCATATAAAAGCAATTTTTAATTATTTTTTTTTTAATAAAAACCGAGTCTTACCATATCTTACCGAGAGTCTTACCGAGACCTCGAACGAGCTTTTATGCGACTCTGCATACAGTTAACGCTCGTATGAAGCTTCTATTTAAGAAATTGACTTGAATTTTTTATACCAAATAGAGCTTTCAACTATACTTACGATACTATACAAAAAAATTAAAAATTAAAAAATAAAAGTATTTTTTTTTCAAAACACGTTTAGTGTGATGAGTCGATCGACCCACCATACATACGCTCATAAGATTTTCAATATAGTTAAGGTCAGTGTGAGCTTATTTATACATATTTGAATTTCAAAATTTTGTGACAGTATAGAATTCTTAAGCATCCTGTGTATGTTTGTTAGCAAAATCCATTTTGTCAATTTTTTGCAAAATGGCGACAAGTATTAAAATTCAATCACTTATTACTCAGTAGTGTTCAATTTTGTCATAAAGGTCTCTATACATGAAATGTTGAGAAGCCTAAAGCTCATCTAAGTAAAATATAAAAAATATATATTTTTGCTTGAAAACAAGCGATGTATCAGTTCGATCGTACCCCCATACTAGCCATTTTGAGACTTTCGGAAGAGTTAACGCTCTTAACTGCTTGGTTTCGAAGATTAAAATTTTAATTTTTAATATCGCATAGAACTAACGTGCAGCCCCTATACGTTATGTTTAAAAAAAATATATAAATTTTTTTTTCAAAATGGCGGCTATCGTAAAAATTCAAAGTGTCATAACTTTGCTAAATCGAATCCTACTGAAAAATGTCGTTTGCAAAAAGTGTTTGGAATTTTATTTTGCATATAAAAGCAATTTTTAATTATTTTTTTTTTAATAAAAACCGAGTCTTACCATATATTGACCGAGACCTCGAACGAGCTTTTATGCGACTCTGCATACAGTTAACGCTCGTATGAAGCTTCTATTTAAGAAATTGACTTGAATTTTTGATACCAAATAGAGCTTTCAACTATACTTACGATACTATACAAAAAAATTAAAAATTAAAAAATAAAAGTATTTTTTTTTCAAAACACGTTTAGTGTGATGAGTCGATCGACCCACCATACATACGCTCATAAGATTTTCAATATAGTTAAGGTCAGTGTGAGCTTATTTATACATATTTGAATTTCAAAATTTTGTGACAGTATAGAATTCTTAAGCAACCTGTGTATGTTTGTTAGCAAAATCCATTTTGTCAATTTTTTGCAAAATGGCGACAAGTATTAAAATTCAATCACTTATTACTCAGTAGTGTTCAATTTTGTCAAAAAGGTCTCTATACATGAAATGTTGAGAAGCCTAAAGCTCATCTAAGTAAAATATAAAAAATATATATTTTTGCTTGAAAACAAGCGATGTATCAGTTCGATCGTACCCCCATACTAGCCATTTTGAGACTTTCGGAAGAGTTAACGCTCTTAACTGCTTGGTTTCGAAGATTAAAATTTTAATTTTTAATATCGCATAGAACTAACGTGCAGCCCCTATACGTTATGTTTAAAAAAAATATATAAAATTTTTTTTCAAAATGGCGGCTATCGTAAAAATTCAAAGTGTCATAACTTTGCTAAATCAAATCCTACTGAAAAATGTCGTATGCAAAAAGTGTTTGGAATTTTATTTTGCATATAAAAGCAATTTTTAATTATTTTTTTTTTAATAAAAACCGAGTCTTACCATATCTTACCGAGAGTCTTACCGAGACCTCGAACGAGCTTTTATGCGACTCTGCATACAGTTAACGCTCGTATGAAGCTTCTATTTAAGAAATTGACTTGAATTTTTTATACCAAATAGAGCTTTCAACTATACTTACGATACTATACAAAAAAATTAAAAATTAAAAAATAAAAGTATTTTTTTTTCAAAACACGTTTAGTGTGATGAGTCGATCGACCCACCATACATACGCTCATAAGATTTTCAATATAGTTAAGGTCAGTGTGAGCTTATTTATACATATTTGAATTTCAAAATTTTGTGACAGTATAGAATTCTTAAGCATCCTGTGTATGTTTGTTAGCAAAATCCATTTTGTCAATTTTTTGCAAAATGGCGACAAGTATTAAAATTCAATCACTTATTACTCAGTAGTGTTCAATTTTGTCAAAAAGGTCTCTATACATGAAATGTTGAGAAGCCTAAAGCTCATCTAAGTAAAATATAAAAAATATATATTTTTGCTTGAAAACAAGCGATGTATCAGTTCGATCGTACCCCCATACTAGCCATTTTGAGACTTTCGGAAGAGTTAACGCTCTTAACTGCTTAGTTTCGAAGATTAAAATTTTAATTTTTAATATCGCATAGAACTAACGTGCAGCCCCTATACGTTATGTTTAAAAAAAATATATAAATTTTTTTTTCAAAATGGCGGCTATCGTAAAAATTCAAAGTGTCATAACTTTGCTAAATCAAATCCTACTGAAAAATGTCGTATGCAAAAAGTGTTTGGAATTTTATTTTGCATATAAAAGCAATTTTTAATTATTTTTTTTTTAATAAAAACCGAGTCTTACCATATATTGACCGAGACCTCGAACGAGCTTTTATGCGACTCTGCATACAGTTAACGCTCGTATGAAGCTTCTATTTAAGAAATTGACTTGAATTTTTTATACCAAATAGAGCTTTCAACTATACTTACGATACTATACAAAAAAATTAAAAATTAAAAAATAAAAGTATTTTTTTTTCAAAACACGTTTAGTGTGATGAGTCGATCGACCCACCATACATACGCTCATAAGATTTTCAATATAGTTAAGGTCAGTGTGAGCTTATTTATACATATTTGAATTTCAAAATTTTGTGACAGTATAGAATTCTTAAGCATCCTGTGTATGTTTGTTAGCAAAATCCATTTTGTCAATTTTTTGCAAAATGGCGACAAGTATTAAAATTCAATCACTTATTACTCAGTAGTGTTCAATTTTGTCAAAAAGGTCTCTATACATGAAATGTTGAGAAGCCTAAAGCTCATCTAAGTAAAATATAAAAAATATATATTTTTGCTTGAAAACAAGCGATGTATCAGTTCGATCGTACCCCCATACTAGCCATTTTGAGACTTTCGGAAGAGTTAACGCTCTTAACTGCTTGGTTTCGAAGATTAAAATTTTAATTTTTAATATCGCATAGAACTAACGTGCAGCCCCTATACGTTATGTTTAAAAAAAATATATAAAATTTTTTTTCAAAATGGCGGCTATCGTAAAAATTCAAAGTATCATAACTTTGCTAAATCAAATCCTACTGAAAAATGTCGTATGCAAAAAGTGTTTGAAATTTTATTTTGCATATAAAAGCAATTTTTAATTATTTTTTTTTTAATAAAAATTGAGTCTTACCATATATTGACCGAGACCTCGAACGAGCTTTTATGCGACTCTGCATACAGTTAACGCTCGTATGAAGCTTCTATTTAAGAAATTGACTTGAATTTTTTATACCAAATAGAGCTTTCAACTATACTTACGATACTATACAAAAAAATTAAAAATTAAAAAATAAAAGTATTTTTTTTTCAAAACACGTTTAGTGTGATGAGTCGATCGACCCACCATACATACGCTCATAAGATTTTCAATATAGTTAAGGTCAGTGTGAGCTTATTTATACATATTTGAATTTCAAAATTTTGTGACAGTATAGAATTCTTAAGCATCCTGTGTATGTTTGTTAGCAAAATCCATTTTGTCAATTTTTTGCAAAATGGCGACAAGTATTAAAATTCAATCACTTATTACTCAGTAGTGTTCAATTTTGTCAAAAAGGTCTCTATACATGAAATGTTGAGAAGCCTAAAGCTCATCTAAGTAAAATATAAAAAATATATATTTTTGCTTGAAAACAAGCGATGTATCAGTTCGATCGTACCCCCATACTAGCCATTTTGAGACTTTCGGAAGAGTTAACGCTCTTAACTGCTTGGTTTCGAAGATTAAAATTTGAATTTTTAATATCGCATAGAACTAACGTGCAGCCCCTATACGTTATGTTTAAAAAAAATATATAAAATTTTTTTTCAAAATGGCGGCTATCGTAAAAATTCAAAGTGTCATAACTTTGCTAAATCAAATCCTACTGAAAAATGTCGTATGCAAAAAGTGTTTGGAATTTTATTTTGCATATAAAAGCAATTTTTAATTATTTTTTTGTTAATAAAAACCGAGTCTTACCATATATTGACCGAGACCTCGAACGAGCTTTTATGCGACTCTGCATACAGTTAACGCTCGTATGAAGCTTCTATTTAAGAAATTGACTTGAATTTTTGATACCAAATAGAGCTTTCAACTATACTTACGATACTATACAAAAAAATTAAAAATTAAAAAATAAAAGTATTTTTTTTTCAAAACACGTTTAGTGTGATGAGTCGATCGACCCACCATACATACGCTCATAAGATTTTCAATATAGTTAAGGTCAGTGTGAGCTTATTTATACATATTTGAATTTCAAAATTTTGTGACAGTATAGAATTCTTAAGCATCCTGTGTATGTTTGTTAGCAAAATCCATTTTGTCAATTTTTTGCAAAATGGCGACAAGTATTAAAATTCAATCACTTATTACTCAGTAGTGTTCAATTTTGTCATAAAGGTCTCTATACATGAAATGTTGAGAAGCCTAAAGCTCATCTAAGTAAAATATAAAAAATATATATTTTTGCTTGAAAACAAGCGATGTATCAGTTCGATCGTACCCCCATACTAGCCATTTTGAGACTTTCGGAAGAGTTAACGCTCTTAACTGCTTGGTTTCGAAGATTAAAATTTTAATTTTTAATATCGCATAGAACTAACGTGCAGCCCCTATACGTTATGTTTAAAAAAAATATATAAATTTTTTTTTCAAAATGGCGGCTATCGTAAAAATTCAAAGTGTCATAACTTTGCTAAATCAAATCCTACTGAAAAATGTCGTATGCAAAAAGTGTTTGGAATTTTATTTTGCATATAAAAGCAATTTTTAATTATTTTTTTTTTAATAAAAACCGAGTCTTACCATATATTGACCGAGACCTCGAACGAGCTTTTATGCGACTCTGCATACAGTTAACGCTCGTATGAAGCTTCTATTTAAGAAATTGACTTGAATTTTTGATACTAAATAGAGCTTTCAACTATACTTACGATACTATACAAAAAAATTAAAAATTAAAAAATAAAAGTATTTTTTTTTCAAAACACGTTTAGTGTGATGAGTCGATCGACCCACCATACATACGCTCATAAGATTTTCAATATAGTTAAGGTCAGTGTGAGCTTATTTACACATATTTAAATTTCAAAATTTTGTGACAGTATAGAATTCTTAAGCATCCTGTGTATGTTTGTTAGCAAAATCCATTTTGTCAATTTTTTGCAAAATGGCGACAAGTATTAAAATTCAATCACTTATTACTCAGTAGTGTTCAATTTTGTCAAAAAGGTCTCTATACATGAAATGTTGAGAAGCCTAAAGCTCATCTAAGTAAAATATAAAAAATATATATTTTAGCTTGAAAACAAGCGATGTATCAGTTCGATCGTACCCCCATACTAGCCATTTTGAGACTTTCGGAAGAGTTAACGCTCTTAACTGCTTGGTTTCGAAGATTAAAATTTTAATTTTTAATATCGCATAGAACTAACGTGCAGCCCCTATACGTTATGTTTAAAAAAAATATATAAATTTTTTATTCAAAATGGCGGCTATCGTAAAAATTCAAAGTGTCATAACTTTGCTAAATCAAATCCTACTGAAAAATGTCGTATGCAAAAAGTGTTTGGAATTTTATTTTGCATATAAAAGCAATTTTTAATTATTTTTTTTTTATTAAAAACCGAGTCTTACCATATATTGACCGAGACCTCGAACGAGCTTTTATGCGACTCTGCATACAGTTAACGCTCGTATGAAGCTTCTATTTAAGAAATTGACTTGAATTTTTGATACCAAATAGAGCTTTCAACTATACTTACGATACTATACAAAAAAATTAAAAATTAAAAAATAAAAGTATTTTTTTTTCAAAACACGTTTAGTGTGATGAGTCGATCGACCCACCATACATACGCTCATAAGATTTTCAATATAGTTAAGGTCAGTGTGAGCTTATTTATACATATTTGAATTTCAAAATTTTGTGACAGTATAGAATTCTTAAGCATCCTGTGTATGTTTGTTAGCAAAATCCATTTTGTCAATTTTTTGCAAAATGGCGACAAGTATTAAAATTCAATCACTTATTACTCAGTAGTGTTCAATTTTGTCATAAAGGTCTCTATACATGAAATGTTGAGAAGCCTAAAGCTCATCTAAGTAAAATATAAAAAATATATATTTTTGCTTGAAAACAAGCGATGTATCAGTTCGATCGTACCCCCATACTAGCCATTTTGAGACTTTCGGAAGAGTTAACGCTCTTAACTGCTTGGTTTCGAAGATTAAAATTTTAATTTTTAATATCGCATAGAACTAACGTGCAGCCCCTATACGTTATGTTTAAAAAAAATATATAAATTTTTTTTTCAAAATGGCGGCTATCGTAAAAATTCAAAGTGTCATAACTTTGCTAAATCAAATCCTACTGAAAAATGTCGTATGCAAAAAGTGTTTGGAATTTTATTTTGCATATAAAAGCAATTTTTAATTATTTTTTTTTTAATAAAAACCGAGTCTTACCATATATTGACCGAGACCTCGAACGAGCTTTTATGCGACTCTGCATACAGTTAACGCTCGTATGAAGCTTCTATTTAAGAAATTGACTTGAATTTTTTATACCAAATAGAGCTTTCAACTATACTTACGATACTATACAAAAAAATTAAAAATTAAAAAATAAAAGTATTTTTTTTTCAAAACACGTTTAGTGTGATGAGTCGATCGACCCACCATACATACGCTCATAAGATTTTCAATATAGTTAAGGTCAGTGTGAGCTTATTTATACATATTTGAATTTCAAAATTTTGTGACAGTATAGAATTCTTAAGCATCCTGTGTATGTTTGTTAGCAAAATCCATTTTGTCAATTTTTTGCAAAATGGCGACAAGTATTAAAATTCAATCACTTATTACTCAGTAGTGTTCAATTTTGTCAAAAAGGTCTCTATACATGAAATGTTGGGAAGCCTAAAGCTCATCTAAGTAAAATATAAAAAATATATATTTTTGCTTGAAAACAAGCGATGTATCAGTTCGATCGTACCCCCATACTAGCCATTTTGAGACTTTCGGAAGAGTTAACGCTCTTAACTGCTTGGTTTCGAAGATTAAAATTTTAATTTTTAATATCGCATAGAACTAACGTGCAGCCCCTATACGTTATGTTTAAAAAAAATATATAAAATTTTTTTTCAAAATGGCGGCTATCGTAAAAATTCAAAGTGTCATAACTTTGCTAAATCAAATCCTACTGAAAAATGTCGTATGCAAAAAGTGTTTGGAATTTTATTTTGCATATAAAAGCAATTTTTAATTATTTTTTTTTTAATAAAAACCGAGTCTTACCATATATTGACCGAGACCTCGAACGAGCTTTTATGCGACTCTGCATACAGTTAACGCTCGTATGAAGCTTCTATTTAAGAAATTGACTTGAATTTTTTATACCAAATAGAGCTTTCAACTATACTTACGATACTATACAAAAAAATTAAAAATTAAAAAATAAAAGTATTTTTTTTTCAAAACACGTTTAGTGTGATGAGTCGATCGACCCACCATACATACGCTCATAAGATTTTCAATATAGTTAAGGTCAGTGTGAGCTTATTTATACATATTTGAATTTCAAAATTTTGTGACAGTATAGAATTCTTAAGCATCCTGTGTATGTTTGTTAGCAAAATCCATTTTGTCAATTTTTTGCAAAATGGCGACAAGTATTAAAATTCAATCACTTATTACTCAGTAGTGTTCAATTTTGTCAAAAAGGTCTCTATACATGAAATGTTGAGAAGCCTAAAGCTCATCTAAGTAAAATATAAAAAATATATATTTTTGCTTGAAAACAAGCGATGTATCAGTTCGATCGTACCCCCATACTAGCCATTTTGAGACTTTCGGAAGAGTTAACGCTCTTAACTGCTTGGTTTCGAAGATTAAAATTTTAATTTTTAATATCGCATAGAACTAACGTGCAGCCCCTATACGTTATGTTTAAAAAAAATATATAAATTTTTTTTTCAAAATGGCGGCTATCGTAAAAATTCAAAGTGTCATAACTTTGCTAAATCAAATCCTACTGAAAAATGTCGTATGCAAAAAGTGTTTGGAATTTTATTTTGCATATAAAAGCAATTTTTAATTATTTTTTTTTTAATAAAAACCGAGTCTTACCATATATTGACCGAGACCTCGAACGAGCTTTTATGCGACTCTGCATACAGTTAACGCTCGTATGAAGCTTCTATTTAAGAAATTGACTTGAATTTTTGATACCAAATAGAGCTTTCAACTATACTTACGATACTATACAAAAAAATTAAAAATTAAAAAATAAAAGTATTTTTTTTTCAAAACACGTTTAGTGTGATGAGTCGATCGACCCACCATACATACGCTCATAAGATTTTCAATATAGTTAAGGTCAGTGTGAGCTTATTTATACATATTTGAATTTCAAAATTTTGTGACAGTATAGAATTCTTAAGCATCCTGTGTATGTTTGTTAGCAAAATCCATTTTGTCAATTTTTTGCAAAATGGCGACAAGTATTAAAATTCAATCACTTATTACTCAGTAGTGTTCAATTTTGTCATAAAGGTCTCTATACATGAAATGTTGAGAAGCCTAAAGCTCATCTAAGTAAAATATAAAAAATATATATTTTTGCTTGAAAACAAGCGATGTATCAGTTCGATCGTACCCCCATACTAGCCATTTTGAGACTTTCGGAAGAGTTAACGCTCTTAACTGCTTGGTTTCGAAGATTAAAATTTTAATTTTTAATATCGCATAGAACTAACGTGCAGCCCCTATACGTTATGTTTAAAAAAAATATATAAATTTTTTTTTCAAAATGGCGGCTATCGTAAAAATTCAAAGTGTCATAACTTAGCTAAATCAAATCCTACTGAAAAATGTCGTTTGCAAAAAGTGTTTGGAATTTTATTTTGCATATAAAAGCAATTTTTAATTATTTTTTTTTTAATAAAAACCGAGTCTTACCATATATTGACCGAGACCTCGAACGAGCTTTTATGCGACTCTGCATACAGTTAACGCTCGTATGAAGCTTCTATTTAAGAAATTGACTTGAATTTTTTATACCAAATAGAGCTTTCAACTATACTTACGATACTATACAAAAAAATTAAAAATTAAAAAATAAAAGTATTTTTTTTTCAAAACACGTTTAGTGTGATGAGTCGATCGACCCACCATACATACGCTCATAAGATTTTCAATATAGTTAAGGTCAGTGTGAGCTTATTTATACATATTTGAATTTCAAAATTTTGTGACAGTATAGAATTCTTAAGCAACCTGTGTATGTTTGTTAGCAAAATCCATTTTGTCAATTTTTTGCAAAATGGCGACAAGTATAAAAATTCAATCACTTATTACTCAGTAGTGTTCAATTTTGTCAAAAAGGTCTCTATACATGAAATGTTGAGAAGCCTAAAGCTCATCTAAGTAAAATATAAAAAATATATATTTTTGCTTGAAAACAAGCGATGTATCAGTTCGATCGTACCCCCATACTAGCCATTTTGAGACTTTCGGAAGAGTTAACGCTCTTAACTGCTTGGTTTCGAAGATTAAAATTTTAATTTTTAATATCGCATAGAACTAACGTGCAGCCCCTATACGTTATGTTTAAAAAAAATATATAAAATTTTTTTTCAAAATGGCGGCTATCGTAAAAATTCAAAGTGTCATAACTTTGCTAAATCAAATCCTACTGAAAAATGTCGTATGCAAAAAGTGTTTGGAATTTTATTTTGCATATAAAAGCAATTTTTAATTATTTTTTTTTTAATAAAAACCGAGTCTTACCATATATTGACCGAGACCTCGAACGAGCTTTTATGCGACTCTGCATACAGTTAACGCTCGTATGAAGCTTCTATTTAAGAAATTGACTTGAATTTTTTATACCAAATAGAGCTTTCAACTATACTTACGATACTATACAAAAAAATTAAAAATTAAAAAATAAAAGTATTTTTTTTTCAAAACACGTTTAGTGTGATGAGTCGATCGACCCACCATACATACGCTCATAAGATTTTCAATATAGTTAAGGTCAGTGTGAGCTTATTTATACATATTTGAATTTCAAAATTTTGTGACAGTATAGAATTCTTAAGCATCCTGTGTATGTTTGTTAGCAAAATCCATTTTGTCAATTTTTTGCAAAATGGCGACAAGTATTAAAATTCAATCACTTATTACTCAGTAGTGTTCAATTTTGTCAAAAAGGTCTCTATACATGAAATGTTAAGAAGCCTAAAGCTCATCTAAGTAAAATATAAAAAATATATATTTTTGCTTGAAAACAAGCGATGTATCAGTTCGATCGTACCCCCATACTAGCCATTTTGAGACTTTCGGAAGAGTTAACGCTCTTAACTGCTTGGTTTCGAAGATTAAAGTTTTAATTTTTAATATCGCATAGAACTAACGTGCAGCCCCTATACGTTATGTTTAAAAAAAATATATAAAATTTTTTTTCAAAATGGCGGCTATCGTAAAAATTCAAAGTGTCATAACTTTGCTAAATCAAATCCTACTGAAAAATGTCGTATGCAAAAAGTGTTTGGAATTTTATTTTGCATATAAAAGCAATTTTTAATTATTTTTTTTTTAATAAAAACCGAGTCTTACCATATATTGACCGAGACCTCGAACGAGCTTTTATGCGACTCTGCATACAGTTAACGCTCGTATGAAGCTTCTATTTAAGAAATTGACTTGAATTTTTTATACCAAATAGAGCTTTCAACTATACTTACGATACTATACAAAAAAATTAAAAATTAAAAAATAAAAGTATTTTTTTTTCAAAACACGTTTAGTGTGATGAGTCGATCGACCCACCATACATACGCTCATAAGATTTTCAATATAGTTAAGGTCAGTGTGAGCTTATTTATACATATTTGAATTTCAAAATTTTGTGACAGTATAGAATTCTTAAGCAACCTGTGTATGTTTGTTAGCAAAATCCATTTTGTCAATTTTTTGCAAAATGGCGACAAGTATTAAAATTCAATCACTTATTACTCAGTAGTGTTCAATTTTGTCAAAAAGGTCTCTATACATGAAATGTTGAGAAGCCTAAAGCTCATCTAAGTAAAATATAAAAAATATATATTTTTGCTTGAAAACAAGCGATGTATCAGTTCGATCGTACCCCCATACTAGCCATTTTGAGACTTTCGGAAGAGTTAACGCTCTTAACTGCTTGGTTTCGAAGATTAAAATTTGAATTTTTAATATCGCATAGAACTAACGTGCAGCCCCTATACGTTATGTTTAAAAAAAATATATAAAATTTTTTTTCAAAATGGCGGCTATCGTAAAAATTCAAAGTGTCATAACTTTGCTAAATCAAATCCTACTGAAAAATGTCGTATGCAAAAAGTGTTTGAAATTTTATTTTGCATATAAAAGCAATTTTTAATTATTTTTTTTTTAATAAAAATTGAGTCTTACCATATATTGACCGAGACCTCGAACGAGCTTTTATGCGACTCTGCATACAGTTAACGCTCATATGAAGCTTCTATTTAAGAAATTGACTTGAATTTTTTATACCAAATAGAGCTTTCAACTATACTTACGATACTATACAAAAAAATTAAAAATTAAAAAATAAAAGTATTTTTTTTTCAAAACACGTTTAGTGTGATGAGTCGATCGACCCACCATACATACGCTCATAAGATTTTCAATATAGTTAAGGTCAGTGTGAGCTTATTTATACATATTTGAATTTCAAAATTTTGTGACAGTATAGAATTCTTAAGCATCCTGTGTATGTTTGTTAGCAAAATCCATTTTGTCAATTTTTTGCAAAATGGCGACAAGTATTAAAATTCAATCACTTATTACTCAGTAGTGTTCAATTTTGTCAAAAAGGTCTCTATACATGAAATGTTGAGAAGCCTAAAGCTCATCTAAGTAAAATATAAAAAATATATATTTTTGCTTGAAAACAAGCGATGTATCAGTTCGATCGTACCCCCATACTAGCCATTTTGAGACTTTCGGAAGAGTTAACGCTCTTAACTGCTTGGTTTCGAAGATTAAAATTTTAATTTTTAATATCGCATAGAACTAACGTGCAGCCCCTATACGTTATGTTTAAAAAAAATATATAAAATTTTTTTTCAAAATGGCGGCTATCGTAAAAATTCAAAGTGTCATAACTTTGCTAAATCAAATCCTACTGAAAAATGTCGTATGCAAAAAGTGTTTGGAATTTTATTTTGCATATAAAAGCAATTTTTAATTATTTTTTTTTTAATAAAAACCGAGTCTTACCATATATTGACCGAGACCTCGAACGAGCTTTTATGCGACTCTGCATACAGTTAACGCTCGTATGAAGCTTCTATTTAAGAAATTGACTTGAATTTTTTATACCAAATAGAGCTTTCAACTATACTTACGATACTATACAAAAAAATTAAAAATTAAAAAATAAAAGTATTTTTTTTTCAAAACACGTTTAGTGTGATGAGTCGATCGACCCACCATACATACGCTCATAAGATTTTCAATATAGTTAAGGTCAGTGTGAGCTTATTTATACATATTTGAATTTCAAAATTTTGTGACAGTATAGAATTCTTAAGCATCCTGTGTATGTTTGTTAGCAAAATCCATTTTGTCAATTTTTTGCAAAATGGCGACAAGTATTAAAATTCAATCACTTATTACTCAGTAGTGTTCAATTTTGTCAAAAAGGTCTCTATACATGAAATGTTGAGAAGCCTAAAGCTCATCTAAGTAAAATATAAAAAATATATATTTTTGCTTGAAAACAAGCGATGTATCAGTTCGATCGTACCCCCATACTAGCCATTTTGAGACTTTCGGAAGAGTTAACGCTCTTAACTGCTTGGTTTCGAAGATTAAAATTTGAATTTTTAATATCGCATAGAACTAACGTGCAGCCCCTATACGTTATGTTTAAAAAAAATATATAAAATTTTTTTTCAAAATGGCGGCTATCGTAAAAATTCAAAGTGTCATAACTTTGCTAAATCAAATCCTACTGAAAAATGTCGTATGCAAAAAGTGTTTGGAATTTTATTTTGCATATAAAAGCAATTTTTAATTATTTTTTTTAATAAAAACCGAGTCTTACCATATATTGACCGAGACCTCGAACGAGCTTTTATGCGACTCTGCATACAGTTAACGCTCGTATGAAGCTTCTATTTAAGAAATTGACTTGAATTTTTTATACCAAATAGAGCTTTCAACTATACTTACGATACTATACAAAAAAATTAAAAATTAAAAAATAAAAGTATTTTTTTTTCAAAACACGTTTAGTGTGATGAGTCGATCGACCCACCATACATACGCTCATAAGATTTTCAATATAGTTAAGGTCAGTGTGAGCTTATTTATACATATTTGAATTTCAAAATTTTGTGACAGTATAGAATTCTTAAGCATCCTGTGTATGTTTGTTAGCAAAATCCATTTTGTCAATTTTTTGCAAAATGGCGACAAGTATTAAAATTCAATCACTTATTACTCAGTAGTGTTCAATTTTGTCATAAAGGTCTCTATACATGAAATGTTGAGAAGCCTAAAGCTCATCTAAGTAAAATATAAAAAATATATATTTTTGCTTGAAAACAAGCGATGTATCAGTTCGATCGTACCCCCATACTAGCCATTTTGAGACTTTCGGAAGAGTTAACGCTCTTAACTGCTTGGTTTCGAAGATTAAAATTTTAATTTTTAATATCGCATAGAACTAACGTGCAGCCCCTATACGTTATGTTTAAAAAAAATATATAAATTTTTTTTTCAAAATGGCGGCTATCGTAAAAATTCAAAGTGTCATAACTTTGCTAAATCAAATCCTACTGAAAAATGTCGTATGCAAAAAGTGTTTGGAATTTCATTTTGCATATAAAAGCAATTTTTAATTATTTTTTTTTAATAAAAACCGAGTCTTACCATATATTGACCGAGACCTCGAACGAGCTTTTATGCGACTCTGCATACAGTTAACGCTCGTATGAAGCTTCTATTTAAGAAATTGACTTGAATTTTTTATACCAAATAGAGCTTTCAACTATACTTACGATACTATACAAAAAAATTAAAAATTAAAAAATAAAAGTATTTTTTTTTCAAAACACGTTTAGTGTGATGAGTCGATCGACCCACCATACATACGCTCATAAGATTTTCAATATAGTTAAGGTCAGTGTGAGCTTATTTATACATATTTGAATTTCAAAATTTTGTGACAGTATAGAATTCTTAAGCAACCTGTGTATGTTTGTTAGCAAAATCCATTTTGTCAATTTTTTGCAAAATGGCGACAAGTATTAAAATTCAATCACTTATTACTCAGTAGTGTTCAATTTTGTCAAAAAGGTCTCTATACATGAAATGTTGAGAAGCCTAAAGCTCATCTAAGTAAAATATAAAAAATATATATTTTTGCTTGAAAACAAGCGATGTATCAGTTCGATCGTACCCCCATACTAGCCATTTTGAGACTTTCGGAAGAGTTAACGCTCTTAACTGCTTGGTTTCGAAGATTAAAATTTTAATTTTTAATATCGCATAGAACTAACGTGCAGCCCCTATACGTTATGTTTAAAAAAAATATATAAAATTTTTTTTCAAAATGGCGGCTATCGTAAAAATTCAAAGTGTCATAACTTTGCTAAATCAAACCCTACTTAAAAATGTCGTATGCAAAAAGTGTTTGGAATTTTATTTTGCATATAAAAGCAATTTTTAATTATTTTTTTTTTAATAAAAACCGAGTCTTACCATATATTGACCGAGACCTCGAACGAGCTTTTATGCGACTCTGCATACAGTTAACGCTCGTATGAAGCTTCTATTTAAGAAATTGACTTGAATTTTTTATACCAAATAGAGCTTTCAACTATACTTACGATACTATACAAAAAAATTAAAAATTAAAAAATAAAAGTATTTTTTTTTCAAAACACGTTTAGTGTGATGAGTCGATCGACCCACCATACATACGCTCATAAGATTTTCAATATAGTTAAGGTCAGTGTGAGCTTATTTATACATATTTGAATTTCAAAATTTTGTGACAGTATAGAATTCTTAAGCATCCTGTGTATGTTTGTTAGCAAAATCCATTTTGTCAATTTTTTGCAAAATGGCGACAAGTATTAAAATTCAATCACTTATTACTCAGTAGTGTTCAATTTTGTCAAAAAGGTCTCTATACATGAAATGTTGAGAAGCCTAAAGCTCATCTAAGTAAAATATAAAAAATATATATTTTTGCTTGAAAACAAGCGATGTATCAGTTCGATCGTACCCCCATACTAGCCATTTTGAGACTTTCGGAAGAGTTAACGCTCTTAACTGCTTGGTTTCGAAGATTAAAATTTGAATTTTTAATATCGCATAGAACTAACGTGCAGCCCCTATACGTTATGTTTAAAAAAAATATATAAAATTTTTTTTCAAAATGGCGGCTATCGTAAAAATTCAAAGTGTCATAACTTTGCTAAATCAAATCCTACTGAAAAATGTCGTATGCAAAAAGTGTTTGGAATTTTATTTTGCATATAAAAGCAATTTTTAATTATTTTTTTTTTAATAAAAACCGAGTCTTACCATATATTGACCGAGACCTCGAACGAGCTTTTATGCGACTCTGCATACAGTTAACGCTCGTATGAAGCTTCTATTTAAGAAATTGACTTGAATTTTTTATACCAAATAGAGCTTTCAACTATACTTACGATACTATACAAAAAAATTAAAAATTAAAAAATAAAAGTATTTTTTTTTCAAAACACGTTTAGTGTGATGAGTCGATCGACCCACCATACATACGCTCATAAGATTTTCAATATAGTTAAGGTCAGTGTGAGCTTATTTATACATATTTGAATTTCAAAATTTTGTGACAGTATAGAATTCTTAAGCATCCTGTGTATGTTTGTTAGCAAAATCCATTTTGTCAATTTTTTGCAAAATGGCGACAAGTATTAAAATTCAATCACTTATTACTCAGTAGTGTTCAATTTTGTCAAAAAGGTCTCTATACATGAAATGTTGAGAAGCCTAAAGCTCATCTAAGTAAAATATAAAAAATATATATTTTTGCTTGAAAACAAGCGATGTATCAGTTCGATCGTACCCCCATACTAGCCATTTTGAGACTTTCGGAAGAGTTAACGCTCTTAACTGCTTGGTTTCGAAGATTAAAATTTTAATTTTTAATATCGCATAGAACTAACGTGCAGCCCCTATACGTTATGTTTAAAAAAAATATATAAAATTTTTTTTCAAAATGGCGGCTATCGTAAAAATTCAAAGTGTCATAACTTTGCTAAATCAAATCCTACTGAAAAATGTCGTATGCAAAAAGTGTTTGAAATTTTATTTTGCATATAAAAGCAATTTTTAATTATTTTTTTTTTAATAAAAATTGAGTCTTACCATATATTGACCGAGACCTCGAACGAGCTTTTATGCGACTCTGCATACAGTTAACGCTCGTATGAAGCTTCTATTTAAGAAATTGACTTGAATTTTTTATACCAAATAGAGCTTTCAACTATACTTACGATACTATACAAAAAAATTAAAAATTAAAAAATAAAAGTATTTTTTTTTCAAAACACGTTTAGTGTGATGAGTCGATCGACCCACCATACATACGCTCATAAGATTTTCAATATAGTTAAGGTCAGTGTGAGCTTATTTATACATATTTGAATTTCAAAATTTTGTGACAGTATAGAATTCTTAAGCATCCTGTGTATGTTTGTTAGCAAAATCCATTTTGTCAATTTTTTGCAAAATGGCGACAAGTATTAAAATTCAATCACTTATTACTCAGTAGTGTTCAATTTTGTCATAAAGGTCTCTATACATGAAATGTTGAGAAGCCTAAAGCTCATCTAAGTAAAATATAAAAAATATATATTTTTGCTTGAAAACAAGCGATGTATCAGTTCGATCGTACCCCCATACTAGCCATTTTGAGACTTTCGGAAGAGTTAACGCTCTTAACTGCTTGGTTTCGAAGATTAAAATTTTAATTTTTAATATCGCATAGAACTAACGTGCAGCCCCTATACGTTATGTTTAAAAAAAATATATAAAATTTTTTTTCAAAATGGCGGCTATCGTAAAAATTCAAAGTGTCATAACTTTGCTAAATCAAATCCTACTGAAAAATGTCGTATGCAAAAAGTGTTTGGAATTTTATTTTGCATATAAAAGCAATTTTTAATTATTTTTTTTTTAATAAAAACCGAGTCTTACCATATATTGACCGAGACCTCGAACGAGCTTTTATGCGACTCTGCATACAGTTAACGCTCGTATGAAGCTTCTATTTAAGAAATTGACTTGAATTTTTTATACCAAATAGAGCTTTCAACTATACTTACGATACTATACAAAAAAATTAAAAATTAAAAAATAAAAGTATTTTTTTTTCAAAACACGTTTAGTGTGATGAGTCGATCGACCCACCATACATACGCTCATAAGATTTTCAATATAGTTAAGGTCAGTGTGAGCTTATTTATACATATTTGAATTTCAAAATTTTGTGACAGTATAGAATTCTTAAGCATCCTGTGTATGTTTGTTAGCAAAATCCATTTTGTCAATTTTTTGCAAAATGGCGACAAGTATTAAAATTCAATCACTTATTACTCAGTAGTGTTCAATTTTGTCAAAAAGGTCTCTATACATGAAATGTTGAGAAGCCTAAAGCTCATCTAAGTAAAATATAAAAAATATATATTTTTGCTTGAAAACAAGCGATGTATCAGTTCGATCGTACCCCCATACTAGCCATTTTGAGACTTTCGGAAGAGTTAACGCTTTTAACTGCTTGGTTTCGAAGATTAAAATTTTAATTTTTAATATCGCATAGAACTAACGTGCAGCCCCTATACGTTATGTTTAAAAAAAATATATAAATTTTTTTTTCAAAATGGCGGCTATCGTAAAAATTCAAAGTGTCATAACTTTGCTAAATCAAATCCTACTGAAAAATGTCGTATGCAAAAAGTGTTTGGAATTTTATTTTGCATATAAAAGCAATTTTTAATTATTTTTTTTTTAATAAAAACCGAGTCTTACCATATATTGACCGAGACCTCGAACGAGCTTTTATGCGACTCTGCATACAGTTAACGCTCGTATGAAGCTTCTATTTAAGAAATTGACTTGAATTTTTGATACCAAATAGAGCTTTCAACTATACTTACGATACTATACAAAAAAATTAAAAATTAAAAAATAAAAGTATTTTTTTTTCAAAACACGTTTAGTGTGATGAGTCGATCGACCCACCATACATACGCTCATAAGATTTTCAATATAGTTAAGGTCAGTGTGAGCTTATTTATACATATTTGAATTTCAAAATTTTGTGACAGTATAGAATTCTTAAGCATCCTGTGTATGTTTGTTAGCAAAATCCATTTTGTCAATTTTTTGCAAAATGGCGACAAGTATTAAAATTCAATCACTTATTACTCAGTAGTGTTCAATTTTGTCATATAGGTCTCTATACATGAAATGTTGAGAAGCCTAAAGCTCATCTAAGTAAAATATAAAAAATATATATTTTTGCTTGAAAACAAGCGATGTATCAGTTCGATCGTACCCCCATACTAGCCATTTTGAGACTTTCGGAAGAGTTAACGCTCTTAACTGCTTGGTTTCGAAGATTAAAATTTTAATTTTTAATATCGCATAGAACTAACGTGCAGCCCCTATACGTTATGTTTAAAAAAAATATATAAAATTTTTTTTCAAAATGGCGGCTATCGTAAAAATTCAAAGTGTCATAACTTTGCTAAATCAAATCCTACTGAAAAATGTCGTATGCAAAAAGTGTTTGGAATTTTATTTTGCATATAAAAGCAATTTTTAATTATTTTTTTTTTAATAAAAACCGAGTCTTACCATATATTGACCGAGACCTCGAACGAGCTTTTATGCGACTCTGCATACAGTTAACGCTCGTATGAAGCTTCTATTTAAGAAATTGACTTGAATTTTTTATACCAAATAGAGCTTTCAACTATACTTACGATACTATACAAAAAAATTAAAAATTAAAAAATAAAAGTATTTTTTTTTCAAAACACGTTTAGTGTGATGAGTCGATCGACCCACCATACATACGCTCATAAGATTTTCAATATAGTTAAGGTCAGTGTGAGCTTATTTATACATATTTGAATTTCAAAATTTTGTGACAGTATAGAATTCTTAAGCATCCTGTGTATGTTTGTTAGCAAAATCCATTTTGTCAATTTTTTGCAAAATGGCGACAAGTATTAAAATTCAATCACTTATTACTCAGTAGTGTTCAATTTTGTCAAAAAGGTCTCTATACATGAAATGTTGAGAAGCCTAAAGCTCATCTAAGTAAAATATAAAAAATATATATTTTTGCTTGAAAACAAGCGATGTATCAGTTCGATCGTACCCCCATACTAGCCATTTTGAGACTTTCGGAAGAGTTAACGCTTTTAACTGCTTGGTTTCGAAGATTAAAATTTTAATTTTTAATATCGCATAGAACTAACGTGCAGCCCCTATACGTTATGTTTAAAAAAAATATATAAATTTTTTTTTCAAAATGGCGGCTATCGTAAAAATTCAAAGTGTCATAACTTTGCTAAATCAAATCCTACTGAAAAATGTCGTATGCAAAAAGTGTTTGGAATTTTATTTTGCATATAAAAGCAATTTTTAATTATTTTTTTTTTAATAAAAACCGAGTCTTACCATATATTGACCGAGACCTCGAACGAGCTTTTATGCGACTCTGCATACAGTTAACGCTCGTATGAAGCTTCTATTTAAGAAATTGACTTGAATTTTTGATACCAAATAGAGCTTTCAACTATACTTACGATACTATACAAAAAAATTAAAAATTAAAAAATAAAAGTATTTTTTTTTCAAAACACGTTTAGTGTGATGAGTCGATCGACCCACCATACATACGCTCATAAGATTTTCAATATAGTTAAGGTCAGTGTGAGCTTATTTATACATATTT
Source organism: Plectrocnemia conspersa (assembly GCF_051122295.1). NCBI lineage: Eukaryota > Metazoa > Arthropoda > Insecta > Trichoptera > Polycentropodidae > Plectrocnemia > Plectrocnemia conspersa. Next base: position 1,058,825 of record NW_028277182.1, on the reverse strand, counting down.
GAATTTCAAAATTTTGTGACAGTATAGAATTCTTAAGCATCCTGTGTATGTTTGTTAGCAAAATCCATTTTGTCAATTTTTTGCAAAATGGCGACAAGTATTAAAATTCAATCACTTATTACTCAGTAGTGTTCAATTTTGTCAAAAAGGTCTCTATACATGAAATGTTGAGAAGCCTAAAGCTCATCTAAGTAAAATATAAAAAATATATATTTTTGCTTGAAAACAAGCGATGTATCAGTTCGATCGTACCCCCATACTAGCCATTTTGAGACTTTCGGAAGAGTTAACGCTCTTAACTGCTTGGTTTCGAAGATTAAAATTTTAATTTTTAATATCGCATAGAACTAACGTGCAGCCCCTATACGTTATGTTTAAAAAAAATATATAAAATTTTTTTTCAAAATGGCGGCTATCGTAAAAATTCAAAGTGTCATAACTTTGCTAAATCAAATCCTACTGAAAAATGTCGTATGCAAAAAGTGTTTGAAATTTTATTTTGCATATAAAAGCAATTTTTAATTATTTTTTTTTTAATAAAAATTGAGTCTTACCATATATTGACCGAGACCTCGAACGAGCTTTTATGCGACTCTGCATACAGTTAACGCTCGTATGAAGCTTCTATTTAAGAAATTGACTTGAATTTTTTATACCAAATAGAGCTTTCAACTATACTTACGATACTATACAAAAAAATTAAAAATTAAAAAATAAAAGTATTTTTTTTTCAAAACACGTTTAGTGTGATGAGTCGATCGACCCACCATACATACGCTCATAAGATTTTCAATATAGTTAAGGTCAGTGTGAGCTTATTTATACATATTTGAATTTCAAAATTTTGTGACAGTATAGAATTCTTAAGCATCCTGTGTATGTTTGTTAGCAAAATCCATTTTGTCAATTTTTTGCAAAATGGCGACAAGTATTAAAATTCAATCACTTATTACTCAGTAGTGTTCAATTTTGTCAAAAAGGTCTCTATACATGAAATGTTGAGAAGCCTAAAGCTCATCTAAGTAAAATATAAAAAATATATATTTTTGCTTGAAAACAAGCGATGTATCAGTTCGATCGTACCCCCATACTAGCCATTTTGAGACTTTCGGAAGAGTTAACGCTCTTAACTGCTTGGTTTCGAAGATTAAAATTTTAATTTTTAATATCGCATAGAACTAACGTGCAGCCCCTATACGTTATGTTTAAAAAAAATATATAAAATTTTTTTTCAAAATGGCGGCTATCGTAAAAATTCAAAGTGTCATAACTTTGCTAAATCAAATCCTACTGAAAAATGTCGTATGCAAAAAGTGTTTGGAATTTTATTTTGCATATAAAAGCAATTTTTAATTATTTTTTTTTTAATAAAAACCGAGTCTTACCATATATTGACCGAGACCTCGAACGAGCTTTTATGCGACTCTGCATACAGTTAACGCTCGTATGAAGCTTCTATTTAAGAAATTGACTTGAATTTTTTATACCAAATAGAGCTTTCAACTATACTTACGATACTATACAAAAAAATTAAAAATTAAAAAATAAAAGTATTTTTTTTTCAAAACACGTTTAGTGTGATGAGTCGATCGACCCACCATACATACGCTCATAAGATTTTCAATATAGTTAAGGTCAGTGTGAGCTTATTTATACATATTTGAATTTCAAAATTTTGTGACAGTATAGAATTCTTAAGCATCCTGTGTATGTTTGTTAGCAAAATCCATTTTGTCAATTTTTTGCAAAATGGCGACAAGTATTAAAATTCAATCACTTATTACTCAGTAGTGTTCAATTTTGTCAAAAAGGTCTCTATACATGAAATGTTGAGAAGCCTAAAGCTCATCTAAGTAAAATATAAAAAATATATATTTTTGCTTGAAAACAAGCGATGTATCAGTTCGATCGTACCCCCATACTAGCCATTTTGAGACTTTCGGAAGAGTTAACGCTCTTAACTGCTTGGTTTCGAAGATTAAAATTTTAATTTTTAATATCGCATAGAACTAACGTGCAGCCCCTATACGTTATGTTTAAAAAAAATATATAAAATTTTTTTTCAAAATGGCGGCTATCGTAAAAATTCAAAGTGTCATAACTTTGCTAAATCAAATCCTACTGAAAAATGTCGTATGCAAAAAGTGTTTGAAATTTTATTTTGCATATAAAAGCAATTTTTAATTATTTTTTTTATAATAAAAATTGAGTCTTACCATATATTGACCGAGACCTCGAACGAGCTTTTATGCGACTCTGCATACAGTTAACGCTCGTATGAAGCTTCTATTTAAGAAATTGACTTGAATTTTTTATACCAAATAGAGCTTTCAACTATACTTACGATACTATACAAAAAAATTAAAAATTAAAAAATAAAAGTATTTTTTTTTCAAAACACGTTTAGTGTGATGAGTCGATCGACCCACCATACATACGCTCATAAGATTTTCAATATAGTTAAGGTCAGTGTGAGCTTATTTATACATATTTGAATTTCAAAATTTTGTGACAGTATAGAATTCTTAAGCATCCTGTGTATGTTTGTTAGCAAAATCCATTTTGTCAATTTTTTGCAAAATGGCGACAAGTATTAAAATTCAATCACTTATTACTCAGTAGTGTTCAATTTTGTCAAAAAGGTCTCTATACATGAAATGTTGAGAAGCCTAAAGCTCATCTAAGTAAAATATAAAAAATATATATTTTTGCTTGAAAACAAGCGATGTATCAGTTCGATCGTACCCCCATACTAGCCATTTTGAGACTTTCGGAAGAGTTAACGCTCTTAACTGCTTGGTTTCGAAGATTAAAATTTTAATTTTTAATATCGCATAGAACTAACGTGCAGCCCCTATACGTTATGTTTAAAAAAAATATATAAAATTTTTTTTCAAAATGGCGGCTATCGTAAAAATTCAAAGTGTCATAACTTTGCTAAATCAAATCCTACTGAAAAATGTCGTATGCAAAAAGTGTTTGGAATTTTATTTTGCATATAAAAGCAATTTTTAATTATTTTTTTTTTAATAAAAACCGAGTCTTACCATATATTGACCGAGACCTCGAACGAGCTTTTATGCGACTCTGCATACAGTTAACGCTCGTATGAAGCTTCTATTTAAGAAATTGACTTGAATTTTTTATACCAAATAGAGCTTTCAACTATACTTACGATACTATACAAAAAAATTAAAAATTAAAAAATAAAAGTATTTTTTTTTCAAAACACGTTTAGTGTGATGAGTCGATCGACCCACCATACATACGCTCATAAGATTTTCAATATAGTTAAGGTCAGTGTGAGCTTATTTATACATATTTAAATTTCAAAATTTTGTGACAGTATAGAATTCTTAAGCATCCTGTGTATGTTTGTTAGCAAAATCCATTTTGTCAATTTTTTGCAAAATGGCGACAAGTATTAAAATTCAATCACTTATTACTCAGTAGTGTTCAATTTTGTCAAAAAGGTCTCTATACATGAAATGTTGAGAAGCCTAAAGCTCATCTAAGTAAAATATAAAAAATATATATTTTTGCTTGAAAACAAGCGATGTATCAGTTCGATCGTACCCCCATACTAGCCATTTTGAGACTTTCGGAAGAGTTAACGCTCTTAACTGCTTGGTTTCGAAGATTAAAATTTTAATTTTTAATATCGCATAGAACTAACGTGCAGCCCCTATACGTTATGTTTAAAAAAAATATATAAAATTTTTTTTCAAAATGGCGGCTATCGTAAAAATTCAAAGTGTCATAACTTTGCTAAATCAAATCCTACTGAAAAATGTCGTATGCAAAAAGTGTTTGAAATTTTATTTTGCATATAAAAGCAATTTTTAATTATTTTTTTTTTAATAAAAATTGAGTCTTACCATATATTGACCGAGACCTCGAACGAGCTTTTATGCGACTCTGCATACAGTTAACGCTCGTATGAAGCTTCTATTTAAGAAATTGACTTGAATTTTTTATACCAAATAGAGCTTTCAACTATACTTACGATACTATACAAAAAAATTAAAAATTAAAAAATAAAAGTATTTTTTTTTCAAAACACGTTTAGTGTGATGAGTCGATCGACCCACCATACATACGCTCATAAGATTTTCAATATAGTTAAGGTCAGTGTGAGCTTATTTATACATATTTGAATTTCAAAATTTTGTGACAGTATAGAATTCTTAAGCATCCTGTGTATGTTTGTTAGCAAAATCCATTTTGTCAATTTTTTGCAAAATGGCGACAAGTATTAAAATTCAATCACTTATTACTCAGTAGTGTTCAATTTTGTCAAAAAGGTCTCTATACATGAAATGTTGAGAAGCCTAAAGCTCATCTAAGTAAAATATAAAAAATATATATTTTAGCTTGAAAACAAGCGATGTATCAGTTCGATCGTACCCCCATACTAGCCATTTTGAGACTTTCGGAAGAGTTAACGCTCTTAACTGCTTGGTTTCGAAGATTAAAATTTTAATTTTTAATATCGCATAGAACTAACGTGCAGCCCCTATACGTTATGTTTAAAAAAAATATATAAAATTTTTTTTCAAAATGGCGGCTATCGTAAAAATTCAAAGTGTCATAACTTTGCTAAATCAAATCCTACTGAAAAATGTCGTATGCAAAAAGTGTTTGGAATTTTATTTTGCATATAAAAGCAATTTTTAATTATTTTTTTTTTAATAAAAACCGAGTCTTACCATATATTGACCGAGACCTCGAACGAGCTTTTATGCGACTCTGCATACAGTTAACGCTCGTATGAAGCTTCTATTTAAGAAATTGACTTGAATTTTTGATACCAAATAGAGCTTTCAACTATACTTACGATACTATACAAAAAAATTAAAAATTAAAAAATAAAAGTATTTTTTTTTCAAAACACGTTTAGTGTGATGAGTCGATCGACCCACCATACATACGCTCATAAGATTTTCAATATAGTTAAGGTCAGTGTGAGCTTATTTATACATATTTGAATTTCAAAATTTTGTGACAGTATAGAATTCTTAAGCATCCTGTGTATGTTTGTTAGCAAAATCCATTTTGTCAATTTTTTGCAAAATGGCGACAAGTATTAAAATTCAATCACTTATTACTCAGTAGTGTTCAATTTTGTCATAAAGGTCTCTATACATGAAATGTTGAGAAGCCTAAAGCTCATCTAAGTAAAATATAAAAAATATATATTTTTGCTTGAAAACAAGCGATGTATCAGTTCGATCGTACCCCCATACTAGCCATTTTGAGACTTTCGGAAGAGTTAACGCTCTTAACTGCTTGGTTTCGAAGATTAAAATTTTAATTTTTAATATCGCATAGAACTAACGTGCAGCCCCTATACGTTATGTTTAAAAAAAATATATAAATTTTTTTTTCAAAATGGCGGCTATCGTAAAAATTCAAAGTGTCATAACTTTGCTAAATCAAATCCTACTGAAAAATGTCGTATGCAAAAAGTGTTTGGAATTTTATTTTGCATATAAAAGCAATTTTTAATTCTTTTTTTTTAATAAAAACCGAGTCTTACCATATATTGACCGAGACCTCGAACGAGCTTTTATGCGACTCTGCATACAGTTAACGCTCGTATGAAGCTTCTATTTAAGAAATTGACTTGAATTTTTTATACCAAATAGAGCTTTCAACTATACTTACGATACTATACAAAAAAATTAAAAATTAAAAAATAAAAGTATTTTTTTTTCAAAACACGTTTAGTGTGATGAGTCGATCGACCCACCATACATACGCTCATAAGATTTTCAATATAGTTAAGGTCAGTGTGAGCTTATTTATACATATTTGAATTTCAAAATTTTGTGAAAGTATAGAATTCTTAAGCATCCTGTGTATGTTTGTTAGCAAAATCCATTTTGTCAATTTTTTGCAAAATGGCGACAAGTATTAAAATTCAATCACTTATTACTCAGTAGTGTTCAATTTTGTCAAAAAGGTCTCTATACATGAAATGTTGAGAAGCCTAAAGCTCATCTAAGTAAAATATAAAAAATATATATTTTAGCTTGAAAACAAGCGATGTATCAGTTCGATCGTACCCCCATACTAGCCATTTTGAGACTTTCGGAAGAGTTAACGCTCTTAACTGCTTGGTTTCGAAGATTAAAATTTTAATTTTTAATATCGCATAGAACTAACGTGCAGCCCCTATACGTTATGTTTAAAAAAAATATATAAAATTTTTTTTCAAAATGGCGGCTATCGTAAAAATTCAAAGTGTCATAACTTTGCTAAATCAAATCCTACTGAAAAATGTCGTATGCAAAAAGTGTTTGGAATTTTATTTTGCATATAAAAGCAATTTTTAATTATTTTTTTTTTAATAAAAACCGAGTCTTACCATATATTGACCGAGACCTCGAACGAGCTTTTATGCGACTCTGCATACAGTTAACGCTCGTATGAAGCTTCTATTTAAGAAATTGACTTGAATTTTTGATACCAAATAGAGCTTTCAACTATACTTACGATACTATACAAAAAAATTAAAAATTAAAAAATAAAAGTATTTTTTTTTCAAAACACGTTTAGTGTGATGAGTCGATCGACCCACCATACATACGCTCATAAGATTTTCAATATAGTTAAGGTCAGTGTGAGCTTATTTATACATATTTGAATTTCAAAATTTTGTGACAGTATAGAATTCTTAAGCATCCTGTGTATGTTTGTTAGCAAAATCCATTTTGTCAATTTTTTGCAAAATGGCGACAAGTATTAAAATTCAATCACTTATTACTCAGTAGTGTTCAATTTTGTCAAAAAGGTCTCTATACATGAAATGTTGAGAAGCCTAAAGCTCATCTAAGTAAAATATAAAAAATATATATTTTTGCTTGAAAACAAGCGATGTATCAGTTCGATCGTACCCCCATACTAGCCATTTTGAGACTTTCGGAAGAATTAACGCTCTTAACTGCTTGATTTCGAAGATTAAAATTTTAATTTTTAATATCGCATAGAACTAACGTGCAGCCCCTATACGTTATGTTTAAAAAAAATATATAAAATTTTTTTTCAAAATGGCGGCTATCGTAAAAATTCAAAGTGTCATAACTTTGCTAAATCAAATCCTACTGAAAAATGTCGTATGCAAAAAGTGTTTGGAATTTTATTTTGCATATAAAAGCAATTTTTAATTATTTTTTTTTTAATAAAAACCGAGTCTTACCATATATTGACCGAGACCTCGAACGAGCTTTTATGCGACTCTGCATACAGTTAACGCTCGTATGAAGCTTCTATTTAAGAAATTGACTTGAATTTTTTATACCAAATAGAGCTTTCAACTATACTTACGATACTATACAAAAAAATTAAAAATTAAAAAATAAAAGTATTTTTTTTTCAAAACACGTTTAGTGTGATGAGTCGATCGACCCACCATACATACGCTCATAAGATTTTCAATATAGTTAAGGTCAGTGTGAGCTTATTTATACATATTTGAATTTCAAAATTTTGTGACAGTATAGAATTCTTAAGCATCCTGTGTATGTTTGTTAGCAAAATCCATTTTGTCAATTTTTTGCAAAATGGCGACAAGTATTAAAATTCAATCACTTATTACTCAGTACTGTTCAATTTTGTCAAAAAGGTCTCTATACATGAAATGTTGAGAAGCCTAAAGCTCATCTAAGTAAAATATAAAAAATATATATTTTTGCTTGAAAACAAGCGATGTATCAGTTCGATCGTACCCCCATACTAGCCATTTTGAGACTTTCGGAAGAGTTAACGTTCTTAACTGCTTGGTTTCGAAGATTAAAATTTGAATTTTTAATATCGCATAGAACTAACGTGCAGCCCCTATACGTTATGTTTAAAAAAAATATATAAAATTTTTTTTCAAAATGGCGGCTATCGTAAAAATTCAAAGTGTCATAACTTTGCTAAATCAAATCCTACTGAAAAATGTCGTATGCAAAAAGTGTTTGGAATTTTATTTTGCATATAAAAGCAATTTTTAATTATTTTTTTTAATAAAAACCGAGTCTTACCATATATTGACCGAGACCTCGAACGAGCTTTTATGCGACTCTGCATACAGTTAACGCTCGTATGAAGCTTCTATTTAAGAAATTGACTTGAATTTTTTATACCAAATAGAGCTTTCAACTATACTTACGATACTATACAAAAAAATTAAAAATTAAAAAATAAAAGTATTTTTTTTTCAAAACACGTTTAGTGTGATGAGTCGATCGACCCACCATACATACGCTCATAAGATTTTCAATATAGTTAAGGTCAGTGTGAGCTTATTTATACATATTTGAATTTCAAAATTTTGTGACAGTATAGAATTCTTAAGCATCCTGTGTATGTTTGTTAGCAAAATCCATTTTGTCAATTTTTTGCAAAATGGCGACAAGTATTAAAATTCAATCACTTATTACTCAGTAGTGTTCAATTTTGTCAAAAAGGTCTCTATACATGAAATGTTGAGAAGCCTAAAGCTCATCTAAGTAAAATATAAAAAATATATATTTTTGCTTGAAAACAAGCGATGTATCAGTTCGATCGTACCCCCATACTAGCCATTTTGAGACTTTCGGAAGAGTTAACGCTCTTAACTGCTTGGTTTCGAAGATTAAAATTTTAATTTTTAATATCGCATAGAACTAACGTGCAGCCCCTATACGTTATGTTTAAAAAAAATATATAAAATTTTTTTTCAAAATGGCGGCTATCGTAAAAATTCAAAGTGTCATAACTTTGCTAAATCAAATCCTACTGAAAAATGTCGTATGCAAAAAGTGTTTGGAATTTTATTTTGCATATAAAAGCAATTTTTAATTATTTTTTTTTTAATAAAAACCGAGTCTTACCATATATTGACCGAGACCTCGAACGAGCTTTTATGCGACTCTGCATACAGTTAACGCTCGTATGAAGCTTCTATTTAAGAAATTGACTTGAATTTTTTATACCAAATAGAGCTTTCAACTATACTTACGATACTATACAAAAAAATTAAAAATTAAAAAATAAAAGTATTTTTTTTTCAAAACACGTTTAGTGTGATGAGTCGATCGACCCACCATACATACGCTCATAAGATTTTCAATATAGTTAAGGTCAGTGTGAGCTTATTTATACATATTTGAATTTCAAAATTTTGTGACAGTATAGAATTCTTAAGCATCCTGTGTATGTTTGTTAGCAAAATCCATTTTGTCAATTTTTTGCAAAATGGCGACAAGTATTAAAATTCAATCACTTATTACTCAGTAGTGTTCAATTTTGTCAAAAAGGTCTCTATACATGAAATGTTGAGAAGCCTAAAGCTCATCTAAGTAAAATATAAAAAATATATATTTTTGCTTGAAAACAAGCGATGTATCAGTTCGATCGTACCCCCATACTAGCCATTTTGAGACTTTCGGAAGAGTTAACGCTCTTAACTGCTTGGTTTCGAAGATTAAAATTTTAATTTTTAATATCGCATAGAACTAACGTGCAGCCCCTATACGTTATGTTTAAAAAAAATATATAAAATTTTTTTTCAAAATGGCGGCTATCGTAAAAATTCAAAGTGTCATAACTTTGCTAAATCAAATCCTACTGAAAAATGTCGTATGCAAAAAGTGTTTGAAATTTTATTTTGCATATAAAAGCAATTTTTAATTATTTTTTTTTTAATAAAAATTGAGTCTTACCATATATTGACCGAGACCTCGAACGAGCTTTTATGCGACTCTGCATACAGTTAACGCTCGTATGAAGCTTCTATTTAAGAAATTGACTTGAATTTTTTATACCAAATAGAGCTTTCAACTATACTTACGATACTATACAAAAAAATTAAAAATTAAAAAATAAAAGTATTTTTTTTTCAAAACACGTTTAGTGTGATGAGTCGATCGACCCACCATACATACGCTCATAAGATTTTCAATATAGTTAAGGTCAGTGTGAGCTTATTTATACATATTTGAATTTCAAAATTTTGTGACAGTATAGAATTCTTAAGCATCCTGTGTATGTTTGTTAGCAAAATCCATTTTGTCAATTTTTTGCAAAATGGCGACAAGTATTAAAATTCAATCACTTATTACTCAGTAGTGTTCAATTTTGTCAAAAAGGTCTCTATACATGAAATGTTGAGAAGCCTAAAGCTCATCTAAGTAAAATATAAAAAATATATATTTTTGCTTGAAAACAAGCGATGTATCAGTTCGATCGTACCCCCATACTAGCCATTTTGAGACTTTCGGAAGAGTTAACGCTCTTAACTGCTTGGTTTCGAAGATTAAAATTTTAATTTTTAATATCGCATAGAACTAACGTGCAGCCCCTATACGTTATGTTTAAAAAAAATATATAAAATTTTTTTTCAAAATGGCGGCTATCGTAAAAATTCAAAGTGTCATAACTTTGCTAAATCAAATCCTACTGAAAAATGTCGTATGCAAAAAGTGTTTGAAATTTTATTTTGCATATAAAAGCAATTTTTAATTATTTTTTTTTTAATAAAAATTGAGTCTTACCATATATTGACCGAGACCTCGAACGAGCTTTTATGCGACTCTGCATACAGTTAACGCTCGTATGAAGCTTCTATTTAAGAAATTGACTTGAATTTTTTATACCAAATAGAGCTTTCAACTATACTTACGATACTATACAAAAAAATTAAAAATTAAAAAATAAAAGTATTTTTTTTTCAAAACACGTTTAGTGTGATGAGTCGATCGACCCACCATACATACGCTCATAAGATTTTCAATATAGTTAAGGTCAGTGTGAGCTTATTTATACATATTTGAATTTCAAAATTTTGTGACAGTATAGAATTCTTAAGCATCCTGTGTATGTTTGTTAGCAAAATCCATTTTGTCAATTTTTTGCAAAATGGCGACAAGTATTAAAATTCAATCACTTATTACTCAGTAGTGTTCAATTTTGTCAAAAAGGTCTCTATACATGAAATGTTGAGAAGCCTAAAGCTCATCTAAGTAAAATATAAAAAATATATATTTTTGCTTGAAAACAAGCGATGTATCAGTTCGATCGTACCCCCATACTAGCCATTTTGAGACTTTCGGAAGAGTTAACGCTCTTAACTGCTTGGTTTCGAAGATTAAAATTTTAATTTTTAATATCGCATAGAACTAACGTGCAGCCCCTATACGTTATGTTTAAAAAAAATATATAAAATTTTTTTTCAAAATGGCGGCTATCGTAAAAATTCAAAGTGTCATAACTTTGCTAAATCAAATCCTACTGAAAAATGTCGTATGCAAAAAGTGTTTGGAATTTTATTTTGCATATAAAAGCAATTTTTAATTATTTTTTTTTTAATAAAAACCGAGTCTTACCATATATTGACCGAGACCTCGAACGAGCTTTTATGCGACTCTGCATACAGTTAACGCTCGTATGAAGCTTCTATTTAAGAAATTGACTTGAATTTTTTATACCAAATAGAGCTTTCAACTATACTTACGATACTATACAAAAAAATTAAAAATTAAAAAATAAAAGTATTTTTTTTTCAAAACACGTTTAGTGTGATGAGTCGATCGACCCACCATACATACGCTCATAAGATTTTCAATATAGTTAAGGTCAGTGTGAGCTTATTTATACATATTTGAATTTCAAAATTTTGTGACAGTATAGAATTCTTAAGCATCCTGTGTATGTTTGTTAGCAAAATCCATTTTGTCAATTTTTTGCAAAATGGCGACAAGTATTAAAATTCAATCACTTATTACTCAGTAGTGTTCAATTTTGTCAAAAAGGTCTCTATACATGAAATGTTGAGAAGCCTAAAGCTCATCTAAGTAAAATATAAAAAATATATATTTTTGCTTGAAAACAAGCGATGTATCAGTTCGATCGTACCCCCATACTAGCCATTTTGAGACTTTCGGAAGAGTTAACGCTCTTAACTGCTTGGTTTCGAAGATTAAAATTTTAATTTTTAATATCGCATAGAACTAACGTGCAGCCCCTATACGTTATGTTTAAAAAAAATATATAAAATTTTTTTTCAAAATGGCGGCTATCGTAAAAATTCAAAGTGTCATAACTTTGCTAAATCAAATCCTACTGAAAAATGTCGTATGCAAAAAGTGTTTGAAATTTTATTTTGCATATAAAAGCAATTTTTAATTATTTTTTTTTTAATAAAAATTGAGTCTTACCATATATTGACCGAGACCTCGAACGAGCTTTTATGCGACTCTGCATACAGTTAACGCTCGTATGAAGCTTCTATTTAAGAAATTGACTTGAATTTTTTATACCAAATAGAGCTTTCAACTATACTTACGATACTATACAAAAAAATTAAAAATTAAAAAATAAAAGTATTTTTTTTTCAAAACACGTTTAGTGTGATGAGTCGATCGACCCACCATACATACGCTCATAAGATTTTCAATATAGTTAAGGTCAGTGTGAGCTTATTTATACATATTTGAATTTCAAAATTTTGTGACAGTATAGAATTCTTAAGCATCCTGTGTATGTTTGTTAGCAAAATCCATTTTGTCAATTTTTTGCAAAATGGCGACAAGTATTAAAATTCAATCACTTATTACTCAGTAGTGTTCAATTTTGTCAAAAAGGTCTCTATACATGAAATGTTGAGAAGCCTAAAGCTCATCTAAGTAAAATATAAAAAATATATATTTTTGCTTGAAAACAAGCGATGTATCAGTTCGATCGTACCCCCATACTAGCCATTTTGAGACTTTCGGAAGAGTTAACGCTCTTAACTGCTTGGTTTCGAAGATTAAAATTTTAATTTTTAATATCGCATAGAACTAACGTGCAGCCCCTATACGTTATGTTTAAAAAAAATATATAAAATTTTTTTTCAAAATGGCGGCTATCGTAAAAATTCAAAGTGTCATAACTTTGCTAAATCAAATCCTACTGAAAAATGTCGTATGCAAAAAGTGTTTGAAATTTTATTTTGCATATAAAAGCAATTTTTAATTATTTTTTTTTTAATAAAAATTGAGTCTTACCATATATTGACCGAGACCTCGAACGAGCTTTTATGCGACTCTGCATACAGTTAACGCTCGTATGAAGCTTCTATTTAAGAAATTGACTTGAATTTTTTATACCAAATAGAGCTTTCAACTATACTTACGATACTATACAAAAAAATTAAAAATTAAAAAATAAAAGTATTTTTTTTTCAAAACACGTTTAGTGTGATGAGTCGATCGACCCACCATACATACGCTCATAAGATTTTCAATATAGTTAAGGTCAGTGTGAGCTTATTTATACATATTTGAATTTCAAAATTTTGTGACAGTATAGAATTCTTAAGCATCCTGTGTATGTTTGTTAGCAAAATCCATTTTGTCAATTTTTTGCAAAATGGCGACAAGTATTAAAATTCAATCACTTATTACTCAGTAGTGTTCAATTTTGTCAAAAAGGTCTCTATACATGAAATGTTGAGAAGCCTAAAGCTCATCTAAGTAAAATATAAAAAATATATATTTTTGCTTGAAAACAAGCGATGTATCAGTTCGATCGTACCCCCATACTAGCCATTTTGAGACTTTCGGAAGAGTTAACGCTCTTAACTGCTTGGTTTCGAAGATTAAAATTTGAATTTTTAATATCGCATAGAACTAACGTGCAGCCCCTATACGTTATGTTTAAAAAAAATATATAAAATTTTTTTTCAAAATGGCGGCTATCGTAAAAATTCAAAGTGTCATAACTTTGCTAAATCAAATCCTACTGAAAAATGTCGTATGCAAAAAGTGTTTGGAATTTTATTTTGCATATAAAAGCAATTTTTAATTATTTTTTTGTTAATAAAAACCGAGTCTTACCATATATTGACCGAGACCTCGAACGAGCTTTTATGCGACTCTGCATACAGTTAACGCTCGTATGAAGCTTCTATTTAAGAAATTGACTTGAATTTTTGATACCAAATAGAGCTTTCAACTATACTTACGATACTATACAAAAAAATTAAAAATTAAAAAATAAAAGTATTTTTTTTTCAAAACACGTTTAGTGTGATGAGTCGATCGACCCACCATACATACGCTCATAAGATTTTCAATATAGTTAAGGTCAGTGTGAGCTTATTTATACATATTTGAATTTCAAAATTTTGTGACAGTATAGAATTCTTAAGCATCCTGTGTATGTTTGTTAGCAAAATCCATTTTGTCAATTTTTTGCAAAATGGCGACAAGTATTAAAATTCAATCACTTATTACTCAGTAGTGTTCAATTTTGTCATAAAGGTCTCTATACATGAAATGTTGAGAAGCCTAAAGCTCATCTAAGTAAAATATAAAAAATATATATTTTTGCTTGAAAACAAGCGATGTATCAGTTCGATCGTACCCCCATACTAGCCATTTTGAGACTTTCGGAAGAGTTAACGCTCTTAACTGCTTGGTTTCGAAGATTAAAATTTTAATTTTTAATATCGCATAGAACTAACGTGCAGCCCCTATACGTTATGTTTAAAAAAAATATATAAATTTTTTTTTCAAAATGGCGGCTATCGTAAAAATTCAAAGTGTCATAACTTTGCTAAATCAAATCCTACTGAAAAATGTCGTATGCAAAAAGTGTTTGGAATTTTATTTTGCATATAAAAGCAATTTTTAATTATTTTTTTTTTAATAAAAACCGAGTCTTACCATATATTGACCGAGACCTCGAACGAGCTTTTATGCGACTCTGCATACAGTTAACGCTCGTATGAAGCTTCTATTTTAGAAATTGACTTGAATTTTTTATACCAAATAGAGCTTTCAACTATACTTACGATACTATACAAAAAAATTAAAAATTAAAAAATAAAAGTATTTTTTTTTCAAAACACGTTTAGTGTGATGAGTCGATCGACCCACCATACATACGCTCATAAGATTTTCAATATAGTTAAGGTCAGTGTGAGCTTATTTATACATATTTGAATTTCAAAATTTTGTGACAGTATAGAATTCTTAAGCATCCTGTGTATGTTTGTTAGCAAAATCCATTTTGTCAATTTTTTGCAAAATGGCGACAAGTATTAAAATTCAATCACTTATTACTCAGTAGTGTTCAATTTTGTCATAAAGGTCTCTATACATGAAATGTTGAGAAGCCTAAAGCTCATCTAAGTAAAATATAAAAAATATATATTTTTGCTTGAAAACAAGCGATGTATCAGTTCGATCGTACCCCCATACTAGCCATTTTGAGACTTTCGGAAGAGTTAACGCTCTTAACTGCTTGGTTTCGAAGATTAAAATTTTAATTTTTAATATCGCATAGAACTAACGTGCAGCCCCTATACGTTATGTTTAAAAAAAATATATAAATTTTTTTTTCAAAATGGCGGCTATCGTAAAAATTCAAAGTGTCATAACTTTGCTAAATCAAATCCTACTGAAAAATGTCGTATGCAAAAAGTGTTTGGAATTTTATTTTGCATATAAAAGCAATTTTTAATTATTTTTTTTTTAATAAAAACCGAGTCTTACCATATATTGACCGAGACCTCGAACGAGCTTTTATGCGACTCTGCATACAGTTAACGCTCGTATGAAGCTTCTATTTAAGAAATTGACTTGAATTTTTTATACCAAATAGAGCTTTCAACTATACTTACGATACTATACAAAAAAATTAAAAATTAAAAAATAAAAGTATTTTTTTTTCAAAACACGTTTAGTGTGATGAGTCGATCGACCCACCATACATACGCTCATAAGATTTTCAATATAGTTAAGGTCAGTGTGAGCTTATTTATACATATTTGAATTTCAAAATTTTGTGACAGTATAGAATTCTTAAGCATCCTGTGTATGTTTGTTAGCAAAATCCATTTTGTCAATTTTTTGCAAAATGGCGACAAGTATTAAAATTCAATCACTTATTACTCAGTAGTGTTCAATTTTGTCAAAAAGGTCTCTATACATGAAATGTTGAGAAGCCTAAAGCTCATCTAAGTAAAATATAAAAAATATATATTTTAGCTTGAAAACAAGCGATGTATCAGTTCGATCGTACCCCCATACTAGCCATTTTGAGACTTTCGGAAGAGTTAACGCTCTTAACTGCTTGGTTTCGAAGATTAAAATTTTAATTTTTAATATCGCATAGAACTAACGTGCAGCCCCTATACGTTATGTTTAAAAAAAATATATAAAATTTTTTTTCAAAATGGCGGCTATCGTAAAAATTCAAAGTGTCATAACTTTGCTAAATCAAATCCTACTGAAAAATGTCGTATGCAAAAAGTGTTTGGAATTTTATTTTGCATATAAAAGCAATTTTTAATTATTTTTTTTTTAATAAAAACCGAGTCTTACCATATATTGACCGAGACCTCGAACGAGCTTTTATGCGACTCTGCATACAGTTAACGCTCGTATGAAGCTTCTATTTAAGAAATTGACTTGAATTTTTGATACCAAATAGAGCTTTCAACTATACTTACGATACTATACAAAAAAATTAAAAATTAAAAAATAAAAGTATTTTTTTTTCAAAACACGTTTAGTGTGATGAGTCGATCGACCCACCATACATACGCTCATAAGATTTTCAATATAGTTAAGGTCAGTGTGAGCTTATTTATACATATTTGAATTTCAAAATTTTGTGACAGTATAGAATTCTTAAGCATCCTGTGTATGTTTGTTAGCAAAATCCATTTTGTCAATTTTTTGCAAAATGGCGACAAGTATTAAAATTCAATCACTTATTACTCAGTAGTGTTCAATTTTGTCATAAAGGTCTCTATACATGAAATGTTGAGAAGCCTAAAGCTCATCTAAGTAAAATATAAAAAATATATATTTTTGCTTGAAAACAAGCGATGTATCAGTTCGATCGTACCCCCATACTAGCCATTTTGAGACTTTCGGAAGAGTTAACGCTCTTAACTGCTTGGTTTCGAAGATTAAAATTTTAATTTTTAATATCGCATAGAACTAACGTGCAGCCCCTATACGTTATGTTTAAAAAAAATATATAAATTTTTTTTTCAAAATGGCGGCTATCGTAAAAATTCAAAGTGTCATAACTTTGCTAAATCAAATCCTACTGAAAAATGTTGTTTGCAAAAAGTGTTTGGAATTTTATTTTGCATATAAAAGCAATTTTTAATTATTTTTTTTTTAATAAAAACCGAGTCTTACCATATATTGACCGAGACCTCGAACGAGCTTTTATGCGACTCTGCATACAGTTAACGCTCGTATGAAGCTTCTATTTAAGAAATTGACTTGAATTTTTTATACCAAATAGAGCTTTCAACTATACTTACGATACTATACAAAAAAATTAAAAATTAAAAAATAAAAGTATTTTTTTTTCAAAACACGTTTAGTGTGATGAGTCGATCGACCCACCATACATACGCTCATAAGATTTTCAATATAGTTAAGGTCAGTGTGAGCTTATTTATACATATTTGAATTTCAAAATTTTGTGACAGTATAGAATTCTTAAGCATCCTGTGTATGTTTGTTAGCAAAATCCATTTTGTCAATTTTTTGCAAAATGGCGACAAGTATTAAAATTCAATCACTTATTACTCAGTAGTGTTCAATTTTGTCAAAAAGGTCTCTATACATGAAATGTTGAGAAGCCTAAAGCTCATCTAAGTAAAATATAAAAAATATATATTTTTGCTTGAAAACAAGCGATGTATCAGTTCGATCGTACCCCCATACTAGCCATTTTGAGACTTTCGGAAGAGTTAACGCTCTTAACTGCTTGGTTTCGAAGATTTAAATTTTAATTTTTAATATCGCATAGAACTAACGTGCAGCCCCTATACGTTATGTTTAAAAAAAATATATAAAATTTTTTTTCAAAATGGCGGCTATCGTAAAAATTCAAAGTGTGATAACTTTGCTAAATCAAATCCTACTGAAAAATGTCGTATGCAAAAAGTGTTTGGAATTTTATTTTGCATATAAAAGCAATTTTTAATTATTTTTTTTTTAATAAAAACCGAGTCTTACCATATATTGACCGAGACCTCGAACGAGCTTTTATGCGACTCTGCATACAGTTAACGCTCGTATGAAGCTTCTATTTAAGAAATTGACTTGAATTTTTTATACCAAATAGAGCTTTCAACTATACTTACGATACTATACAAAAAAATTAAAAATTAAAAAATAAAAGTATTTTTTTTTCAAAACACGTTTAGTGTGATGAGTCGATCGACCCACCATACATACGCTCATAAGATTTTCAATATAGTTAAGGTCAGTGTGAGCTTATTTATACATATTTGAATTTCAAAATTTTGTGACAGTATAGAATTCTTAAGCATCCTGTGTATGTTTGTTAGCAAAATCCATTTTGTCAATTTTTTGCAAAATGGCGACAAGTATTAAAATTCAATCACTTATTACTCAGTAGTGTTCAATTTTGTCAAAAAGGTCTCTATACATGAAATGTTGAGAAGCCTAAAGCTCATCTAAGTAAAATATAAAAAATATATATTTTTGCTTGAAAACAAGCGATGTATCAGTTCGATCGTACCCCCATACTAGCCATTTTGAGACTTTCGGAAGAGTTAACGCTCTTAACTGCTTGGTTTCGAAGATTAAAATTTTAATTTTTAATATCGCATAGAACTAACGTGCAGCCCCTATACGTTATGTTTAAAAAAAATATATAAAATTTTTTTTCAAAATGGCGGCTATCGTAAAAATTCAAAGTGTCATAACTTTGCTAAATCAAATCCTACTGAAAAATGTCGTATGCAAAAAGTGTTTGAAATTTTATTTTGCATATAAAAGCAATTTTTAATTATTTTTTTTTTAATAAAAATTGAGTCTTACCATATATTGACCGAGACCTCGAACGAGCTTTTATGCGACTCTGCATACAGTTAACGCTCGTATGAAGCTTCTATTTAAGAAATTGACTTGAATTTTTTATACCAAATAGAGCTTTCAACTATACTTACGATACTATACAAAAAAATTAAAAATTAAAAAATAAAAGTATTTTTTTTTCAAAACACGTTTAGTGTGATGAGTCGATCGACCCACCATACATACGCTCATAAGATTTTCAATATAGTTAAGGTCAGTGTGAGCTTATTTATACATATTTGAATTTCAAAATTTTGTGACAGTATAGAATTCTTAAGCATCCTGTGTATGTTTGTTAGCAAAATCCATTTTGTCAATTTTTTGCAAAATGGCGACAAGTATTAAAATTCAATCACTTATTACTCAGTAGTGTTCAATTTTGTCAAAAAGGTCTCTATACATGAAATGTTGAGAAGCCTAAAGCTCATCTAAGTAAAATATAAAAAATATATATTTTTGCTTGAAAACAAGCGATGTATCAGTTCGATCGTACCCCCATACTAGCCATTTTGAGACTTTCGGAAGAGTTAACGCTCTTAACTGCTTGGTTTCGAAGATTAAAATTTGAATTTTTAATATCGCATAGAACTAACGTGCAGCCCCTATACGTTATGTTTAAAAAAAATATATAAAATTTTTTTTCAAAATGGCGGCTATCGTAAAAATTCAAAGTGTCATAACTTTGCTAAATCAAATCCTACTGAAAAATGTCGTATGCAAAAAGTGTTTGGAATTTTATTTTGCATATAAAAGCAATTTTTAATTATTTTTTTGTTAATAAAAACCGAGTCTTACCATATATTGACCGAGACCTCGAACGAGCTTTTATGCGACTCTGCATACAGTTAACGCTCGTATGAAGCTTCTATTTAAGAAATTGACTTGAATTTTTGATACCAAATAGAGCTTTCAACTATACTTACGATACTATACAAAAAAATTAAAAATTAAAAAATAAAAGTATTTTTTTTTCAAAACACGTTTAGTGTGATGAGTCGATCGACCCACCATACATACGCTCATAAGATTTTCAATATAGTTAAGGTCAGTGTGAGCTTATTTATACATATTTGAATTTCAAAATTTTGTGACAGTATAGAATTCTTAAGCATCCTGTGTATGTTTGTTAGCAAAATCCATTTTGTCAATTTTTTGCAAAATGGCGACAAGTATTAAAATTCAATCACTTATTACTCAGTAGTGTTCAATTTTGTCATAAAGGTCTCTATACATGAAATGTTGAGAAGCCTAAAGCTCATCTAAGTAAAATATAAAAAATATATATTTTTGCTTGAAAACAAGCGATGTATCAGTTCGATCGTACCCCCATACTAGCCATTTTGAGACTTTCGGAAGAGTTAACGCTCTTAACTGCTTGGTTTCGAAGATTAAAATTTTAATTTTTAATATCGCATAGAACTAACGTGCAGCCCCTATACGTTATGTTTAAAAAAAATATATAAATTTTTTTTTCAAAATGGCGGCTATCGTAAAAATTCAAAGTGTCATAACTTTGCTAAATCAAATCCTACTGAAAAATGTCGTATGCAAAAAGTGTTTGGAATTTTATTTTGCATATAAACGCAATTTTTAATTATTTTTTTTTTAATAAAAACCGAGTCTTACCATATATTGACCGAGACCTCGAACGAGCTTTTATGCGACTCTGCATACAGTTAACGCTCGTATGAAGCTTCTATTTAAGAAATTGACTTGAATTTTTTATACCAAATAGAGCTTTCAACTATACTTACGATACTATACAAAAAAATTAAAAATTAAAAAATAAAAGTATTTTTTTTTCAAAACACGTTTAGTGTGATGAGTCGATCGACCCACCATACATACGCTCATAAGATTTTCAATATAGTTAAGGTCAGTGTGAGCTTATTTATACATATTTGAATTTCAAAATTTTGTGACAGTATAGAATTCTTAAGCATCCTGTGTATGTTTGTTAGCAAAATCCATTTTGTCAATTTTTTGCAAAATGGCGACAAGTATTAAAATTCAATCACTTATTACTCAGTAGTGTTCAATTTTGTCAAAAAGGTCTCTATACATGAAATGTTGAGAAGCCTAAAGCTCATCTAAGTAAAATATAAAAAATATATATTTTTGCTTGAAAACAAGCGATGTATCAGTTCGATCGTACCCCCATACTAGCCATTTTGAGACTTTCGGAAGAGTTAACGCTCTTAACTGCTTGGTTTCGAAGATTAAAATTTTAATTTTTAATATCGCATAGAACTAACGTGCAGCCCCTATACGTTATGTTTAAAAAAAATATATAAAATTTTTTTTCAAAATGGCGGCTATCGTAAAAATTCAAAGTGTCATAACTTTGCTAAATCAAATCCTACTGAAAAATGTCGTATGCAAAAAGTGTTTGAAATTTTATTTTGCATATAAAAGCAATTTTTAATTATTTTTTTTTTAATAAAAATTGAGTCTTACCATATATTGACCGAGACCTCGAACGAGCTTTTATGCGACTCTGCATACAGTTAACGCTCGTATGAAGCTTCTATTTAAGAAATTGACTTGAATTTTTTATACCAAATAGAGCTTTCAACTATACTTACGATACTATACAAAAAAATTAAAAATTAAAAAATAAAAGTATTTTTTTTTCAAAACACGTTTAGTGTGATGAGTCGATCGACCCACCATACATACGCTCATAAGATTTTCAATATAGTTAAGGTCAGTGTGAGCTTATTTATACATATTTGAATTTCAAAATTTTGTGACAGTATAGAATTCTTAAGCATCCTGTGTATGTTTGTTAGCAAAATCCATTTTGTCAATTTTTTGCAAAATGGCGACAAGTATTAAAATTCAATCACTTATTACTCAGTAGTGTTCAATTTTGTCAAAAAGGTCTCTATACATGAAATGTTGAGAAGCCTAAAGCTCATCTAAGTAAAATATAAAAAATATATATTTTTGCTTGAAAACAAGCGATGTATCAGTTCGATCGTACCCCCATACTAGCCATTTTGAGACTTTCGGAAGAGTTAACGCTCTTAACTGCTTGGTTTCGAAGATTAAAATTTGAATTTTTAATATCGCATAGAACTAACGTGCAGCCCCTATACGTTATGTTTAAAAAAAATATATAAAATTTTTTTTCAAAATGGCGGCTATCGTAAAAATTCAAAGTGTCATAACTTTGCTAAATCAAATCCTACTGAAAAATGTCGTATGCAAAAAGTGTTTGGAATTTTATTTTGCATATAAAAGCAATTTTTAATTATTTTTTTGTTAATAAAAACCGAGTCTTACCATATATTGACCGAGACCTCGAACGAGCTTTTATGCGACTCTGCATACAGTTAACGCTCGTATGAAGCTTCTATTTAAGAAATTGACTTGAATTTTTGATACCAAATAGAGCTTTCAACTATACTTACGATACTATACAAAAAAATTAAAAATTAAAAAATAAAAGTATTTTTTTTTCAAAACACGTTTAGTGTGATGAGTCGATCGACCCACCATACATACGCTCATAAGATTTTCAATATAGTTAAGGTCAGTGTGAGCTTATTTATACATATTTGAATTTCAAAATTTTGTGACAGTATAGAATTCTTAAGCATCCTGTGTATGTTTGTTAGCAAAATCCATTTTGTCAATTTTTTGCAAAATGGCGACAAGTATTAAAATTCAATCACTTATTACTCAGTAGTGTTCAATTTTGTCATAAAGGTCTCTATACATGAAATGTTGAGAAGCCTAAAGCTCATCTAAGTAAAATATAAAAAATATATATTTTTGCTTGAAAACAAGCGATGTATCAGTTCGATCGTACCCCCATACTAGCCATTTTGAGACTTTCGGAAGAGTTAACGCTCTTAACTGCTTGGTTTCGAAGATTAAAATTTTAATTTTTAATATCGCATAGAACTAACGTGCAGCCCCTATACGTTATGTTTAAAAAAAATATATAAATTTTTTTTTCAAAATGGCGGCTATCGTAAAAATTCAAAGTGTCATAACTTTGCTAAATCAAATCCTACTGAAAAATGTCGTATGCAAAAA
This sequence comes from Plectrocnemia conspersa, assembly GCF_051122295.1. Lineage (NCBI taxonomy): Eukaryota > Metazoa > Arthropoda > Insecta > Trichoptera > Polycentropodidae > Plectrocnemia > Plectrocnemia conspersa. The sequence continues at coordinate 1,035,909 of NW_028277182.1, read as the reverse complement.
GTGTTTGGAATTTTATTTTGCATATAAAAGCAATTTTTAATTATTTTTTTTTTAATAAAAACCGAGTCTTACCATATATTGACCGAGACCTCGAACGAGCTTTTATGCGACTCTGCATACAGTTAACGCTCGTATGAAGCTTCTATTTAAGAAATTGACTTGAATTTTTGATACCAAATAGAGCTTTCAACTATACTTACGATACTATACAAAAAAATTAAAAATTAAAAAATAAAAGTATTTTTTTTTCAAAACACGTTTAGTGTGATGAGTCGATCGACCCACCATACATACGCTCATAAGATTTTCAATATAGTTAAGGTCAGTGTGAGCTTATTTATACATATTTGAATTTCAAAATTTTGTGACAGTATAGAATTCTTAAGCATCCTGTGTATGTTTGTTAGCAAAATCCATTTTGTCAATTTTTTGCAAAATGGCGACAAGTATTAAAATTCAATCACTTATTACTCAGTAGTGTTCAATTTTGTCAAAAAGGTCTCTATACATGAAATGTTGAGAAGCCTAAAGCTCATCTAAGTAAAATATAAAAAATATATATTTTTGCTTGAAAACAAGCGATGTATCAGTTCGATCGTACCCCCATACTAGCCATTTTGAGACTTTCGGAAGAGTTAACGCTCTTAACTGCTTGGTTTCGAAGATTAAAATTTTAATTTTTAATATCGCATAGAACTAACGTGCAGCCCCTATACGTTATGTTTAAAAAAAATATATAAATTTTTTTTTCAAAATGGCGGCTATCGTAAAAATTCAAAGTGTCATAACTTTGCTAAATCAAATCCTACTGAAAAATGTCGTATGCAAAAAGTGTTTGGAATTTTATTTTGCATATAAAAGCAATTTTTAATTATTTTTTTTTTAATAAAAACCGAGTCTTACCATATATTGACCGAGACCTCGAACGAGCTTTTATGCGACTCTGCATACAGTTAACGCTCGTATGAAGCTTCTATTTAAGAAATTGACTTGAATTTTTTATACCAAATAGAGCTTTCAACTATACTTACGATACTATACAAAAAAATTAAAAATTAAAAAATAAAAGTATTTTTTTTTCAAAACACGTTTAGTGTGATGAGTCGATCGACCCACCATACATACGCTCATAAGATTTTCAATATAGTTAAGGTCAGTGTGAGCTTATTTATACATATTTGAATTTCAAAATTTTGTGACAGTATAGAATTCTTAAGCAACCTGTGTATGTTTGTTAGCAAAATCCATTTTGTCAATTTTTTGCAAAATGGCGACAAGTATTAAAATTCAATCACTTATTACTCAGTAGTGTTCAATTTTGTCAAAAAGGTCTCTATACATGAAATGTTGAGAAGCCTAAAGCTCATCTAAGTAAAATATAAAAAATATATATTTTTGCTTGAAAACAAGCGATGTATCAGTTCGATCGTACCCCCATACTAGCCATTTTGAGACTTTCGGAAGAGTTAACGCTCTTAACTGCTTGGTTTCGAAGATTAAAATTTTAATTTTTAATATCGCATAGAACTAACGTGCAGCCCCTATACGTTATGTTTAAAAAAAATATATAAAATTTTTTTTCAAAATGGCGGCTATCGTAAAAATTCAAAGTGTCATAACTTTGCTAAATCAAATCCTACTGAAAAATGTCGTATGCAAAAAGTGTTTGGAATTTTATTTTGCATATAAAAGCAATTTTTAATTATTTTTTTTTTAATAAAAACCGAGTCTTACCATATATTGACCGAGACCTCGAACGAGCTTTTATGCGACTCTGCATACAGTTAACGCTCGTATGAAGCTTCTATTTAAGAAATTGACTTGAATTTTTTATACCAAATAGAGCTTTCAACTATACTTACGATACTATACAAAAAAATTAAAAATTAAAAAATAAAAGTATTTTTTTTTCAAAACACGTTTAGTGTGATGAGTCGATCGACCCACCATACATACGCTCATAAGATTTTCAATATAGTTAAGGTCAGTGTGAGCTTATTTATACATATTTGAATTTCAAAATTTTGTGACAGTATAGAATTCTTAAGCAGCCTGTGTATGTTTGTTAGCAAAATCCATTTTGTCAATTTTTTGCAAAATGGCGACAAGTATTAAAATTCAATCACTTATTACTCAGTAGTGTTCAATTTTGTCATAAAGGTCTCTATACATGAAATGTTGAGAAGCCTAAAGCTCATCTAAGTAAAATATAAAAAATATATATTTTTGCTTGAAAACAAGCGATGTATCAGTTCGATCGTACCCCCATACTAGCCATTTTGAGACTTTCGGAAGAGTTAACGCTCTTAACTGCTTGGTTTCGAAGATTAAAATTTTAATTTTTAATATCGCATAGAACTAACGTGCAGCCCCTATACGTTATGTTTAAAAAAAATATATAAATTTTTTTTTCAAAATGGCGGCTATCGTAAAAATTCAAAGTGTCATAACTTTGCTAAATCAAATCCTACTGAAAAATGTCGTATGCAAAAAGTGTTTGGAATTTTATTTTGCATATAAAAGCAATTTTTAATTATTTTTTTTTTAATAAAAACCGAGTCTTACCATATATTGACCGAGACCTCGAACGAGCTTTTATGCGACTCTGCATACAGTTAACGCTCGTATGAAGCTTCTATTTAAGAAATTGACTTGAATTTTTTATACCAAATAGAGCTTTCAACTATACTTACGATACTATACAAAAAAATTAAAAATTAAAAAATAAAAGTATTTTTTTTTCAAAACACGTTTAGTGTGATGAGTCGATCGACCCACCATACATACGCTCATAAGATTTTCAATATAGTTAAGGTCAGTGTGAGCTTATTTATACATATTTGAATTTCAAAATTTTGTGACAGTATAGAATTCTTAAGCAACCTGTGTATGTTTGTTAGCAAAATCCATTTTGTCAATTTTTTGCAAAATGGCGACAAGTATTAAAATTCAATCACTTATTACTCAGTAGTGTTCAATTTTGTCAAAAAGGTCTCTATACATGAAATGTTGAGAAGCCTAAAGCTCATCTAAGTAAAATATAAAAAATATATATTTTTGCTTGAAAACAAGCGATGTATCAGTTCGATCGTACCCCCATACTAGCCATTTTGAGACTTTCGGAAGAGTTAACGCTCTTAACTGCTTGGTTTCGAAGATTAAAATTTTAATTTTTAATATCGCATAGAACTAACGTGCAGCCCCTATACGTTATGTTTAAAAAAAATATATAAAATTTTTTTTCAAAATGGCGGCTATCGTAAAAATTCAAAGTGTCATAACTTTGCTAAATCAAATCCTACTGAAAAATGTCGTATGCAAAAAGTGTTTGGAATTTTATTTTGCATATAAAAGCAATTTTTAATTATTTTTTTTTTAATAAAAACCGAGTCTTACCATATATTGACCGAGACCTCGAACGAGCTTTTATGCGACTCTGCATACAGTTAACGCTCGTATGAAGCTTCTATTTAAGAAATTGACTTGAATTTTTTATACCAAATAGAGCTTTCAACTATACTTACGATACTATACAAAAAAATTAAAAATTAAAAAATAAAAGTATTTTTTTTTCAAAACACGTTTAGTGTGATGAGTCGATCGACCCACCATACATACGCTCATAAGATTTTCAATATAGTTAAGGTCAGTGTGAGCTTATTTATACATATTTGAATTTCAAAATTTTGTGACAGTATAGAATTCTTAAGCATCCTGTGTATGTTTGTTAGCAAAATCCATTTTGTCAATTTTTTGCAAAATGGCGACAAGTATTAAAATTCAATCACTTATTACTCAGTAGTGTTCAATTTTGTCAAAAAGGTCTCTATACATGAAATGTTGAGAAGCCTAAAGCTCATCTAAGTAAAATATAAAAAATATATATTTTTGCTTGAAAACAAGCGATGTATCAGTTCGATCGTACCCCCATACTAGCCATTTTAAGACTTTCGGAAGAGTTAACGCTCTTAACTGCTTGGTTTCGAAGATTAAAATTTTAATTTTTAATATCGCATAGAACTAACGTGCAGCCCCTATACGTTATGTTTAAAAAAAATATATAAATTTTTTTTTCAAAATGGCGGCTATCGTAAAAATTCAAAGTGTCATAACTTTGCTAAATCAAATCCTACTGAAAAATGTCGTATGCAAAAAGTGTTTGGAATTTTATTTTGCATATAAAAGCAGTTTTTAATTATTTTTTTTTTAATAAAAACCGAGTCTTACCATATATTGACCGAGACCTCGAACGAGCTTTTATGCGACTCTGCATACAGTTAACGCTCGTATGAAGCTTCTATTTAAGAAATTGACTTGAATTTTTTATACCAAATAGAGCTTTCAACTATACTTACGATACTATACAAAAAAATTAAAAATTAAAAAATAAAAGTATTTTTTTTTCAAAACACGTTTAGTGTGATGAGTCGATCGACCCACCATACATACGCTCATAAGATTTTCAATATAGTTAAGGTCAGTGTGAGCTTATTTATACATATTTGAATTTCAAAATTTTGTGACAGTATAGAATTCTTAAGCATCCTGTGTATGTTTGTTAGCAAAATCCATTTTGTCAATTTTTTGCAAAATGGCGACAAGTATTAAAATTCAATCACTTATTACTCAGTAGTGTTCAATTTTGTCAAAAAGGTCTCTATACATGAAATGTTAAGAAGCCTAAAGCTCATCTAAGTAAAATATAAAAAATATATATTTTTGCTTGAAAACAAGCGATGTATCAGTTCGATCGTACCCCCATACTAGCCATTTTGAGACTTTCGGAAGAGTTAACGCTCTTAACTGCTTGGTTTCGAAGATTAAAATTTGAATTTTTAATATCGCATAGAACTAACGTGCAGCCCCTATACGTTATGTTTAAAAAAAATATATAAAATTTTTTTTCAAAATGGCGGCTATCGTAAAAATTCAAAGTGTCATAACTTTGCTAAATCAAATCCTACTGAAAAATGTCGTATGCAAAAAGTGTTTGGAATTTTATTTTGCATATAAAAGCAATTTTTAATTATTTTTTTTTTAATAAAAACCGAGTCTTACCATATATTGACCGAGACCTCGAACGAGCTTTTATGCGACTCTGCATACAGTTAACGCTCGTATGAAGCTTCTATTTAAGAAATTGACTTGAATTTTTTATACCAAATAGAGCTTTCAACTATACTTACGATACTGTACAAAAAAATTAAAAATTAAAAAATAAAAGTATTTTTTTTTCAAAACACGTTTAGTGTGATGAGTCGATCGACCCACCATACATACGCTCATAAGATTTTCAATATAGTTAAGGTCAGTGTGAGCTTATTTATACATATTTGAATTTCAAAATTTTGTGACAGTATAGAATTCTTAAGCATCCTGTGTATGTTTGTTAGCAAAATCCATTTTGTCAATTTTTTGCAAAATGGCGACAAGTATTAAAATTTAATCACTTATTACTCAGTAGTGTTCAATTTTGTCATAAAGGTCTCTATACATGAAATGTTGAGGAGCCTAAAGCTCATCTAAGTAAAATATAAAAAATATATATTTTTGCTTGAAAACAAGCGATGTATCAGTTCGATCGTACCCCCATACTAGCCATTTTGAGACTTTCGGAAGAGTTAACGCTCTTAACTGCTTGGTTTCGAAGATTAAAATTTTAATTTTTAATATCGCATAGAACTAACGTGCAGCCCCTATACGTTATGTTTAAAAAAAATATATAAAATTTTTTTTCAAAATGGCGGCTATCGTAAAAATTCAAATGGTCATAACTTTGCTAAATTAAATCTTACTGTAAAATGTCGTATGCAAAAAGTGTTTGGAATTTTAATTTGCATATAAAAGCAATTTTTAATTATTTTTTTTTTAATAAAAACCGAGTCTTACCATATATTGACCGAGACCTCGAACGAGCTTTTATGCGACTCTGCATACAGTTAACGCTCGTATGAAGCTTCTATTTAAGAAATTGACTTGAATTTTTTATACCAAATAGAGCTTTCAACTATACTTACGATACTATACAAAAAAATTAAAAATTAAAAAATAAAAGTATTTTTTTTTCAAAACACGTTTAGTGTGATGAGTCGATCGACCCACCATACATACGCTCATAAGATTTTCAATATAGTTAAGGTCAGTGTGAGCTTATTTATACATATTTGAATTTCAAAATTTTGTGACAGTATAGAATTCTTAAGCATCCTGTGTATGTTTGTTAGCAAAATCCATTTTGTCAATTTTTTGCAAAATGGCGACAAGTATTAAAATTCAATCACTTATTACTCAGTAGTGTTCAATTTTGTCAAAAAGGTCTCTATACATGAAATGTTGAGAAGCCTAAAGCCCATCTAAGTAAAATATAAAAAATATATATTTTTGCTTGAAAACAAGCGATGTATCAGTTCGATCGTACCCCCATACTAGCCATTTTGAGACTTTCGGAAGAGTTAACGCTCTTAACTGCTTGGTTTCGAAGATTAAAACTTTAATTTTTAATATCGCATAGAACTAACGTGCAGCCCCTATACGTTATGTTTAAAAAAAATATATAAAATTTTTTTTCAAAATGGCGGCTATCGTAAAAATTCAAAGTGTCATAACTTTGCTAAATCAAATCCTACTGAAAAATGTCGTATGCAAAAAGTGTTTGGAATTTTATTTTGCATATAAAAGCAATTTTTAATTATTTTTTTTTTTAAAAAAACCGAGTCTTACCATATATTGACCGAGACCTCGAACGAGCTTTTATGCGACTCTGCATACAGTTAACGCTCGTATGAAGCTTCTATTTAAGAAATTGACTTGAATTTTTTATACCAAATAGAGCTTTCAACTATACTTACGATACTATACAAAAAAATTAAAAATTAAAAAATAAAAGTATTTTTTTTTCAAAACACGTTTAGTGTGATGAGTCGATCGACCCACCATACATACGCTCATAAGATTTTCAATATAGTTAAGGTCAGTGTGAGCTTATTTATACATATTTGAATTTCAAAATTTTGTGACAGTATAGAATTCTTAAGCAGCCTGTGTATGTTTGTTAGCAAAATCCATTTTGTCAATTTTTTGCAAAATGGCGACAAGTATTAAAATTCAATCACTTATTACTCAGTAGTGTTCAATTTTGTCAAAAAGGTCTCTATACATGAAATGTTGAGAAGCCTAAAGCTCATCTAAGTAAAATATAAAAAATATATATTTTAGCTTGAAAACAAGCGATGTATCAGTTCGATCGTACCCCCATACTAGCCATTTTGAGACTTTCGGAAGAGTTAACGCTCTTAACTGCTTGGTTTCGAAGATTAAAATTTTAATTTTTAATATCGCATAGAACTAACGTGCAGCCCCTATACGTTATGTTTAAAAAAAATATATAAATTTTTTTTTTCAAAATGGCGGCTATCGTAAAAATTTAAAGTGTCATAACTTTGCTAAATCAAATCCTACTGAAAAATGTCGTATGCAAAAAGTGTTTGGAATTTTATTTTGCATATAAAAGCAATTTTTAATTATTTTTTTGTTAATAAAAACCGAGTCTTACCATATATTGACCGAGACCTCGAACGAGCTTTTATGCGACTCTGCATACAGTTAACGCTCGTATGAAGCTTCTATTTAAGAAATTGACTTGAATTTTTTATACCAAATAGAGCTTTCAACTATACTTACGATACTATACAAAAAAATTAAAAATTAAAAAATAAAAGTATTTTTTTTTCAAAACACGTTTAGTGTGATGAGTCGATCGACCCACCATTCATACGCTCATAAGATTTTTAATATAGTTAAGGTCAGTGTGAGCTTATTTATACATATTTGAATTTCAAAATTTTGTGACAGTATAGAATTCTTAAGCATCCTGTGTATGTTTGTTAGCAAAATCCATTTTGTCAATTTTTTGCAAAATGGCGACAAGTATTAAAATTCAATCACTTATTACTCAGTAGTGTTCAATTTTGTCAAAAAGGTCTCTATACATGAAATGTTGAGAAGCCTAAAGCTCATCTAAGTAAAATATAGAAAATATATATTTTTGCTTTAAAACAAGCGATGTATCAGTTCGATCGTACCCCCATACTAGCCATTTTGAGACTTTCGGAAGAGTTAACGCGCTTAACTGCTTGGTTTCGAAGATTAAAATTTTAATTTTTAATATCGCATAGAACTAACGTGCAGCCCCTATACGTTATGTTTAAAAAAAATATATAATTTTTTTTTTCAAAATGGCGGCTATCGTAAAAATTCAAAGTGTCATAACTTTGCTAAATCAAATCCTACTGAAAAATGTCGTTTGCAAAAAGTGTTTGGAATTTTATTTTGCATATAAAAGCAATTTTTAATTATTTTTTTTTTAATAAAAACCGAGTCTTACCATATATTGACCGAGACCTCGAACGAGCTTTTATGCGACTCTGCATACAGTTAACGCTCGTATGAAGCTTCTATTTAAGAAATTGACTTGAATTTTTGATACCAAATAGAGCTTTCAACTATACTTACGATACTATACAAAAAAATTAAAAATTAAAAAATAAAAGTATTTTTTTTTCAAAACACGTTTAGTGTGATGAGTCGATCGACCCACCATACATACGCTCATAAGATTTTCAATATAGTTAAGGTCAGTGTGAGCTTATTTATACATATTTGAATTTCAAAATTTTGTGACAGTATAGAATTCTTAAGCATCCTGTGTATGTTTGTTAGCAAAATCCATTTTGTCAATTTTTTGCAAAATGGCGACAAGTATTAAAATTCAATCACTTATTACTCAGTAGTGTTCAATTTTGTCATAAAGGTCTCTATACATGAAATGTTGAGAAGCCTAAAGCTCAAATAAGTAAAATATAAAAAATATATATTTTTGCTTGAAAACAAGCGATGTATCAGTTCGATCGTACCCCCATACTAGCCATTTTGAGACTTTCGGAAGAGTTAACGCTCTTAACTGCTTGGTTACGAAGATTAAAATTTTAATTTTTAATATCGCATAGAACTAACGTGCAGCCCCTATACGTTATGTTTAAAAAAAATATATAAAATTTTTTTTTAAAATGGCGGCTATCGTAAAAATTCAAAGTGTCATAACTTTGCTAAATCAAATCCTACTGAAAAATGTCGTATGCAAAAAGTGTTTGGAATTTTATTTTGCATATAAAAGCAATTTTTAATTATTTTTTTTTTAATAAAAACCGAGTCTTACCATATATTGACCGAGACCTCGAACGAGCTTTTATGCGACTCTGCATACAGTTAACGCTCGTATGAAGCTTCTATTTAAGAAATTGACTTGAATTTTTTATACCAAATAGAGCTTTCAACTATACTTACGATACTGTACAAAAAAATTAAAAATTAAAAAATAAAAGTATTTTTTTTTCAAAACACGTTTAGTGTGATGAGTCGATCGACCCACCATACATACGCTCATAAGATTTTCAATATAGTTAAGGTCAGTGTGAGCTTATTTATACATATTTGAATTTCAAAATTTTGTGACAGTATAGAATTCTTAAGCATCCTGTGTATGTTTGTTAGCAAAATCCATTTTGTCAATTTTTTGCAAAATGGCGACAAGTATTAAAATTCAATCACTTATTACTCAGTAGTGTTCAATTTTGTCATAAAGGTCTCTATACATGAAATGTTGAGGAGCCTAAAGCTCATCTAAGTAAAATATAAAAAATATATATTTTTGCTTGAAAACAAGCGATGTATCAGTTCGATCGTACCCCCATACTAGCCATTTTGAGACTTTCGGAAGAGTTAACGCTCTTAACTGCTTGGTTTCGAAGATTAAAATTTTAATTTTTAATATCGCATAGAACTAACGTGCAGCCCCTATACGTTATGTTTAAAAAAAATATATAAAATTTTTTTTCAAAATGGCGGCTATCGTAAAAATTCAAATGGTCATAACTTTGCTAAATTAAATCTTACTGTAAAATGTCGTATGCAAAAAGTGTTTGGAATTTTAATTTGCATATAAAAGCAATTTTTAATTATTTTTTTTTTAATAAAAACCGAGTCTTACCATATATTGACCGAGACCTCGAACGAGCTTTTATGCGACTCTGCATACAGTTAACGCTCGTATGAAGCTTCTATTTAAGAAATTGACTTGAATTTTTTATACCAAATAGAGCTTTCAACTATACTTACGATACTATACAAAAAAATTAAAAATTAAAAAATAAAAGTATTTTTTTTTCAAAACACGTTTAGTGTGATGAGTCGATCGACCCACCATACATACGCTCATAAGATTTTCAATATAGTTAAGGTCAGTGTGAGCTTATTTATACATATTTGAATTTCAAAATTTTGTGACAGTATAGAATTCTTAAGCATCCTGTGTATGTTTGTTAGCAAAATCCATTTTGTCAATTTTTTGCAAAATGGCGACAAGTATTAAAATTCAATCACTTATTACTCAGTAGTGTTCAATTTTGTCAAAAAGGTCTCTATACATGAAATGTTGAGAAGCCTAAAGCCCATCTAAGTAAAATATAAAAAATATATATTTTTGCTTGAAAACAAGCGATGTATCAGTTCGATCGTACCCCCATACTAGCCATTTTGAGACTTTCGGAAGAGTTAACGCTCTTAACTGCTTGGTTTCGAAGATTAAAACTTTAATTTTTAATATCGCATAGAACTAACGTGCAGCCCCTATACGTTATGTTTAAAAAAAATATATAAAAATTTTTTTCAAAATGGCGGCTATCGTAAAAATTCAAAGTGTCATAACTTTGCTAAATCAAATCCTACTGAAAAATGTCGTATGCAAAAAGTGTTTGGAATTTTATTTTGCATATAAAAGCAATTTTTAATTATTTTTTTTTTTAAAAAAACCGAGTCTTACCATATATTGACCGAGACCTCGAACGAGCTTTTATGCGACTCTGCATACAGTTAACGCTCGTATGAAGCTTCTATTTAAGAAATTGACTTGAATTTTTTATACCAAATAGAGCTTTCAACTATACTTACGATACTATACAAAAAAATTAAAAATTAAAAAATAAAAGTATTTTTTTTTCAAAACACGTTTAGTGTGATGAGTCGATCGACCCACCATACATACGCTCATAAGATTTTCAATATAGTTAAGGTCAGTGTGAGCTTATTTATACATATTTGAATTTCAAAATTTTGTGACAGTATAGAATTCTTAAGCATCCTGTGTATGTTTGTTAGCAAAATCCATTTTGTCAATTTTTTGCAAAATGGCGACAAGTATTAAAATTCAATCACTTATTACTCAGTAGTGTTCAATTTTGTCAAAAAGGTCTCTATACATGAAATGTTGAGAAGCCTAAAGCTCATCTAAGTAAAATATAAAAAATATATATTTTAGCTTGAAAACAAGCGATGTATCAGTTCGATCGTACCCCCATACTAGCCATTTTGAGACTTTCGGAAGAGTTAACGCTCTTAACTGCTTGGTTTCGAAGATTAAAATTTTAATTTTTAATATCGCATAGAACTAACGTGCAGCCCCTATACGTTATGTTTAAAAAAAATATATAAATTTTTTTTTCAAAATGGCGGCTATCGTAAAAATTCAAAGTGTCATAACTTTGCTAAATCAAATCCTACTGAAAAATGTCGTATGCAAAAAGTGTTTGGAATTTTATTTTGCATATAAAAGCAATTTTTAATTATTTTTTTTTTAATAAAAACCGAGTCTTACCATATATTGACCGAGACCTCGAACGAGCTTTTATGCGACTCTGCATACAGTTAACGCTCGTATGAAGCTTCTATTTTAGAAATTGACTTGAATTTTTTATACCAAATAGAGCTTTCAACTATACTTACGATACTATACAAAAAAATTAAAAATTAAAAAATAAAAGTATTTTTTTTTCAAAACACGTTTAGTGTGATGAGTCGATCGACCCACCATACATACGCTCATAAGATTTTCAATATAGTTAAGGTCAGTGTGAGCTTATTTATACATATTTGAATTTCAAAATTTTGTGACAGTATAGAAGTCTTAAGCATCCTGTGTATGTTTGTTAGCAAAATCCATTTTGTCAATTTTTTGCAAAATGGCGACAAGTATTAAAATTCAATCACTTATTACTCAGTAGTGTTCAATTTTGTCATAAAGGTCTCTATACATGAAATTTTGAGAAGCCTAAAGCTCATCTAAGTAAAATATAAAAAATATATATTTTTGCTTGAAAACAAGCGATGTATCAGTTCGATCGTACCCCCATACTAGCCATTTTGAGACTTTCGGAAGAGTTAACGCTCTTAACTGCTTGGTTTCGAAGATTAAAATTTTAATTTTTAATATCGCATAGAACTAACGTGCAGCCCCTATACGTTATGTTTAAAAAAAATATATAAATTTTTTTTTCAAAATGGCGGCTATCGTAAAAATTCAAAGTGTCATAACTTTGCTAAATCAAATCCTACTGAAAAATGTCGTATGCAAAAAGTGTTTGGAATTTTATTTTGCATATAAAAGCAATTTTTAATTTTTTTTTTTTTAATAAAAATTGAGTCTTACCATATATTGACCGAGACCTCGAACGAGCTTTTATGCGACTCTGCATACAGTTAACGCTCGTATGAAGCTTCTATTTAAGAAATTGACTTGAATTTTTTATACCAAATAGAGCTTTCAACTATACTTACGATACTATACAAAAAAATTAAAAATTAAAAAATAAAAGTATTTTTTTTTCAAAACACGTTTAGTGTGATGAGTCGATCGACCCACCATACATACGCTCATAAGATTTTCAATATAGTTAAGGTCAGTGTGAGCTTATTTATACATATTTGAATTTCAAAATTTTGTGACAGTATAGAATTCTTAAGCATCCTGTGTATGTTTGTTAGCAAAATCCATTTTGTCAATTTTTTGCAAAATGGCGACAAGTATTAAAATTCAATCACTTATTACTCAGTAGTGTTCAATTTTGTCAAAAAGGTCTCTATACATGAAATGTTGAGAAGCCTAAAGCTCATCTAAGTAAAATATAAAAAATATATATTTTTGCTTGAAAACAAGCGATGTATCAGTTCGATCGTACCCCCATACTAGCCATTTTGAGACTTTCGGAAGAGTTAACGCTCTTAACTGCTTGGTTTCGAAGATTAAAATTTGAATTTTTAATATCCCATAGAACTAACGTGCAGCCCCTATACGTTATGTTTAAAAAAAATATATAAAATTTTTTTTCAAAATGGCGGCTATCGTAAAAATTCAAAGTGTCATAACTTTGCTAAATCAAATCCAACTGAAAAATGTCGTATGCAAAAAGTGTTTGGAATTTTATTTTGCATATAAAAGCAATTTTTAATTATTTTTTTTTTAATAAAAATGAAGTCTTACCATATATTGACCGAGACCTCGAACGAGCTTTTATGCGACTCTGCATACAGTTAACGCTCGTATGAAGCTTCTATTTAAGAAATTGACTTGAATTTTTTATACCAAATAGAGCTTTCAACTATACTTACGATACTATACAAAAAAATTAAAAATTAAAAAATAAAAGTATTTTTTTTTCAAAACACGTTTAGTGTGATGAGTCGATCGACCCACCATACATACGCTCATAAGATTTTCAATATAGTTAAGGTCAGTGTGAGCTTATTTATACATATTTGAATTTCAAAATTTTGTGACAGTATAGAATTCTTAAGCATCCTGTGTATGTTTGTTAGCAAAATCCATTTTGTCAATTTTTTGCAAAATGGCGACAAGTATTAAAATTCAATCACTTATTACTCAGTAGTGTTCAATTTTGTCAAAAAGGTCTCTATACATGAAATATTGAGAAGCCTAAAGCTCATCTAAGTAAAATATAAAAAATATATATTTTAGCTTGAAAACAAGCGATGTATCAGTTCGATCGTACCCCCATACTAGCCATTTTGAGACTTTCGGAAGAGTTAACGCTCTTAACTGCTTGGTTTCGAAGATTAAAATTTTAATTTTTAATATCGCATAGAACTAACGTGCAGCCCCTATACGTTATGTTTAAAAAAAATATATAAATTTTTTTTTCAAAATGGCGGCTATCGTAAGAATTCAAAGTGTCATAACTTTGCTAAATCAAATCCAACTGAAAAATGTCGTATGCAAAAAGTGTTTGGAATTTTATTTTGCATATAAAAGCAATTTTTAATTATTTTTTTTTTAATAAAAACCGAGTCTTACCATATATTGACCGAGACCTCGAACGAGCTTTTATGCGACTCTGCATACAGTTAACGCTCGTATGAAGCTTCTATTTAAGAAATTGACTTGAATTTTTTATACCAAATAGAGCTTTCAACTATACTTACGATACTATACAAAAAAATTAAAAATTAAAAAATAAAAGTATTTTTTTTTCAAAACACGTTTAGTGTGATGAGTCGATCGACCCACCATACATACGCTCATAAGATTTTCAATATAGTTAAGGTCAGTGTGAGCTTATTTATACATATTTAAATTTCAAAATTTTGTGACAGTATAGAATTCTTAAGCAACCTGTGTATGTTTGTTAGCAAAATCCATTTTGTCAATTTTTTGCAAAATGGCGACAAGTATTAAAATTCAATCACTTATTACTCAGTAGTGTTCAATTTTGTCAAAAAGGTCTCTATACATGAAATGTTGAGAAGCCTAAAGCTCATCTAAGTAAAATATAAAAAATATATATTTTTGCTTGAAAACAAGCGATGTATCAGTTCGATCGTACCCCCATACTAGCCATTTTGAGACTTTCGGAAGAGTTAACGCTCTTAACTGCTTGGTTTCGAAGATTAAAATTTTAATTTTTAATATCGCATAGAACTAACGTGCAGCCCCTATACGTTATGTTTAAAAAAAATATATAAATTTTTTTTTCAAAATGGCGGCTATCGTAAAAATTCAAAGTGTCATAACTTTGCTAAATCAAATCCTACTGAAAAATGTCGTATGCAAAAAGTGTTTGGAATTTTATTTTGCATATAAAAGCAATTTTTAATTATTTTTTTTTTAATAAAAACCGAGTCTTACCATATATTGACCGAGACCTCGAACGAGCTTTTATGCGACTCTGCATACAGTTAACGCTCGTATGAAGCTTCTATTTAAGAAATTGACTTGAATTTTTTATACCAAATAGAGCTTTCAACTATACTTACGATACTATACAAAAAAATTAAAAATTAAAAAATAAAAGTATTTTTTTTTCAAAACACGTTTAGTGTGATGAGTCGATCGACCCACCATACATACGCTCATAAGATTTTCAATATAGTTAAGGTCAGTGTGAGCTTATTTATACATATTTGAATTTCAAAATTTTGTGACAGTATAGAATTCTTAAGCAACCTGTGTATGTTTGTTAGCAAAATCCATTTTGTCAATTTTTTGCAAAATGGCGACAAGTATTAAAATTCAATCACTTATTACTCAGTAGTGTTCAATTTTGTCAAAAAGGTCTCTATACATGAAATGTTGAGAAGCCTAAAGCTCATCTAAGTAAAATATAAAAAATATATATTTTTGCTTGAAAACAAGCGATGTATCAGTTCGATCGTACCCCCCATACTAGCCATTTTGAGACTTTCGGAAGAGTTAACGCTCTTAACTGCTTGGTTTCGAAGATTAAAATTTTAATTTTTAATATCGCATAGAACTAACGTGCAGCCCCTATACGTTATGTTTAAAAAAAATATATAAATTTTTTTTTCAAAATGGCGGCTATCGTAAAAATTCAAAGTGTCATAACTTTGCTAAATCAAATCCTACTGAAAAATGTCGTATGCAAAAAGTGTTTAAATTTTATTTTGCATATAAAAGCAATTTTTAATTATTTTTTTTTTAATAAAAATTGAGTCTTACCATATATTGACCGAGACCTCGAACGAGCTTTTATGCGACTCTGCATACAGTTAACGCTCGTATGAAGCTTCTATTTAAGAAATTGACTTGAATTTTTTATACCAAATAGAGCTTTCAACTATACTTACGATACTATACAAAAAAATTAAAAATTAAAAAATAAAAGTATTTTTTTTTCAAAACACGTTTAGTGTGATGAGTCGATCGACCCACCATACATACGCTCATAAGATTTTCAATATAGTTAAGGTCAGTGTGAGCTTATTTATACATATTTGAATTTCAAAATTTTGTGACAGTATAGAATTCTTAAGCATCCTGTGTATGTTTGTTAGCAAAATCCATTTTGTCAATTTTTTGCAAAATGGCGACAAGTATTAAAATTCAATCACTTATTACTCAGTAGTGTTCAATTTTGTCAAAAAGGTCTCTATACATGAAATGTTGAGAAGCCTAAAGCTCATCTAAGTAAAATATAAAAAATATATATTTTAGCTTGAAAACAAGCGATGTATCAGTTCGATCGTACCCCCATACTAGCCATTTTGAGACTTTCGGAAGAGTTAACGCTCTTAACTGCTTGGTTTCGAAGATTAAAATTTTAATTTTTAATATCGCATAGAACTAACGTGCAGCCCCTATACGTTATGTTTAAAAAAAATATATAAATTTTTTTTTCAAAATGGCGGCTATCGTAAAAATTCAAAGTGTCATAACTTTGCTAAATCAAATCCTACTGAAAAATGTCGTATGCAAAAAGTGTTTGGAATTTTATTTTGCATATAAAAGCAATTTTTAATTATTTTTTTTTTAATAAAAACCGAGTCTTACCATATATTGACCGAGACCTCGAACGAGCTTTTATGCGACTCTGCATACAGTTAACGCTCGTATGAAGCTTCTATTTAAGAAATTGACTTGAATTTTTTATACCAAATAGAGCTTTCAACTATACTTACGATACTATACAAAAAAATTAAAAATTAAAAAATAAAAGTATTTTTTTTTCAAAACACGTTTAGTGTGATGAGTCGATCGACCCACCATACATACGCTCATAAGATTTTCAATATAGTTAAGGTCAGTGTGAGCTTATTTATACATATTTGAATTTCAAAATTTTGTGACAGTATAGAATTCTTAAGCATCCTGTGTATGTTTGTTAGCAAAATCCATTTTGTCAATTTTTTGCAAAATGGCGACAAGTATTAAAATTCAATCACTTATTACTCAGTAGTGTTCAATTTTGTCAAAAAGGTCTCTATACATGAAATGTTGAGAAGCCTAAAGCTCATCTAAGTAAAATATAAAAAATATATATTTTTGCTTGAAAACAAGCGATGTATCAGTTCGATCGTACCCCCATACTAGCCATTTTGAGACTTTCGGAAGAGTTAACGCTCTTAACTGCTTGGTTTCGAAGATTAAAATTTTAATTTTTAATATCGCATAGAACTAACGTGCAGCCCCTATACGTTATGTTTAAAAAAAATATATAAATTTTTTTTTCAAAATGGCGGCTATCGTAAAAATTCAAAGTGTCATAACTTTGCTAAATCAAATCTTACTGAAAAATGTCGTATGCAAAAAGTGTTTGGAATTTTATTTTGCATATAAAAGCAATTTTTAATTATTTTTTTTTAATAAAAACCGAGTCTTACCATATATTGACCGAGACCTCGAACGAGCTTTTATGCGACTCTGCATACAGTTAACGCTCGTATGAAGCTTCTATTTAAGAAATTGACTTGAATTTTTTATACCAAATAGAGCTTTCAACTATACTTACGATACTATACAAAAAAATTAAAAATTAAAAAATAAAAGTATTTTTTTTTCAAAACACGTTTAGTGTGATGAGTCGATCGACCCACCATACATACGCTCATAAGATTTTCAATATAGTTAAGGTCAGTGTGAGCTTATTTATACATATTTGAATTTCAAAATTTTGTGACAGTATAGAATTCTTAAGCATCCTGTGTATGTTTGTTAGCAAAATCCATTTTGTCAATTTTTTGCAAAATGGCGACAAGTATTAAAATTCAATCACTTATTACTCAGTAGTGTTCAATTTTGTCAAAAAGGTCTCTATACATGAAATGTTGAGAAGCCTAAAGCTCATCTAAGTAAAATATAAAAAATATATATTTTTGCTTGAAAACAAGCGATGTATCAGTTCGATCGTACCCCCATACTAGCCATTTTGAGACTTTCGGAAGAGTTAACGCTCTTAACTGCTTGGTTTCGAAGATTAAAATTTTAATTTTTAATATCGCATAGAACTAACGTGCAGCCCCTATACGTTATGTTTAAAAAAAATATATAAATTTTTTTTTCAAAATGGCGGCTATCGTAAAAATTCAAAGTGTCATAACTTTGCTAAATCAAATCCTACTGAAAAATGTCGTATGCAAAAAGTGTTTGGAATTTTATTTTGCATATAAAAGCAATTTTTAATTATTTTTTTTTTAATAAAAATGGAGTCTTACCATATATTGACCGAGACCTCGAACGAGCTTTTATGCGACTCTGCATACAGTTAACGCTCGTATGAAGCTTCTATTTAAGAAATTGACTTGAATTTTTTATACCAAATAGAGCTTTCAACTATACTTACGATACTATACAAAAAAATTAAAAATTAAAAAATAAAAGTATTTTTTTTTCAAAACACGTTTAGTGTGATGAGTCGATCGACCCACCATACATACGCTCATAAGATTTTCAATATAGTTAAGGTCAGTGTGAGCTTATTTATACATATTTGAATTTCAAAATTTTGTGACAGTATAGAATTCTTAAGCATCCTGTGTATGTTTGTTAGCAAAATCCATTTTGTCAATTTTTTGCAAAATGGCGACAAGTATTAAAATTCAATCACTTATTACTCAGTAGTGTTCAATTTTGTCAAAAAGGTCTCTATACATGAAATGTTGAAAAGCCTAAAGCTCATCTAAGTAAAATATAAAAAATATATATTTTTGCTTGAAAACAAGCGATGTATCAGTTCGATCGTACCCCCATACTAGCCATTTTGAGACTTTCGGAAGAGTTAACGCTCTTAACTGCTTGGTTTCGAAGATTTAAATTTTAATTTTTAATATCGCATAGAACTAACGTGCAGCCCCTATACGTTATGTTTAAAAAAAATATATAAAATTTTTTTTCAAAATGGCGGCTATCGTAAAAATTCAAAGTGTCATAACTTTGCTAAATCAAATCCTACTGAAAAATGTCGTATGCAAAAAGTGTTTGAAATTTTATTTTGCATATAAAAGCAATTTTTAATTATTTTTTTTTTAATAAAAACCGAGTCTTACCATATATTGACCGAGACCTCGAACGAGCTTTTATGCGACTCTGCATACAGTTAACGCTCGTATGAAGCTTCTATTTAAGAAATTGACTTGAATTTTTTATACCAAATAGAGCTTTCAACTATACTTACGATACTATACAAAAAAATTAAAAATTAAAAAATAAAAGTATTTTTTTTTCAAAACACGTTTAGTGTGATGAGTCGATCGACCCACCATACATACGCTCATAAGATTTTCAATATAGTTAAGGTCAGTGTGAGCTTATTTATACATATTTGAATTTCAAAATTTTGTGACAGTATAGAATTCTTAAGCATCCTGTGTATGTTTGTTAGCAAAATCCATTTTGTCAATTTTTTGCAAAATGGCGACAAGTATTAAAATTCAATCACTTATTACTCAGTAGTGTTCAATTTTGTCAAAAAGGTCTCTATACATGAAATGTTGAGAAGCCTAAAGCTCATCTAAGTAAAATATAAAAAATATATATTTTAGCTTGAAAACAAGCGATGTATCAGTTCGATCGTACCCCCATACTAGCCATTTTGAGACTTTCGGAAGAGTTAACGCTCTTAACTGCTTGGTTTCGAAGATTAAAATTTTAATTTTTAATATCGCATAGAACTAACGTGCAGCCCCTATACGTTATGTTTAAAAAAAATATATAAATTTTTTTTTCAAAATGGCGGCTATCGTAAAAATTCAAAGTGTCATAACTTTGCTAAATCAAATCCTACTGAAAAATGTCGTATGCAAAAAGTGTTTGGAATTTTATTTTGCATATAAAAGTAATTTTTAATTATTTTTTTTTTAATAAAAACCGAGTCTTACCATATATTGACCGAGACCTCGAACGAGCTTTTATGCGACTCTGCATACAGTTAACGCTCGTATGAAGCTTCTATTTAAGAAATTGACTTGAATTTTTTATACCAAATAGAGCTTTCAACTATACTTACGATACTATACAAAAAAATTAAAAATTAAAAAATAAAAGTATTTTTTTTTCAAAACACGTTTAGTGTGATGAGTCGATCGACCCACCATACATACGCTCATAAGATTTTCAATATAGTTAAGGTCAGTGTGAGCTTATTTATACATATTTGAATTTCAAAATTTTGTGACAGTATAGAATTCTTAAGCAACCTGTGTATGTTTGTTAGCAAAATCCATTTTGTCAATTTTTTGCAAAATGGCGACAAGTATTAAAATTCAATCACTTATTACTCAGTAGTGTTCAATTTTGTCAAAAAGGTCTCTATACATGAAATGTTGAGAAGCCTAAAGCTCATCTAAGTAAAATATAAAAAATATATATTTTTGCTTGAAAACAAGCGATGTATCAGTTCGATCGTACCCCCATACTAGCCATTTTGAGACTTTCGGAAGAGTTAACGCTCTTAACTGCTTGGTTTCGAAGATTAAAATTTTAATTTTTAATATCGCATAGAACTAACGTGCAGCCCCTATACGTTATGTTTAAAAAAAATATATAAAATTTTTTTTCAAAATGGCGGCTATCGTAAAAATTCAAAGTGTCATAACTTTGCTAAATCAAATCCTACTGAAAAATGTCGTATGCAAAAAGTGTTTGGAATTTTATTTTGCATATAAAAGCAATTTTTAATTATTTTTTTGTTAATAAAAACCGAGTCTTACCATATATTGACCGAGACCTCGAACGAGCTTTTATGCGACTCTGCATACAGTTAACGCTCGTATGAAGCTTCTATTTAAGATATTGACTTGAATTTTTTATACCAAATAGAGCTTTCAACTATACTTACGATACTATACAAAAAAATTAAAAATTAAAAAATAAAAGTATTTTTTTTTCAAAACACGTTTAGTGTGATGAGTCGATCGACCCACCATACATACGCTCATAAGATTTTCAATATAGTTAAGGTCAGTGTGAGCTTATTTATACATATTTGAATTTCAAAATTTTGTGACAGTATAGAATTCTTAAGCATCCTGTGTATGTTTGTTAGCAAAATCCATTTTGTCAATTTTTTGCAAAATGGCGACAAGTATTAAAATTCAATCACTTATTACTCAGTAGTGTTCAATTTTGTCATAAAGGTCTCTATACATGAAATGTTGAGAAGCCTAAAGCTCATCTAAGTAAAATATAAAAAATATATATTTTTGCTTGAAAACAAGCGATGTATCAGTTCGATCGTACCCCCATACTAGCCATTTTGAGACTTTCGGAAGAGTTAACGCTCTTAACTGCTTGGTTTCGAAGATTAAAATTTTAATTTTTAATATCGCATAGAACTAACGTGCAGCCCCTATACGTTATGTTTAAAAAAAATATATAAAATTTTTTTTCAAAATGGCGGCTATCGTAAAAATTCAAAGTGTCATAACTTTGCTAAATCAAATCCTACTGAAAAATGTCGTATGCAAAAAGTGTTTGGAATTTTATTTTGCATATAAAAGCAATTTTTAATTATTTTTTTTTTAATAAAAACCGAGTCTTACCATATATTGACCGAGACCTCGAACGAGCTTTTATGCGACTCTGCATACAGTTAACGCTCGTATGAAGCTTCTATTTAAGACATTGACTTGAATTTTTTATACCAAATAGAGCTTTCAACTATACTTACGATACTATACAAAAAAATTAAAAATTAAAAAATAAAAGTATTTTTTTTTCAAAACACGTTTAGTGTGATGAGTCGATCGACCCACCATACATACGCTCATAAGATTTTCAATATAGTTAAGGTCAGTGTGAGCTTATTTATACATATTTGAATTTCAAAATTTTGTGACAGTATAGAATTCTTAAGCAACCTGTGTATGTTTGTTAGCAAAATCCATTTTGTCAATTTTTTGCAAAATGGCGACAAGTATTAAAATTCAATCACTTATTACTCAGTAGTGTTCAATTTTGTCAAAAAGGTCTCTATACATGAAATGTTGAGAAGCCTAAAGCTCATCTAAGTAAAATATAAAAAATATATATTTTTGCTTGAAAACAAGCGATGTATCAGTTCGATCGTACCCCCATACTAGCCATTTTGAGACTTTCGGAAGAGTTAACGCTCTTAACTGCTTGGTTTCGAAGATTAAAATTTTAATTTTTAATATCGCATAGAACTAACGTGCAGCCCCTATACGTTATGTTTAAAAAAAATATATAAAATTTTTTTTCAAAATGGCGGCTATCGTAAAAATTCAAAGTGTCATAACTTTGCTAAATCAAATCCTACTGAAAAATGTCGTATGCAAAAAGTGTTTGGAATTTTATTTTGCATATAAAAGCAATTTTTAATTATTTTTTTTTTAATAAAAACCGAGTCTTACCATATATTGACCGAGACCTCGAACGAGCTTTTATGCGACTCTGCATACAGTTAACGCTCGTATGAAGCTTCTATTTAAGAAATTGACTTGAATTTTTTATACCAAATAGAGCTTTCAACTATACTTACGATACTATACAAAAAAATTAAAAATTAAAAAATAAAAGTATTTTTTTTTCAAAACACGTTTAGTGTGATGAGTCGATCGACCCACCATACATACGCTCATAAGATTTTCAATATAGTTAAGGTCAGTGTGAGCTTATTTATACATATTTGAATTTCAAAATTTTGTGACAGTATAGAATTCTTAAGCATCCTGTGTATGTTTGTTAGCAAAATCCATTTTGTCAATTTTTTGCAAAATGGCGACAAGTATTAAAATTCAATCACTTATTACTCAGTAGTGTTCAATTTTGTCAAAAAGGTCTCTATACATGAAATGTTGAGAAGCCTAAAGCTCATCTAAGTAAAATATAAAAAATATATATTTTTGCTTGAAAACAAGCGATGTATCAGTTCGATCGTACCCCCATACTAGCCATTTTGAGACTTTCGGAAGAGTTAACGCTCTTAACTGCTTGGTTTCGAAGATTAAAATTTTAATTTTTAATATCGCATAGAACTAACGTGCAGCCCCTATACGTTATGTTTAAAAAAAAAATATAAATTTTTTTTTCAAAATGGCGGCTATCGTAAAAATTCAAAGTGTCATAACTTTGCTAAATCAAATCCTACTGAAAAATGTCGTATGCAAAAAGTGTTTGGAATTTTATTTTGCATATAAAAGCAATTTTTAATTATTTTTTTTTTAATAAAAACCGAGTCTTACCATATATTGACCGAGACCTCGAACGAGCTTTTATGCGACTCTGCATACAGTTAACGCTCGTATGAAGCTTCTATTTAAGAAATTGACTTGAATTTTTTATACCAAATAGAGCTTTCAACTATACTTACGATACTATACAAAAAATTTAAAAATTAAAAAATAAAAGTATTTTTTTTTCAAAACACGTTTAGTGTGATGAGTCGATCGACCCACCATACATACGCTCATAAGATTTTCAATATAGTTAAGGTCAGTGTGAGCTTATTTATACATATTTGAATTTCAAAATTTTGTGACAGTATAGAATTCTTAAGCATCCTGTGTATGTTTGTTAGCAAAATCCATTTTGTCAATTTTTTGCAAAATGGCGACAAGTATTAAAATTCAATCACTTATTACTCAGTAGTGTTCAATTTTGTCAAAAAGGTCTCTATACATGAAATGTTGAGAAGCCTAAAGCTCATCTAAGTAAAATATAAAAAATATATATTTTAGCTTGAAAACAAGCGATGTATCAGTTCGATCGTACCCCCATACTAGCCATTTTGAGACTTTCGGAAGAGTTAACGCTCTTAACTGCTTGGTTTCGAAGATTAAAATTTTAATTTTTAATATCGCATAGAACTAACGTGCAGCCCCTATACGTTATGTTTAAAAAAAATATATAAATTTTTTTTTCAAAATGGCGGCTATCGTAAAAATTCAAAGTGTCATAACTTTGCTAAATCAAATCCTACTGAAAAATGTCGTATGCAAAAAGTGTTTGGAATTTTATTTTGCATATAAAAGCAATTTTTAATTATTTTTTTTTTAATAAAAACCGAGTCTTACCATATATTGACCGAGACCTCGAACGAGCTTTTATGCGACCCTGCATACAGTTAACGCTCGTATGAAGCTTCTATTTAAGAAATTGACTTGAATTTTTGATACCAAATAGAGCTTTCAACTATACTTACGATACTATACAAAAAAATTAAAAATTAAAAAATAAAAGTATTTTTTTTTCAAAACACGTTTAGTGTGATGAGTCGATCGACCCACCATACATACGCTCATAAGATTTTCAATATAGTTAAGGTCAGTGTGAGCTTATTTATACATATTTGAATTACAAAATTTTGTGACAGTATAGAATTCTTAAGCATCCTGTGTATGTTTGTTAGCAAAATCCATTTTGTCAATTTTTTGCAAAATGGCGACAAGTATTAAAATTCAATCACTTATTACTCAGTAGTGTTCAATTTTGTCATAAAGGTCTCTATACATGAAATGTTGAGAAGCCTAAAGCTCATCTAAGTAAAATATAAAAAATATATATTTTTGCTTGAAAACAAGCGATGTATCAGTTCGATCGTACCCCCATACTAGCCATTTTGAGACTTTCGGAAGAGTTAACGCTCTTAACTGCTTGGTTTCGAAGATTAAAATTTTAATTTTTAATATCGCATAGAACTAACGTGCAGCCCCTATACGTTATGTTTAAAAAAAATATATAAATTTTTTTTTCAAAATGGCGGCTATCGTAAAAATTCAAAGTGTCATAACTTTGCTAAATCAAATCCTACTGAAAAATGTCGTATGCAAAAAGTGTTTGGAATTTGATTTTGCATATAAAAGCAATTTTTAATTATTTTTTTTTTAATAAAAACCGAGTCTTACCATATATTGACCGAGACCTCGAACGAGCTTTTATGCGACTCTGCATACAGTTAACGCTCGTATGAAGCTTCTATTTAAGAAATTGACTTGAATTTTTTATACCAAATAGAGCTTTCAACTATACTTACGATACTATACAAAAAAATTAAAAATTAAAAAATAAAAGTATTTTTTTTTCAAAACACGTTTAGTGTGATGAGTCGATCGACCCACCATACATACGCTCATAAGATTTTCAATATAGTTAAGGTCAGTGTGAGCTTATTTATACATATTTGAATTTCAAAATTTTGTGACAGTATAGAATTCTTAAGCAACCTGTGTATGTTTGTTAGCAAAATCCATTTTGTCAATTTTTTGCAAAATGGCGACAAGTATTAAAATTCAATCACTTATTACTCAGTAGTGTTCAATTTTGTCAAAAAGGTCTCTATACATGAAATGTTGAGAAGCCTAAAGCTCATCTAAGTAAAATATAAAAAATATATATTTTTGCTTGAAAACAAGCGATGTATCAGTTCGATCGTACCCCCATACTAGCCATTTTGAGACTTTCGGAAGAGTTAACGCTCTTAACTGCTTGGTTTCGAAGATTAAAATTTTAATTTTTAATATCGCATAGAACTAACGTGCAGCCCCTATACGTTATGTTTAAAAAAAATATATAAAATTTTTTTTCAAAATGGCGGCTATCGTAAAAATTCAAAGTGTCATAACTTTGCTAAATCAAATCCTACTGAAAAATGTCGTATGCAAAAAGTGTTTGGAATTTTATTTTGCATATAAAAGCAATTTTTAATTATTTTTTTTTTAATAAAAACCGAGTCTTACCATATATTGACCGAGACCTCGAACGAGCTTTTATGCGACTCTGCATACAGTTAACGCTCGTATGAAGCTTCTATTTAAGAAATTGACTTGAATTTTTTATACCAAATAGAGCTTTCAACTATACTTACGATACTATACAAAAAAATTAAAAATTAAAAAATAAAAGTATTTTTTTTTCAAAACACGTTTAGTGTGATGAGTCGATCGACCCACCATACATACGCTCATAAGATTTTCAATATAGTTAAGGTCAGTGTGAGCTTATTTATACATATTTGAATTTCAAAATTTTGTGACAGTATAGAATTCTTAAGCATCCTGTGTATGTTTGTTAGCAAAATCCATTTTGTCAATTTTTTGCAAAATGGCGACAAGTATTAAAATTCAATCACTTATTACTCAGTAGTGTTCAATTTTGTCAAAAAGGTCTCTATACATGAAATGTTGAGAAGCCTAAAGCTCATCTAAGTAAAATATAAAAAATATATATTTTTGCTTGAAAACAAGCGATGTATCAGTTCGATCGTACCCCCATACTAGCCATTTTGAGACTTTCGGAAGAGTTAACGCTCTTAATTGCTTGGTTTCGAAGATTAAAATTTTAATTTTTAATATCGCATAGAACTAACGTGCAGCCCCTATACGTTATGTTTAAAAAAAATATATAAAATTTTTTTTCAAAATGGCGGCTATCGTAAAAATTCAAAGTGTCATAACTTTGCTAAATCAAATCCTACTGAAAAATGTCGTATGCAAAAAGTGTTTGAAATTTTATTTTGCATATAAAAGCAATTTTTAATTATTTTTTTTTTAATAAAAATTGAGTCTTACCATATATTGACCGAGACCTCGAACGAGCTTTTATGCGACTCTGCATACAGTTAACGCTCGTATGAAGCTTCTATTTAAGAAATTGACTTGAATTTTTTATACCAAATAGAGCTTTCAACTATACTTACGATACTATACAAAAAAATTAAAAATTAAAAAATAAAAGTATTTTTTTTTCAAAACACGTTTAGTGTGATGAGTCGATCGACCCACCATACATACGCTCATAAGATTTTCAATATAGTTAAGGTCAGTGTGAGCTTATTTATACATATTTGAATTTCAAAATTTTGTGACAGTATAGAATTCTTAAGCATCCTGTGTATGTTTGTTAGCAAAATCCATTTTGTCAATTTTTTGCAAAATGGCGACAAGTATTAAAATTCAATCACTTATTACTCAGTAGTGTTCAATTTTGTCAAAAAGGTCTCTATACATGAAATGTTGAGAAGCCTAAAGCTCATCTAAGTAAAATATAAAAAATATATATTTTTGCTTGAAAACAAGCGATGTATCAGTTCGATCGTACCCCCATACTAGCCATTTTGAGACTTTCGGAAGAGTTAACGCTCTTAACTGCTTGGTTTCGAAGATTAAAATTTTAATTTTTAATATCGCATAGAACTAACGTGCAGCCCCTATACGTTATGTTTAAAAAAAATATATAAAATTTTTTTTCAAAATGGCGGCTATCGTAAAAATTCAAAGTGTCATAACTTTGCTAAATCAAATCCTACTGAAAAATGTCGTATGCAAAAAGTGTTTGGAATTTTATTTTGCATATAAAAGCAATTTTTAATTATTTTTTTTTTAATAAAAACCGAGTCTTACCATATATTGACCGAGACCTCGAACGAGCTTTTATGTGACTCTGCATACAGTTAACGCTCGTATTAAGCTTCTATTTAAGAAATTGACTTGAATTTTTTATACCAAATAGAGCTTTCAACTATACTTACGATACTATACAAAAAAATTAAAAATTAAAAAATAAAAGTATTTTTTTTTCAAAACACGTTTAGTGTGATGAGTCGATCGACCCACCATACATACGCTCATAAGATTTTCAATATAGTTAAGGTCAGTGTGAGCTTATTTATACATATTTGAATTTCAAAATTTTGTGACAGTATAGAATTCTTAAGCATCCTGTGTATGTTTGTTAGCAAAATCCATTTTGTCAATTTTTTGCAAAATGGCGACAAGTATTAAAATTCAATCACTTATTACTCAGTAGTGTTCAATTTTGTCAAAAAGGTCTCTATACATGAAATGTTGAGAAGCCTAAAGCTCATCTAAGTAAAATATAAAAAATATATATTTTTGCTTGAAAACAAGCGATGTATCAGTTCGATCGTACCCCCATACTAGCCATTTTGAGACTTTCGGAAGAGTTAACGCTTTTAACTGCTTGGTTTCGAAGATTAAAATTTTAATTTTTAATATCGCATAGAACTAACGTGCAGCCCCTATACGTTATGTTTAAAAAAAATATATAAATTTTTTTTTCAAAATGGCGGCTATCGTAAAAATTCAAAGTGTCATAACTTTGCTAAATCAAATCCTACTGAAAAATGTCGTATGCAAAAAGTGTTTGGAATTTTATTTTGCATATAAAAGCAATTTTTAATTATTTTTTTTTTAATAAAAACCGAGTCTTACCATATATTGACCGAGACCTCGAACGAGCTTTTATGCGACTCTGCATACAGTTAACGCTCGTATGAAGCTTCTATTTAAGAAATTGACTTGAATTTTTGATACCAAATAGAGCTTTCAACTATACTTACGATACTATACAAAAAAATTAAAAATTAAAAAATAAAAGTATTTTTTTTTCAAAACACGTTTAGTGTGATGAGTCGATCGACCCACCATACATACGCTCATAAGATTTTCAATATAGTTAAGGTCAGTGTGAGCTTATTTATACATATTTGAATTTCAAAATTTTGTGACAGTATAGAATTCTTAAGCATCCTGTGTATGTTTGTTAGCAAAATCCATTTTGTCAATTTTTTGCAAAATGGCGACAAGTATTAAAATTCAATCACTTATTACTCAGTAGTGTTCAATTTTGTCAAAAAGGTCTCTATACATGAAATGTTGAGAAGCCTAAAGCTCATCTAAGTAAAATATAAAAAATATATATTTTTGCTTGAAAACAAGCGATGTATCAGTTCGATCGTACCCCCATACTAGCCATTTTGAGACTTTCGGAAGAGTTAACGCTCTTAACTGCTTGGTTTCGAAGATTAAAATTTTAATTTTTAATATCGCATAGAACTAACGTGCAGCCCCTATACGTTATGTTTAAAAAAAATATATAAAATTTTTTTTCAAAATGGCGGCTATCGTAAAAATTCAAAGTGTCATAACTTTGCTAAATCAAATCCTACTGAAAAATGTCGTATGCAAAAAGTGTTTGAAATTTTATTTTGCATATAAAAGCAATTTTTAATTATTTTTTTTTTAATAAAAATTGAGTCTTACCATATATTGACCGAGACCTCGAACGAGCTTTTATGCGACTCTGCATACAGTTAACGCTCGTATGAAGCTTCTATTTAAGAAATTGACTTGAATTTTTTATACCAAATAGAGCTTTCAACTATACTTACGATACTATACAAAAAAATTAAAAATTAAAAAATAAAAGTATTTTTTTTTCAAAACACGTTTAGTGTGATGAGTCGATCGACCCACCATACATACGCTCATAAGATTTTCAATATAGTTAAGGTCAGTGTGAGCTTATTTATACATATTTGAATTTCAAAATTTTGTGACAGTATAGAATTCTTAAGCATCCTGTGTATGTTTGTTAGCAAAATCCATTTTGTCAATTTTTTGCAAAATGGCGACAAGTATTAAAATTCAATCACTTATTACTCAGTAGTGTTCAATTTTGTCATAAAGGTCTCTATACATGAAATGTTGAGAAGCCTAAAGCTCATCTAAGTAAAATATAAAAAATATATATTTTTGCTTGAAAACAAGCGATGTATCAGTTCGATCGTACCCCCATACTAGCCATTTTGAGACTTTCGGAAGAGTTAACGCTCTTAACTGCTTGGTTTCGAAGATTAAAATTTGAATTTTTAATATCGCATAGAACTAACGTGCAGCCCCTATACGTTATGTTTAAAAAAAATATATAAAATTTTTTTTCAAAATGGCGGCTATCGTAAAAATTCAAAGTGTCATAACTTTGCTAAATCAAATCCTACTGAAAAATGTCGTATGCAAAAAGTGTTTGGAATTTTATTTTGCATATAAAAGCAATTTTTAATTATTTTTTTGTTAATAAAAATGAGTCTTACCATATATTGACCGAGACCTCGAACGAGCTTTTATGCGACTCTGCATACAGTTAACGCTCGTATGAAGCTTCTATTTAAGAAATTGACTTGAATTTTTTATACCAAATAGAGCTTTCAACTATACTTACGATACTATACAAAAAAATTAAAAATTAAAAAATAAAAGTATTTTTTTTTCAAAACACGTTTAGTGTGATGAGTCGATCGACCCACCATACATACGCTCATAAGATTTTCAATATAGTTAAGGTCAGTGTGAGCTTATTTATACATATTTGAATTTCAAAATTTTGTGACAGTATAGAATTCTTAAGCATCCTGTGTATGTTTGTTAGCAAAATCCATTTTGTCAATTTTTTGCA
Organism: Plectrocnemia conspersa; assembly: GCF_051122295.1. Lineage (NCBI taxonomy): Eukaryota > Metazoa > Arthropoda > Insecta > Trichoptera > Polycentropodidae > Plectrocnemia > Plectrocnemia conspersa. The sequence goes on along the minus strand of NW_028277182.1, from coordinate 1,005,560 downwards.
AAATGGCGACAAGTATTAAATTTCAATCACTTATTACTCAGTAGTGTTCAATTTTGTTAAAAAGGTCTCTATACATGAAATGTTGAGAAGCCTAAAGCTCATCTAAGTAAAATATAAAAAATATATATTTTAGCTTGAAAACAAGCGATGTATCAGTTCGATCGTACCCCCATACTAGCCATTTTGAGACTTTCGGAAGAGTTAACGCTCTTAACTGCATGGTTTCGAAGATTAAAATTTTAATTTTTAATATCGCATAGAACTAACGTGCAGCCCCTATACGTTATGTTTAAAAAAAATATATAAAATTTTTTTTCAAAATGGCGGCTATCGTAAAAATTCAAAGTGTCATAACTTTGCTAAATCAAATCCTACTGAAAAATGTCGTATGCAAAAAGTGTTTGGAATTTTATTTTGCATATAAAAGCAATTTTTAATTATTTTTTTTTTAATAAAAACCGAGTCTTACCATATATTGACCGAGACCTCGAACGAGCTTTAATGCGACTCTGCATACAGTTAACGCTCGTATGAAGCTTCTATTTAAGAAATTGACTTGAATTTTTCATACCAAATAGAGCTTTCAACTATACTTACGATACTATACAAAAAAATTAAAAATTAAAAAATAAAAGTATTTTTTTTTCAAAACACGTTTAGTGTGATGAGTCGATCGACCCACCATACATACGCTCATAAGATTTTCAATATAGTTAAGGTCAGTGTGAGCTTATTTATACATATTTGAATTTCAAAATTTTGTGACAGTATAGAATTCTTAAGCATCCTGTGTATGTTTGTTAGCAAAATCCATTTTGTCAATTTTTTGCAAAATGGCGACAAGTATTAAAATTCAATCACTTATTACTCAGTAGTGTTTAATTTTGTCATAAAGGTCTCTATACATGAAATGTTGAGAAGCCTAAAGCTCATCTAAGTAAAATATAAAAAATATATATTTTTGCTTGAAAACAAGCGATGTATCAGTTCGATCGTACCCCCATACTAGCCATTTTGAGACTTTCGGAAGAGTTAACGCTCTTAACTGCTTGGTTTCGAAGATTAAAATTTTAATTTTTAATATCGCATAGAACTAACGTGCAGCCCCTATACGTTATGTTTAAAAAAAATATATAAATTTTTTTTTCAAAATGGCGGCTATCGTAAAAATTCAAAGTGTCATAACTTTGCTAAATCAAATCCTACTGAAAAATGTCGTAAGCAAAAAGTGTTTGGAATTTTATTTTGCATATAAAAGCAATTTTTAATTATTTTTTTTTTAATAAAAACCGAGTCTTACCATATATTGACCGAGACCTCGAACGAGCTTTTATGCGACTCTGCATACAGTTAACGCTCGTATGAAGCTTCTATTTAAGAAATTGACTTGAATTTTTTATACCAAATAGAGCTTTCAACTATACTTACGATACTATACAAAAAAATTAAAAATTAAAAAATAAAAGTATTTTTTTTTCAAAACACGTTTAGTGTGATGAGTCGATCGACCCACCATACATACGCTCATAAGATTTTCAATATAGTTAAGGTCAGTGTGAGCTTATTTATACATATTTGAATTTCAAAATTTTGTGACAGTATAGAATTCTTAAGCATCCTGTGTATGTTTGTTAGCAAAATCCATTTTGTCAATTTTTTGCAAAATGGCGACAAGTATTAAAATTCAATCACTTATTACTCAGTAGTGTTCAATTTTGTCAAAAAGGTCTCTATACATGAAATGTTGAGAAGCCTAAAGCTCATCTAAGTAAAATATAAAAAATATATATTTTAGCTTGAAAACAAGCGATGTATCAGTTCGATCGTACCCCCATACTAGCCATTTTGAGACTTTCGGAAGAGTTAACGCTCTTAACTGCTTGGTTTCGAAGATTAAAATTTTAATTTTTAATATCGCATAGAACTAACGTGCAGCCCCTATACGTTATGTTTAAAAAAAATATATAAATTTTTTTTTCAAAATGGCGGCTATCGTAAAAATTCAAAGTGTCATAACTTTGCTAAATCAAATCCTACTGAAAAATGTCGTATGCAAAAAGTGTTTGGAATTTTATTTTGCATATAAAAGCAATTTTTAATTATTTTTTTTTTAATAAAAACCGAGTCTTACCATATATTGACCGAGACCTCGAACGAGCTTTTATGCGACTCTGCATACAGTTAACGCTCGTATGAAGCTTCTATTTAAGAAATTGACTTGAATTTTTGATACCAAATAGAGCTTTCAACTATACTTACGATACTATACAAAAAAATTAAAAATTAAAAAATAAAAGTATTTTTTTTTCAAAACACGTTTAGTGTGATGAGTCGATCGACCCACCATACATACGCTCATAAGATTTTCAATATAGTTAAGGTCAGTGTGAGCTTATTTATACATATTTGAATTTCAAAATTTTGTGACAGTATAGAATTCTTAAGCATCCTGTGTATGTTTGTTAGCAAAATCCATTTTGTCAATTTTTTGCAAAATGGCGACAAGTATTAAAATTCAATCACTTATTACTCAGTAGTGTTCAATTTTGTCAAAAAGGTCTCTATACATGAAATGTTGAGAAGCCTAAAGCTCATCTAAGTAAAATATAAAAAATATATATTTTTGCTTGAAAACAAGCGATGTATCAGTTCGATCGTACCCCCATACTAGCCATTTTGAGACTTTCGGAAGAGTTAACGCTCTTAACTGCTTGGTTTCGAAGATTAAAATTTTAATTTATAATATCGCATAGAACTAACGTGCAGCCCCTATACGTTATGTTTAAAAAAAATATATAAATTTTTTTTTCAAAATGGCGGCTATCGTAAAAATTCAAAGTGTCATAACTTTGCTAAATCAAATCCTACTGAAAAATGTCGTATGCAAAAAGTGTTTGGAATTTTATTTTGCATATAAAAGCAATTTTTAATTATTTTTTTTTTAATAAAAACCGAGTCTTACCATATATTGACCGAGACCTCGAACGAGCTTTAATGCGACTCTGCATACAGTTAACGCTCGTATGAAGCTTCTATTTAAGAAATTGACTTGAATTTTTCATACCAAATAGAGCTTTCAACTATACTTACGATACTATACAAAAAAATTAAAAATTAAAAAATAAAAGTATTTTTTTTTCAAAACACGTTTAGTGTGATGAGTCGATCGACCCACCATACATACGCTCATAAGATTTTCAATATAGTTAAGGTCAGTGTGAGCTTATTTATACATATTTGAATTTCAAAATTTTGTGACAGTATAGAATTCTTAAGCATCCTGTGTATGTTTGTTAGCAAAATCCATTTTGTCAATTTTTTGCAAAATGGCGACAAGTATTAAAATTCAATCACTTATTACTCAGTAGTGTTTAATTTTGTCATAAAGGTCTCTATACATGAAATGTTGAGAAGCCTAAAGCTCATCTAAGTAAAATATAAAAAATATATATTTTTGCTTGAAAACAAGCGATGTATCAGTTCGATCGTACCCCCATACTAGCCATTTTGAGACTTTCGGAAGAGTTAACGCTCTTAACTGCTTGGTTTCGAAGATTAAAATTTTAATTTTTAATATCGCATAGAACTAACGTGCAGCCCCTATACGTTATGTTTAAAAAAAATATATAAATTTTTTTTTCAAAATGGCGGCTATCGTAAAAATTCAAAGTGTCATAACTTTGCTAAATCAAATCCTACTGAAAAATGTCGTAAGCAAAAAGTGTTTGGAATTTTATTTTGCATATAAAAGCAATTTTTAATTATTTTTTTTTTAATAAAAACCGAGTCTTACCATATATTGACCGAGACCTCGAACGAGCTTTTATGCGACTCTGCATACAGTTAACGCTCGTATGAAGCTTCTATTTAAGAAATTGACTTGAATTTTTTATACCAAATAGAGCTTTCAACTATACTTACGATACTATACAAAAAAATTAAAAATTAAAAAATAAAAGTATTTTTTTTTCAAAACACGTTTAGTGTGATGAGTCGATCGACCCACCATACATACGCTCATAAGATTTTCAATATAGTTAAGGTCAGTGTGAGCTTATTTATACATATTTGAATTTCAAAATTTTGTGACAGTATAGAATTCTTAAGCATCCTGTGTATGTTTGTTAGCAAAATCCATTTTGTCAATTTTTTGCAAAATGGCGACAAGTATTAAAATTCAATCACTTATTACTCAGTAGTGTTCAATTTTGTCAAAAAGGTCTCTATACATGAAATGTTGAGAAGCCTAAAGCTCATCTAAGTAAAATATAAAAAATATATATTTTAGCTTGAAAACAAGCGATGTATCAGTTCGATCGTACCCCCATACTAGCCATTTTGAGACTTTCGGAAGAGTTAACGCTCTTAACTGCTTGGTTTCGAAGATTAAAATTTTAATTTTTAATATCGCATAGAACTAACGTGCAGCCCCTATACGTTATGTTTAAAAAAAATATATAAATTTTTTTTTCAAAATGGCGGCTATCGTAAAAATTCAAAGTGTCATAACTTTGCTAAATCAAATCCTACTGAAAAATGTCGTATGCAAAAAGTGTTTGGAATTTTATTTTGCATATAAAAGCAATTTTTAATTATTTTTTTTTTAATAAAAACCGAGTCTTACCATATATTGACCGAGACCTCGAACGAGCTTTTATGCGACTCTGCATACAGTTAACGCTCGTATGAAGCTTCTATTTAAGAAATTGACTTGAATTTTTGATACCAAATAGAGCTTTCAACTATACTTACGATACTATACAAAAAAATTAAAAATTAAAAAATAAAAGTATTTTTTTTTCAAAACACGTTTAGTGTGATGAGTCGATCGACCCACCATACATACGCTCATAAGATTTTCAATATAGTTAAGGTCAGTGTGAGCTTATTTATACATATTTGAATTTCAAAATTTTGTGACAGTATAGAATTCTTAAGCATCCTGTGTATGTTTGTTAGCAAAATCCATTTTGTCAATTTTTTGCAAAATGGCGACAAGTATTAAAATTCAATCACTTATTACTCAGTAGTGTTCAATTTTGTCAAAAAGGTCTCTATACATGAAATGTTGAGAAGCCTAAAGCTCATCTAAGTAAAATATAAAAAATATATATTTTTGCTTGAAAACAAGCGATGTATCAGTTCGATCGTACCCCCATACTAGCCATTTTGAGACTTTCGGAAGAGTTAACGCTCTTAACTGCTTGGTTTCGAAGATTAAAATTTTAATTTATAATATCGCATAGAACTAACGTGCAGCCCCTATACGTTATGTTTAAAAAAAATATATAAATTTTTTTTTCAAAATGGCGGCTATCGTAAAAATTCAAAGTGTCATAACTTTGCTAAATCAAATCCTACTGAAAAATGTCGTATGCAAAAAGTGTTTGGAATTTTATTTTGCATATAAAAGCAATTTTTAATTATTTTTTTTTTAATAAAAACCGAGTCTTACCATATATTGACCGAGACCTCGAACGAGCTTTTATGCGACTCTGCATACAGTTAACGCTCGTATGAAGCTTCTATTTAAGAAATTGACTTGAATTTTTTATACCAAATAGAGCTTTCAACTATACTTACGATACTATACAAAAAAATTAAAAATTAAAAAATAAAAGTATTTTTTTTTCAAAACACGTTTAGTGTGATGAGTCGATCGACCCACCATACATACGCTCATAAGATTTTCAATATAGTTAAGGTCAGTGTGAGCTTATTTATACATATTTGAATTTCAAAATTTTGTGACAGTATAGAATTCTTAAGCAACCTGTGTATGTTTGTTAGCAAAATCCATTTTGTCAATTTTTTGCAAAATGGCGACAAGTATTAAAATTCAATCACTTATTACTCAGTAGTGTTCAATTTTGTCAAAAAGGTCTCTATACATGAAATGTTGAGAAGCCTAAAGCTCATCTAAGTAAAATATAAAAAATATATATTTTTGCTTGAAAACAAGCGATGTATCAGTTCGATCGTACCCCCATACTAGCCATTTTGAGACTTTCGGAAGAGTTAACGCTCTTAACTGCTTGGTTTCGAAGATTAAAATTTTAATTTTTAATATCGCATAGAACTAACGTGCAGCCCCTATACGTTATGTTTAAAAAAAATATATAAAATTTTTTTTCAAAATAGCGGCTATCGTAAAAATTCAAAGTGTCATAACTTTGCTAAATCAAATCCTACTGAAAAATGTCGTATGCAAAAAGTGTTTGGAATTTTATTTTGCATATAAAAGCAATTTTTAATTATTTTTTTTTTAATAAAAACCGAGTCTTACCATATATTGACCGAGACCTCGAACGAGCTTTTATGCGACTCTGCATACAGTTAACGCTCGTATGAAGCTTCTATTTAAGAAATTGACTTGAATTTTTTATACCAAATAGAGCTTTCAACTATACTTACGATACTATACAAAAAAATTAAAAATTAAAAAATAAAAGTATTTTTTTTTCAAAACACGTTTAGTGTGATGAGTCGATCGACCCACCATACATACGCTCATAAGATTTTCAATATAGTTAAGGTCAGTGTGAGATTATTTATACATATTTGAATTTCAAAATTTTGTGACAGTATAGAATTCTTAAGCATCCTGTGTATGTTTGTTAGCAAAATCCATTTTGTCAATTTTTTGCAAAATGGCGACAAGTATTAAAATTCAATCACTTATTACTCAGTAGTGTTCAATTTTGTCAAAAAGGTCTCTATACATGAAATGTTGAGAAGCCTAAAGCTCATCTAAGTAAAATATAAAAAATATATATTTTTGCTTGAAAACAAGCGATGTATCAGTTCGATCGTACCCCCATACTAGCCATTTTGAGACTTTCGGAAGAGTTAACGCTCTTAACTGCTTGGTTTCGAAGATTAAAATTTTAATTTTTAATATCGCATAGAACTAACGTGCAGCCCCTATACGTTATGTTTAAAAAAAATATATAAAATTTTTTTTCAAAATGGCGGCTATCGTAAAAATTCAAAGTGTCATAACTTTGCTAAATCAAATCCTACTGAAAAATGTCGTATGCAAAAAGTGTTTGGAATTTTATTTTGCATATAAAAGCAATTTTTAATTATTTTTTTTTTAATAAAAACCGAGTCTTACCATATATTGACCGAGACCTCGAACGAGCTTTTATGCGACTCTGCATACAGTTAACGCTCGTATGAAGCTTCTATTTAAGAAATTGACTTGAATTTTTTATACCAAATAGAGCTTTCAACTATACTTACGATACTATACAAAAAAATTAAAAATTAAAAAATAAAAGTATTTTTTTTTCAAAACACGTTTAGTGTGATGAGTCGATCGACCCACCATACATACGCTCATAAGATTTTCAATATAGTTAAGGTCAGTGTGAGCTTATTTATACATATTTGAATTTCAAAATTTTGTGACAGTATAGAATTCTTAAGCATCCTGTGTATGTTTGTTAGCAAAATCCATTTTGTCAATTTTTTGCAAAATGGCGACAAGTATTAAAATTCAATCACTTATTACTCAGTAGTGTTCAATTTTGTCAAAAAGGTCTCTATACATGAAATGTTGAGAAGCCTAAAGCTCATCTAAGTAAAATATAAAAAATATATATTTTAGCTTGAAAACAAGCGATGTATCAGTTCGATCGTACCCCCATACTAGCCATTTTGAGACTTTCGGAAGAGTTAACGCTCTTAACTGCTTGGTTTCGAAGATTAAAATTTTAATTTTTAATATCGCATAGAACTAACGTGCAGCCCCTATACGTTATGTTTAAAAAAAATATATAAAATTTTTTTTCAAAATGGCGGCTATCGTAAAAATTCAAAGTGTCATAACTTTGCTAAATCAAATCCTACTGAAAAATGTCGTATGCAAAAAGTGTTTGGAATTTTATTTTGCATATAAAAGCAATTTTTAATTATTTTTTTTTTAATAAAAACCGAGTCTTACCATATATTGACCGAGACCTCGAACGAGCTTTTATGCGACTCTGCATACAGTTAACGCTCGTATGAAGCTTCTATTTAAGAAATTGACTTGAATTTTTGATACCAAATAGAGCTTTCAACTATACTTACGATACTATACAAAAAAATTAAAAATTAAAAAATAAAAGTATTTTTTTTTCAAAACACGTTTAGTGTGATGAGTCGATCGACCCACCATACATACGCTCATAAGATTTTCAATATAGTTAAGGTCAGTGTGAGCTTATTTATACATATTTGAATTTCAAAATTTTGTGACAGTATAGAATTCTTAAGCATCCTGTGTATGTTTGTTAGCAAAATCCATTTTGTCAATTTTTTGCAAAATGGCGACAAGTATTAAAATTCAATCACTTATTACTCAGTAGTGTTCAATTTTGTCAAAAAGGTCTCTATACATGAAATGTTGAGAAGCCTAAAGCTCATCTAAGTAAAATATAAAAAATATATATTTTTGCTTGAAAACAAGCGATGTATCAGTTCGATCGTACCCCCATACTAGCCATTTTGAGACTTTCGGAAGAGTTAACGCTCTTAACTGCTTGGTTTCGAAGATTAAAATTTGAATTTTTAATATCGCATAGAACTAACGTGCAGCCCCTATACGTTATGTTTAAAAAAAATATATAAAACTTTTTTTCAAAATGGCGGCTATCGTAAAAATTCAAAGTGTCATAACTTTGCTAAATCAAATCCTACTGAAAAATGTCGTATGCAAAAAGTGTTTGGAATTTTATTTTGCATATAAAAGCAATTTTTAATTATTTTTTTGTTAATAAAAATGAGTCTTACCATATATTGACCGAGACCTCGAACGAGCTTTTATGCGACTCTGCATACAGTTAACGCTCGTATGAAGCTTCTATTTAAGAAATTGACTTGAATTTTTTATACCAAATAGAGCTTTCAACTATACTTACGATACTATACAAAAAAATTAAAAATTAAAAAATAAAAGTATTTTTTTTTCAAAACACGTTTAGTGTGATGAGTCGATCGACCCACCATACATACGCTCATAAGATTTTCAATATAGTTAAGGTCAGTGTGAGCTTATTTATACATATTTGAATTTCAAAATTTTGTGACAGTATAGAATTCTTAAGCATCCTGTGTATGTTTGTTAGCAAAATCCATTTTGTCAATTTTTTGCAAAATGGCGACAAGTATTAAATTTCAATCACTTATTACTCAGTAGTGTTCAATTTTGTGAAAAAGGTCTCTATACATGAAATGTTGAGAAGCCTAAAGCTCATCTAAGTAAAATATAAAAAATATATATTTTAGCTTGAAAACAAGCGATGTATCAGTTCGATCGTACCCCCATACTAGCCATTTTGAGACTTTCGGAAGAGTTAACGCTCTTAACTGCTTGGTTTCGAAGATTAAAATTTTAATTTTTAATATCGCATAGAACTAACGTGCAGCCCCTATACGTTATGTTTAAAAAAAATATATAAAATTTTTTTTCAAAATGGCGGCTATCGTAAAAATTCAAAGTGTCATAACTTTGCTAAATCAAATCCTACTGAAAAATGTCGTATGCAAAAAGTGTTTGGAATTTTATTTTGCATATAAAAGCAATTTTTAATTATTTTTTTTTTAATAAAAACCGAGTCTTACCATATATTGACCGAGACCTCGAACGAGCTTTAATGCGACTCTGCATACAGTTAACGCTCGTATGAAGCTTCTATTTAAGAAATTGACTTGAATTTTTCATACCAAATAGAGCTTTCAACTATACTTACGATACTATACAAAAAAATTAAAAATTAAAAAATAAAAGTATTTTTTTTTCAAAACACGTTTAGTGTGATGAGTCGATCGACCCACCATACATACGCTCATAAGATTTTCAATATAGTTAAGGTCAGTGTGAGCTTATTTATACATATTTGAATTTCAAAATTTTGTGACAGTATAGAATTCTTAAGCATCCTGTGTATGTTTGTTAGCAAAATCCATTTTGTCAATTTTTTGCAAAATGGCGACAAGTATTAAAATTCAATCACTTATTACTCAGTAGTGTTCAATTTTGTCATAAAGGTCTCTATACATGAAATGTTGAGAAGCCTAAAGCTCATCTAAGTAAAATATAAAAAATATATATTTTTGCTTGAAAACAAGCGATGTATCAGTTCGATCGTACCCCCATACTAGCCATTTTGAGACTTTCGGAAGAGTTAACGCTCTTAACTGCTTGGTTTCGAAGATTAAAATTTTAATTTTTAATATCGCATAGAACTAACGTGCAGCCCCTATACGTTATGTTTAAAAAAAATATATAAATTTTTTTTTCAAAATGGCGGCTATCGTAAAAATTCAAAGTGTCATAACTTTGCTAAATCAAATCCTACTGAAAAATGTCGTAAGCAAAAAGTGTTTGGAATTTTATTTTGCATATAAAAGCAATTTTTAATTATTTTTTTTTTAATAAAAACCGAGTCTTACCATATATTGACCGAGACCTCGAACGAGCTTTTATGCGACTCTGCATACAGTTAACGCTCGTATGAAGCTTCTATTTAAGAAATTGACTTGAATTTTTTATACCAAATAGAGCTTTCAACTATACTTACGATACTATACAAAAAAATTAAAAATTAAAAAATAAAAGTATTTTTTTTTCAAAACACGTTTAGTGTGATGAGTCGATCGACCCACCATACATACGCTCATAAGATTTTCAATATAGTTAAGGTCAGTGTGAGCTTATTTATACATATTTGAATTTCAAAATTTTGTGACAGTATAGAATTCTTAAGCATCCTGTGTATGTTTGTTAGCAAAATCCATTTTGTCAATTTTTTGCAAAATGGCGACAAGTATTAAAATTCAATCACTTATTACTCAGTAGTGTTCAATTTTGTCAAAAAGGTCTCTATACATGAAATGTTGAGAAGCCTAAAGCTCATCTAAGTAAAATATAAAAAATATATATTTTTGCTTGAAAACAAGCGATGTATCAGTTCGATCGTACCCCCATACTAGCCATTTTGAGACTTTCGGAAGAGTTAACGCTCTTAACTGCTTGGTTTCGAAGATTAAAATTTTAATTTTTAATATCGCATAGAACTAACGTGCAGCCCCTATACGTTATGTTTAAAAAAAATATATAAAATTTTTTTTCAAAATGGCGGCTATCGTAAAAATTCAAAGTGTCATAACTTTGCTAAATCAAATCCTACTGAAAAATGTCGTATGCAAAAAGTGTTTGGAATTTTATTTTGCATATAAAAGCAATTTTTAATTATTTTTTTTTTAATAAAAACCGAGTCTTACCATATATTGACCGAGACCTCGAACGAGCTTTTATGCGAATCTGCATACAGTTAACGCTCGTATGAAGCTTCTATTTAAGAAATTGACTTGAATTTTTTATACCAAATAGAGCTTTCAACTATACTTACGATACTATACAAAAAAATTAAAAATTAAAAAATAAAAGTATTTTTTTTTCAAAACACGTTTAGTGTGATGAGTCGATCGACCCACCATACATACGCTCATAAGATTTTCAATATAGTTAAGGTCAGTGTGAGCTTATTTATACATATTTGAATTTCAAAATTTTGTGACAGTATAGAATTCTTAAGCATCCTGTGTATGTTTGTTAGCAAAATCCATTTTGTCAATTTTTTGCAAAATGGCGACAAGTATTAAAATTCAATCACTTATTACTCAGTAGTGTTTAATTTTGTCAAAAAGGTCTCTATACATGAAATGTTGAGAAGCCTAAAGCTCATCTAAGTAAAATATAAAAAATATATATTTTTGCTTGAAAACAAGCGATGTATCAGTTCGATCGTACCCCCATACTAGCCATTTTGAGACTTTCGGAAGAGTTAACGCTCTTAACTGCTTGGTTTCGAAGATTAAAATCTTAATTTTTAATATCGCATAGAACTAACGTGCAGCCCCTATACGTTATGTTTAAAAAAAATATATAAAATTTTTTTTCAAAATGGCGGCTATCGTGAAAATTCAAAGTGTCATAACTTTGCTAAATCAAATCCTACTGAAAAATGTCGTATGCAAAAAGTGTTTGGAATTTTATTTTGCATATAAAAGCAATTTTTAATTATTTTTTTTTTAATAAAAACCGAGTCTTACCATATATTGACCGAGACCTCGAACGAGCTTTTATGCGACTCTGCATACAGTTAACGCTCGTATGAAGCTTCTATTTGAGAAATTGACTTGAATTTTTTATACCAAATAGAGCTTTCAACTATACTTACGATACTATACAAAAAAATTAAAAATTAAAAAATAAAAGTATTTTTTTTTCAAAACACGTTTAGTGTGATGAGTCGATCGACCCACCATACATACGCTCATAAGATTTTCAATATAGTTAAGGTCAGTGTGAGCTTATTTATACATATTTGAATTTCAAAATTTTGTGACAGTATAGAATTCTTAAGCAGCCTGTGTATGTTTGTTAGCAAAATCCATTTTGTCAATTTTTTGCAAAATGGCGACAAGTATTAAAATTCAATCACTTATTACTCAGTAGTGTTCAATTTTGTCAAAAAGGTCTCTATACATGAAATGTTGAGAAGCCTAAAGCTCATCTAAGTAAAATATAAAAAATATATATTTTTGCTTGAAAACAAGCGATGTATCAGTTCGATCGTACCCCCATACTAGCCATTTTGAGACTTTCGGAAGAGTTAACGCTCTTAACTGCTTGGTTTCGAAGATTAAAATTTGAATTTTTAATATCGCATAGAACTAACGTGCAGCCCCTATACGTTATGTTTAAAAAAAATATATAAAATTTTTTTTCAAAATGGCGGCTATCGTAAAAATTCAAAGTGTCATAACTTTGCTAAATCAAATCCTACTGAAAAATGTCGTATGCAAAAAGTGTTTGGAATTTTATTTTGCATATAAAAGCAATTTTTAATTATTTTTTTGTTAATAAAAATGAGTCTTACCATATATTGACCGAGACCTCGAACGAGCTTTTATGCGACTCTGCATACAGTTAACGCTCGTATGAAGCTTCTATTTAAGAAATTGACTTGAATTTTTTATACCAAATAGAGCTTTCAACTATACTTACGATACTATACAAAAAAATTAAAAATTAAAAAATAAAAGTATTTTTTTTTCAAAACACGTTTAGTGTGATGAGTCGATCGACCCACCATACATACGCTCATAAGATTTTCAATATAGTTAAGGTCAGTGTGAGCTTATTTATACATATTTGAATTTCAAAATTTTGTGACAGTATAGAATTCTTAAGCATCCTGTGTATGTTTGTTAGCAAAATCCATTTTGTCAATTTTTTGCAAAATGGCGACAAGTATTAAATTTCAATCACTTATTACTCAGTAGTGTTCAATTTTGTGAAAAAGGTCTCTATACATGAAATGTTGAGAAGCCTAAAGCTCATCTAAGTAAAATATAAAAAATATATATTTTAGCTTGAAAACAAGCGATGTATCAGTTCGATCGTACCCCCATACTAGCCATTTTGAGACTTTCGGAAGAGTTAACGCTCTTAACTGCTTGGTTTCGAAGATTAAAATTTTAATTTTTAATATCGCATAGAACTAACGTGCAGCCCCTATACGTTATGTTTAAAAAAAATATATAAAATTTTTTTTCAAAATGGCGGCTATCGTAAAAATTCAAAGTGTCATAACTTTGCTAAATCAAATCCTACTGAAAAATGTCGTATGCAAAAAGTGTTTGGAATTTTATTTTGCATATAAAAGCAATTTTTAATTATTTTTTTGTTAATAAAAACCGAGTCTTACCATATATTGACCGAGACCTCGAACGAGCTTTAATGCGACTCTGCATACAGTTAACGCTCGTATGAAGCTTCTATTTAAGAAATTGACTTGAATTTTTCATACCAAATAGAGCTTTCAACTATACTTACGATACTATACAAAAAAATTAAAAATTAAAAAATAAAAGTATTTTTTTTTCAAAACACGTTTAGTGTGATGAGTCGATCGACCCACCATACATACGCTCATAAGATTTTCAATATAGTTAAGGTCAGTGTGAGCTTATTTATACATATTTGAATTTCAAAATTTTGTGACAGTATAGAATTCTTAAGCATCCTGTGTATGTTTGTTAGCAAAATCCATTTTGTCAATTTTTTGCAAAATGGCGACAAGTATTAAAATTCAATCACTTATTACTCAGTAGTGTTCAATTTTGTCATAAAGGTCTCTATACATGAAATGTTGAGAAGCCTAAAGCTCATCTAAGTAAAATATAAAAAATATATATTTTTGCTTGAAAACAAGCGATGTATCAGTTCGATCGTACCCCCATACTAGCCATTTTGAGACTTTCGGAAGAGTTAACGCTCTTAACTGCTTGGTTTCGAAGATTAAAATTTTAATTTTTAATATCGCATAGAACTAACGTGCAGCCCCTATACGTTATGTTTAAAAAAAATATATAAATTTTTTTTTCAAAATGGCGGCTATCGTAAAAATTCAAAGTGTCATAACTTTGCTAAATCAAATCCTACTGAAAAATGTCGTAAGCAAAAAGTGTTTGGAATTTTATTTTGCATATAAAAGCAATTTTTAATTATTTTTTTTTTAATAAAAACCGAGTCTTACCATATATTGACCGAGACCTCGAACGAGCTTTTATGCGACTCTGCATACAGTTAACGCTCGTATGAAGCTTCTATTTAAGAAATTGACTTGAATTTTTTATACCAAATAGAGCTTTCAACTATACTTACGATACTATACAAAAAAATTAAAAATTAAAAAATAAAAGTATTTTTTTTTCAAAACACGTTTAGTGTGATGAGTCGATCGACCCACCATACATACGCTCATAAGATTTTCAATATAGTTAAGGTCAGTGTGAGCTTATTTATACATATTTGAATTTCAAAATTTTGTGACAGTATAGAATTCTTAAGCATCCTGTGTATGTTTGTTAGCAAAATCCATTTTGTCAATTTTTTGCAAAATGGCGACAAGTATTAAAATTCAATCACTTATTACTCAGTAGTGTTCAATTTTGTCAAAAAGGTCTCTATACATGAAATGTTGAGAAGCCTAAAGCTCATCTAAGTAAAATATAAAAAATATATATTTTTGCTTGAAAACAAGCGATGTATCAGTTCGATCGTACCCCCATACTAGCCATTTTGAGACTTTCGGAAGAGTTAACGCTCTTAACTGCTTGGTTTCGAAGATTAAAATTTTAATTTTTAATATCGCATAGAACTAACGTGCAGCCCCTATACGTTATGTTTAAAAAAAATATATAAAATTTTTTTTCAAAATGGCGGCTATCGTAAAAATTCAAAGTGTCATAACTTTGCTAAATCAAATCCTACTGAAAAATGTCGTATGCAAAAAGTGTTTGGAATTTTATTTTGCATATAAAAGCAATTTTTAATTATTTTTTTTTTAATAAAAACCGAGTCTTACCATATATTGACCGAGACCTCGAACGAGCTTTTATGCGAATCTGCATACAGTTAACGCTCGTATGAAGCTTCTATTTAAGAAATTGACTTGAATTTTTTATACCAAATAGAGCTTTCAACTATACTTACGATACTATACAAAAAAATTAAAAATTAAAAAATAAAAGTATTTTTTTTTCAAAACACGTTTAGTGTGATGAGTCGATCGACCCACCATACATACGCTCATAAGATTTTCAATATAGTTAAGGTCAGTGTGAGCTTATTTATACATATTTGAATTTCAAAATTTTGTGACAGTATAGAATTCTTAAGCATCCTGTGTATGTTTGTTAGCAAAATCCATTTTGTCAATTTTTTGCAAAATGGCGACAAGTATTAAAATTCAATCACTTATTACTCAGTAGTGTTTAATTTTGTCAAAAAGGTCTCTATACATGAAATGTTGAGAAGCCTAAAGCTCATCTAAGTAAAATATAAAAAATATATATTTTTGCTTGAAAACAAGCGATGTATCAGTTCGATCGTACCCCCATACTAGCCATTTTGAGACTTTCGGAAGAGTTAACGCTCTTAACTGCTTGGTTTCGAAGATTAAAATTTTAATTTTTAATATCGCATAGAACTAACGTGCAGCCCCTATACGTTATGTTTAAAAAAAATATATAAAATTTTTTTTCAAAATGGCGGCTATCGTGAAAATTCAAAGTGTCATAACTTTGCTAAATCAAATCCTACTGAAAAATGTCGTATGCAAAAAGTGTTTGGAATTTTATTTTGCATATAAAAGCAATTTTTAATTATTTTTTTTTTAATAAAAACCGAGTCTTACCATATATTGACCGAGACCTCGAACGAGCTTTTATGCGACTCTGCATACAGTTAACGCTCGTATGAAGCTTCTATTTGAGAAATTGACTTGAATTTTTTATACCAAATAGAGCTTTCAACTATACTTACGATACTATACAAAAAAATTAAAAATTAAAAAATAAAAGTATTTTTTTTTCAAAACACGTTTAGTGTGATGAGTCGATCGACCCACCATACATACGCTCATAAGATTTTCAATATAGTTAAGGTCAGTGTGAGCTTATTTATACATATTTGAATTTCAAAATTTTGTGACAGTATAGAATTCTTAAGCAGCCTGTGTATGTTTGTTAGCAAAATCCATTTTGTCAATTTTTTGCAAAATGGCGACAAGTATTAAAATTCAATCACTTATTACTCAGTAGTGTTCAATTTTGTCAAAAAGGTCTCTATACATGAAATGTTGAGAAGCCTAAAGCTCATCTAAGTAAAATATAAAAAATATATATTTTTGCTTGAAAACAAGCGATGTATCAGTTCGATCGTACCCCCATACTAGCCATTTTGAGACTTTCGGAAGAGTTAACGCTCTTAACTGCTTGGTTTCGAAGATTAAAATTTTAATTTTTAATATCGCATAGAACTAACGTGCAGCCCCTATACGTTATGTTTAAAAAAAATATATAAAATTTTTTTTCAAAATGGCGGCTATCGTAAAAATTCAAAGTGTCATAACTTTGCTAAATCAAATCCTACTGAAAAATGTCGTATGCAAAAAGTGTTTGGAATTTTATTTTGCATATAAAAGCAATTTTTAATTATTTTTTTTTTAATAAAAACCGAGTCTTACCATATATTGACCGAGACCTCGAACGAGCTTTTATGCGACTCTGCATACAGTTAACGCTCGTATGAAGCTTCTATTTAAGAAATTGACTTGAATTTTTTATACCAAATAGAGCTTTCAACTATACTTACGATACTATACAAAAAAATTAAAAATTAAAAAATAAAAGTATTTTTTTTTCAAAACACGTTTAGTGTGATGAGTCGATCGACCCACCATACATACGCTCATAAGATTTTCAATATAGTTAAGGTCAGTGTGAGCTTATTTATACATATTTGAATTTCAAAATTTTGTGACAGTATAGAATTCTTAAGCATCCTGTGTATGTTTGTTAGCAAAATCCATTTTGTCAATTTTTTGCAAAATGGCGACAAGTATTAAAATTCAATCACTTATTACTCAGTAGTGTTCAATTTTGTCAAAAAGGTCTCTATACATGAAATGTTGAGAAGCCTAAAGCTCATCTAAGTAAAATATAAAAAATATATATTTTTGCTAGAAAACAAGCGATGTATCAGTTCGATCGTACCCCCATACTAGCCATTTTGAGACTTTCGGAAGAGTTAACGCTCTTAACTGATTGGTTTCGAAGATTAAAATTTTAATTTTTAATATCGCATAGAACTAACGTGCAGCCCCTATACGTTATGTTTAAAAAAAATATATAAAATTTTTTTTCAAAATGGCGGCTATCGTAAAAATTCAAAGTGTCATAACTTTGCTAAATCAAATCCTACTGAAAAATGTCGTATGCAAAAAGTGTTTGGAATTTTATTTTGCATATAAAAGCAATTTTTAATTATTTTTTTTTTAATAAAAACCGAGTCTTACCATATATTGACCGAGACCTCGAACGAGCTTTAATGCGACTCTGCATACAGTTAACGCTCGTATGAAGCTTCTATTTAAGAAATTGACTTGAATTTTTTATACCAAATAGAGCTTTCAACTATACTTACGATACTATACAAAAAAATTAAAAATTAAAAAATAAAAGTATTTTTTTTTCAAAACACGTTTAGTGTGATGAGTCGATCGACCCACCATACATACGCTCATAAGATTTTCAATATAGTTAAGGTCAGTGTGAGCTAATTTATACATATTTGAATTTCAAAATTTTGTGACAGTATAGAATTCTTAAGCATCCTGTGTATGTTTGTTAGCAAAATCCATTTTGTCAATTTTTTGCAAAATGGCGACAAGTATTAAAATTCAATCACTTATTACTCAGTAGTGTTCAATTTTGTCAAAAAGGTCTCTATACATGAAATGTTGAGAAGCCTAAAGCTCATCTAAGTACAATATAAAAAATATATATTTTTGCTTGAAAACAAGCGATGTATCAGTTCGATCGTACCCCCATACTAGCCATTTTGAGACTTTCGGAAGAGTTAACGCTCTTAACTGCTTGGTTTCGAAGATTAAAATTTTAATTTTTAATATCGCATAGAACTAACGTGCAGCCCCTATACGTTATGTTTAAAAAAAATATATAAAAATTTTTTTCAAAATGGCGGCTATCGTAAAAATTCAAAGTGTCATAACTTTGCTAAATCAAATCCTACTGAAAAATGTCGTATGCAAAAAGTGTTTGGAATTTTATTTTGCATATAAAAGCAATTTTTAATTATTTTTTTGTTAATAAAAACCGAGTCTTACCATATATTGACCGAGACCTCGAACGAGCTTTTATGCGACTCTGCATACAGTTAACGCTCGTATGAAGCTTCTATTTAAGAAATTGACTTGAATTTTTCATACCAAATAGAGCTTTCAACTATACTTACGATACTATACAAAAAAATTAAAAATTAAAAAATAAAAGTATTTTTTTTTCAAAACACGTTTAGTGTGATGAGTCGATCGACCCACCATACATACGCTCATAAGATTTTCAATATAGTTAAGGTCAGTGTGAGCTTATTTATACATATTTGAATTTCAAAATTTTGTGACAGTATAGAATTCTTAAGCATCCTGTGTATGTTTGTTAGCAAAATCCATTTTGTCAATTTTTTGCAAAATGGCGACAAGTATTAAAATTCAATCACTTATTACTCAGTAGTGTTCAATTTTGTCATAAAGGTCTCTATACATGAAATGTTGAGAAGCCTAAAGCTCATCTAAGTAAAATATAAAAAATATATATTTTTGCTTGAAAACAAGCGATGTATCAGTTCGATCGTACCCCCATACTAGCCATTTTGAGACTTTCGGAAGAGTTAACGCTCTTAACTGCTTGGTTTCGAAGATTAAAATTTTAATTTTTAATATCGCATAGAACTAACGTGCAGCCCCTATACGTTATGCTTAAAAAAAATATATAAATTTTTTTTTCAAAATGGCGGCTATCGTAAAAATTCAAAGTGTCATAACTTTGCTAAATCAAATCCTACTGAAAAATGTCGTAAGCAAAAAGTGTTTGGAATTTTATTTTGCATATAAAAGCAATTTTTAATTATTTTTTTTTTAATAAAAACCGAGTCTTACCATATATTGACCGAGACCTCGAACGAGCTTTTATGCGACTCTGCATACAGTTAACGCTCGTATGAAGCTTCTATTTAAGAAATTGACTTGAATTTTTTATACCAAATAGAGCTTTCAACTATACTTACGATACTATACAAAAAAATTAAAAATTAAAAAATAAAAGTATTTTTTTTTCAAAACACGTTTAGTGTGATGAGTCGATCGACCCACCATACATACGCTCATAAGATTTTCAATATAGTTAAGGTCAGTGTGAGCTTATTTATACATATTTGAATTTCAAAATTTTGTGACAGTATAGAATTCTTAAGCATCCTGTGTATGTTTGTTAGCAAAATCCATTTTGTCAATTTTTTGCAAAATGGCGACAAGTATTAAAATTCAATCACTTATTACTCAGTAGTGTTCAATTTTGTCAAAAAGGTCTCTATACATGAAATGTTGAGAAGCCTAAAGCTCATCTAAGTAAAATATAAAAAATATATATTTTTGCTTGAAAACAAGCGATGTATCAGTTCGATCGTACCCCCATACTAGCCATTTTGAGACTTTCGGAAGAGTTAACGCTCTTAACTGCTTGGTTTCGAAGATTAAAATTTTAATTTTTAATATCGCATAGAACTAACGTGCAGCCCCTATACGTTATGTTTAAAAAAAATATATAAAATTTTTTTTCAAAATGGCGGCTATCGTAAAAATTCAAAGTGTCATAACTTTGCTAAATCAAATCCTACTGAAAAATGTCGTATGCAAAAAGTGTTTGGAATTTTATTTTGCATATAAAAGCAATTTTTAATTATTTTTTTTTTAATAAAAACCGAGTCTTACCATATATTGACCGAGACCTCGAACGAGCTTTTATGCGAATCTGCATACAGTTAACGCTCGTATGAAGCTTCTATTTAAGAAATTGACTTGAATTTTTTATACCAAATAGAGCTTTCAACTATACTTACGATACTATACAAAAAAATTAAAAATTAAAAAATAAAAGTATTTTTTTTTCAAAACACGTTTAGTGTGATGAGTCGATCGACCCACCATACATACGCTCATAAGATTTTCAATATAGTTAAGGTCAGTGTGAGCTTATTTATACATATTTGAATTTCAAAATTTTGTGACAGTATAGAATTCTTAAGCATCCTGTGTATGTTTGTTAGCAAAATCCATTTTGTCAATTTTTTGCAAAATGGCGACAAGTATTAAAATTCAATCACTTATTACTCAGTAGTGTTTAATTTTGTCAAAAAGGTCTCTATACATGAAATGTTGAGAAGCCTAAAGCTCATCTAAGTAAAATATAAAAAATATATATTTTTGCTTGAAAACAAGCGATGTATCAGTTCGATCGTACCCCCATACTAGCCATTTTGAGACTTTCGGAAGAGTTAACGCTCTTAACTGCTTGGTTTCGAAGATTAAAATTTTAATTTTTAATATCGCATAGAACTAACGTGCAGCCCCTATACGTTATGTTTAAAAAAAATATATAAAATTTTTTTTCAAAATGGCGGCTATCGTGAAAATTCAAAGTGTCATAACTTTGCTAAATCAAATCCTACTGAAAAATGTCGTATGCAAAAAGTGTTTGGAATTTTATTTTGCATATAAAAGCAATTTTTAATTATTTTTTTTTTAATAAAAACCGAGTCTTACCATATATTGACCGAGACCTCGAACGAGCTTTTATGCGACTCTGCATACAGTTAACGCTCGTATGAAGCTTCTATTTGAGAAATTGACTTGAATTTTTTATACCAAATAGAGCTTTCAACTATACTTACGATACTATACAAAAAAATTAAAAATTAAAAAATAAAAGTATTTTTTTTTCAAAACACGTTTAGTGTGATGAGTCGATCGACCCACCATACATACGCTCATAAGATTTTCAATATAGTTAAGGTCAGTGTGAGCTTATTTATACATATTTGAATTTCAAAATTTTGTGACAGTATAGAATTCTTAAGCAGCCTGTGTATGTTTGTTAGCAAAATCCATTTTGTCAATTTTTTGCAAAATGGCGACAAGTATTAAAATTCAATCACTTATTACTCAGTAGTGTTCAATTTTGTCAAAAAGGTCTCTATACATGAAATGTTGAGAAGCCTAAAGCTCATCTAAGTAAAATATAAAAAATATATATTTTTGCTTGAAAACAAGCGATGTATCAGTTCGATCGTACCCCCATACTAGCCATTTTGAGACTTTCGGAAGAGTTAACGCTCTTAACTGCTTGGTTTCGAAGATTAAAATTTTAATTTTTAATATCGCATAGAACTAACGTGCAGCCCCTATACGTTATGTTTAAAAAAAATATATAAAATTTTTTTTCAAAATGGCGGCTATCGTAAAAATTCAAAGTGTCATAACTTTGCTAAATCAAATCCTACTGAAAAATGTCGTATGCAAAAAGTGTTTGGAATTTTATTTTGCATATAAAAGCAATTTTTAATTATTTTTTTTTTAATAAAAACCGAGTCTTACCATATATTGACCGAGACCTCGAACGAGCTTTTATGCGACTCTGCATACAGTTAACGCTCGTATGAAGCTTCTATTTAAGAAATTGACTTGAATTTTTTATACCAAATAGAGCTTTCAACTATACTTACGATACTATACAAAAAAATTAAAAATTAAAAAATAAAAGTATTTTTTTTTCAAAACACGTTTAGTGTGATGAGTCGATCGACCCACCATACATACGCTCATAAGATTTTCAATATAGTTAAGGTCAGTGTGAGCTTATTTATACATATTTGAATTTCAAAATTTTGTGACAGTATAGAATTCTTAAGCATCCTGTGTATGTTTGTTAGCAAAATCCATTTTGTCAATTTTTTGCAAAATGGCGACAAGTATTAAAATTCAATCACTTATTACTCAGTAGTGTTCAATTTTGTCAAAAAGGTCTCTATACATGAAATGTTGAGAAGCCTAAAGCTCATCTAAGTAAAATATAAAAAATATATATTTTTGCTAGAAAACAAGCGATGTATCAGTTCGATCGTACCCCCATACTAGCCATTTTGAGACTTTCGGAAGAGTTAACGCTCTTAACTGATTGGTTTCGAAGATTAAAATTTTAATTTTTAATATCGCATAGAACTAACGTGCAGCCCCTATACGTTATGTTTAAAAAAAATATATAAAATTTTTTTTCAAAATGGCGGCTATCGTAAAAATTCAAAGTGTCATAACTTTGCTAAATCAAATCCTACTGAAAAATGTCGTATGCAAAAAGTGTTTGGAATTTTATTTTGCATATAAAAGCAATTTTTAATTATTTTTTTTTTAATAAAAACCGAGTCTTACCATATATTGACCGAGACCTCGAACGAGCTTTAATGCGACTCTGCATACAGTTAACGCTCGTATGAAGCTTCTATTTAAGAAATTGACTTGAATTTTTTATACCAAATAGAGCTTTCAACTATACTTACGATACTATACAAAAAAATTAAAAATTAAAAAATAAAAGTATTTTTTTTTCAAAACACGTTTAGTGTGATGAGTCGATCGACCCACCATACATACGCTCATAAGATTTTCAATATAGTTAAGGTCAGTGTGAGCTAATTTATACATATTTGAATTTCAAAATTTTGTGACAGTATAGAATTCTTAAGCATCCTGTGTATGTTTGTTAGCAAAATCCATTTTGTCAATTTTTTGCAAAATGGCGACAAGTATTAAAATTCAATCACTTATTACTCAGTAGTGTTCAATTTTGTCAAAAAGGTCTCTATACATGAAATGTTGAGAAGCCTAAAGCTCATCTAAGTAAAATATAAAAAATATATATTTTTGCTTGAAAACAAGCGATGTATCAGTTCGATCGTACCCCCATACTAGCCATTTTGAGACTTTCGGAAGAGTTAACGCTCTTAACTGCTTGGTTTCGAAGATTAAAATTTTAATTTTTAATATCGCATAGAACTAACGTGCAGCCCCTATACGTTATGTTTAAAAAAAATATATAAAAATTTTTTTCAAAATGGCGGCTATCGTAAAAATTCAAAGTGTCATAACTTTGCTAAATCAAATCCTACTGAAAAATGTCGTATGCAAAAAGTGTTTGGAATTTTATTTTGCATATAAAAGCAATTTTTAATTATTTTTTTGTTAATAAAAACCGAGTCTTACCATATATTGACCGAGACCTCGAACGAGCTTTTATGCGACTCTGCATACAGTTAACGCTCGTATGAAGCTTCTATTTAAGAAATTGACTTGAATTTTTTATACCAAATAGAGCTTTCAACTATACTTACGATACTATACAAAAAAATTAAAAATTAAAAAATAAAAGTATTTTTTTTTCAAAACACGTTTAGTGTGATGAGTCGATCGACCCACCATACATACGCTCATAAGATTTTCAATATAGTTAAGGTCAGTGTGAGCTTATTTATACATATTTGAATTTCAAAATTTTGTGACAGTATAGAATTCTTAAGCATCCTGTGTATGTTTGTTAGCAAAATCCATTTTGTCAATTTTTTGCAAAATGGCGACAAGTATTAAAATTCAATCACTTATTACTCAGTAGTGTTCAATTTTGTCAAAAAGGTCTCTATACATAAAATGTTGAGAAGCCTAAAGCTCATCTAAGTAAAATATAAAAAATATATATTTTAGCTTGAAAACAAGCGATGTATCAGTTCGATCGTACCCCCATACTAGCCATTTTGAGACTTTCGGAAGAGTTAACGCTCTTAACTGCTTGGTTTCGAAGATTAAAATTTTAATTTTTAATATCGCATAGAACTAACGTGCAGCCCCTATACGTTATGTTTAAAAAAAATATATAAATTTTTTTTTCAAAATGGCGGCTATCGTAAAAATTCAAAGTGTCATAACTTTGCTAAATCAAATCCTACTGAAAAATGTCGTATGCAAAAAGTGTTTGGAATTTTATTTTGCATATAAAAGCAATTTTTAATTATTTTTTTTTTAATAAAAACCGAGTCTTACCATATATTGACCGAGACCTCGAACGAGCTTTTATGCGACTCTGCATACAGTTAACGCTCGTATGAAGCTTCTATTTAAGAAATTGACTTGAATTTTTGATACCAAATAGAGCTTTCAACTATACTTACGATACTATACAAAAAAATTAAAAATTAAAAAATAAAAGTATTTTTTTTTCAAAACACGTTTAGTGTGATGAGTCGATCGACCCACCATACATACGCTCATAAGATTTTCAATATAGTTAAGGTCAGTGTGAGCTTATTTATACATATTTGAATTTCAAAATTTTGTGACAGTATAGAATTCTTAAGCATCCTGTGTATGTTTGTTAGCAAAATCCATTTTGTCAATTTTTTGCAAAATGGCGACAAGTATTAAAATTCAATCACTTATTACTCAGTAGTGTTCAATTTTGTCAAAAAGGTCTCTATACATGAAATGTTGAGAAGCCTAAAGCTCATCTAAGTAAAATATAAAAAATATATATTTTTGCTTGAAAACAAGCGATGTATCAGTTCGATCGTACCCCCATACTAGCCATTTTGAGACTTTCGGAAGAGTTAACGCTCTTAACTGCTTGGTTTCGAAGATTAAAATTTGAATTTTTAATATCGCATAGAACTAACGTGCAGCCCCTATACGTTATGTTTAAAAAAAATATATAAAATTTTTTTTCAAAATGGCGGCTATCGTAAAAATTCAAAGTGTCATAACTTTGCTAAATCAAATCCTACTGAAAAATGTCGTATGCAAAAAGTGTTTGGAATTTTATTTTGCATATAAAAGCAATTTTTAATTATTTTTTTGTTAATAAAAATGAGTCTTACCATATATTGACCGAGACCTCGAACGAGCTTTTATGCGACTCTGCATACAGTTAACGCTCGTATGAAGCTTCTATTTAAGAAATTGACTTGAATTTTTTATACCAAATAGAGCTTTCAACTATACTTACGATACTATACAAAAAAATTAAAAATTAAAAAATAAAAGTATTTTTTTTTCAAAACACGTTTAGTGTGATGAGTCGATCGACCCACCATACATACGCTCATAAGATTTTCAATATAGTTAAGGTCAGTGTGAGCTTATTTATACATATTTGAATTTCAAAATTTTGTGACAGTATAGAATTCTTAAGCATCCTGTGTATGTTTGTTAGCAAAATCCATTTTGTCAATTTTTTGCAAAATGGCGACAAGTATTAAATTTCAATCACTTATTACTCAGTAGTGTTCAATTTTGTTAAAAAGGTCTCTATACATGAAATGTTGAGAAGCCTAAAGCTCATCTAAGTAAAATATAAAAAATATATATTTTAGCTTGAAAACAAGCGATGTATCAGTTCGATCGTACCCCCATACTAGCCATTTTGAGACTTTCGGAAGAGTTAACGCTCTTAACTGCTTGGTTTCGAAGATTAAAATTTTAATTTTTAATATCGCATAGAACTAACGTGCAGCCCCTATACGTTATGTTTAAAAAAAATATATAAAATTTTTTTTCAAAATGGCGGCTATCGTAAAAATTCAAAGTGTCATAACTTTGCTAAATCAAATCCTACTGAAAAATGTCGTATGCAAAAAGTGTTTGGAATTTTATTTTGCATATAAAAGCAATTTTTAATTATTTTTTTTTTAATAAAAACCGAGTCTTACCATATATTGACCGAGACCTCGAACGAGCTTTAATGCGACTCTGCATACAGTTAACGCTCGTATGAAGCTTCTATTTAAGAAATTGACTTGAATTTTTCATACCAAATAGAGCTTTCAACTATACTTACGATACTATACAAAAAAATTAAAAATTAAAAAATAAAAGTATTTTTTTTTCAAAACACGTTTAGTGTGATGAGTCGATCGACCCACCATACATACGCTCATAAGATTTTCAATATAGTTAAGGTCAGTGTGAGCTTATTTATACATATTTGAATTTCAAAATTTTGTGACAGTATAGAATTCTTAAGCATCCTGTGTATGTTTGTTAGCAAAATCCATTTTGTCAATTTTTTGCAAAATGGCGACAAGTATTAAAATTCAATCACTTATTACTCAGTAGTGTTCAATTTTGTCATAAAGGTCTCTATACATGAAATGTTGAGAAGCCTAAAGCTCATCTAAGTAAAATATAAAAAATATATATTTTTGCTTGAAAACAAGCGATGTATCAGTTCGATCGTACCCCCATACTAGCCATTTTGAGACTTTCGGAAGAGTTAACGCTCTTAACTGCTTGGTTTCGAAGATTAAAATTTTAATTTTTAATATCGCATAGAACTAACGTGCAGCCCCTATACGTTATGTTTAAAAAAAATATATAAATTTTTTTTTCAAAATGGCGGCTATCGTAAAAATTCAAAGTGTCATAACTTTGCTAAATCAAATCCTACTGAAAAATGTCGTAAGCAAAAAGTGTTTGGAATTTTATTTTGCATATAAAAGCAATTTTTAATTATTTTTTTTTTAATAAAAACCGAGTCTTACCATATATTGACCGAGACCTCGAACGAGCTTTTATGCGACTCTGCATACAGTTAACGCTCGTATGAAGCTTCTATTTAAGAAATTGACTTGAATTTTTTATACCAAATAGAGCTTTCAACTATACTTACGATACTATACAAAAAAATTAAAAATTAAAAAATAAAAGTATTTTTTTTTCAAAACACGTTTAGTGTGATGAGTCGATCGACCCACCATACATACGCTCATAAGATTTTCAATATAGTTAAGGTCAGTGTGAGCTTATTTATACATATTTGAATTTCAAAATTTTGTGACAGTATAGAATTCTTAAGCATCCTGTGTATGTTTGTTAGCAAAATCCATTTTGTCAATTTTTTGCAAAATGGCGACAAGTATTAAAATTCAATCACTTATTACTCAGTAGTGTTTAATTTTGTCAAAAAGGTCTCTATACATGAAATGTTGAGAAGCCTAAAGCTCATCTAAGTAAAATATAAAAAATATATATTTTTGCTTGAAAACAAGCGATGTATCAGTTCGATCGTACCCCCATACTAGCCATTTTGAGACTTTCGGAAGAGTTAACGCTCTTAACTGCTTGGTTTCGAAGATTAAAATTTTAATTTTTAATATCGCATAGAACTAACGTGCAGCCCCTATACGTTATGTTTAAAAAAAATATATAAAATTTTTTTTCAAAATGGCGGCTATCGTGAAAATTCAAAGTGTCATAACTTTGCTAAATCAAATCCTACTGAAAAATGTCGTATGCAAAAAGTGTTTGGAATTTTATTTTGCATATAAAAGCAATTTTTAATTATTTTTTTTTTAATAAAAACCGAGTCTTACCATATATTGACCGAGACCTCGAACGAGCTTTTATGCGACTCTGCATACAGTTAACGCTCGTATGAAGCTTCTATTTGAGAAATTGACTTGAATTTTTTATACCAAATAGAGCTTTCAACTATACTTACGATACTATACAAAAAAATTAAAAATTAAAAAATAAAAGTATTTTTTTTTCAAAACACGTTTAGTGTGATGAGTCGATCGACCCACCATACATACGCTCATAAGATTTTCAATATAGTTAAGGTCAGTGTGAGCTTATTTATACATATTTGAATTTCAAAATTTTGTGACAGTATAGAATTCTTAAGCAGCCTGTGTATGTTTGTTAGCAAAATCCATTTTGTCAATTTTTTGCAAAATGGCGACAAGTATTAAAATTCAATCACTTATTACTCAGTAGTGTTCAATTTTGTCAAAAAGGTCTCTATACATGAAATGTTGAGAAGCCTAAAGCTCATCTAAGTAAAATATAAAAAATATATATTTTTGCTTGAAAACAAGCGATGTATCAGTTCGATCGTACCCCCATACTAGCCATTTTGAGACTTTCGGAAGAGTTAACGCTCTTAACTGCTTGGTTTCGAAGATTAAAATTTTAATTTTTAATATCGCATAGAACTAACGTGCAGCCCCTATACGTTATGTTTAAAAAAAATATATAAAATTTTTTTTCAAAATGGCGGCTATCGTAAAAATTCAAAGTGTCATAACTTTGCTAAATCAAATCCTACTGAAAAATGTCGTATGCAAAAAGTGTTTGGAATTTTATTTTGCATATAAAAGCAATTTTTAATTATTTTTTTTTTAATAAAAACCGAGTCTTACCATATATTGACCGAGACCTCGAACGAGCTTTTATGCGACTCTGCATACAGTTAACGCTCGTATGAAGCTTCTATTTAAGAAATTGACTTGAATTTTTTATACCAAATAGAGCTTTCAACTATACTTACGATACTATACAAAAAAATTAAAAATTAAAAAATAAAAGTATTTTTTTTTCAAAACACGTTTAGTGTGATGAGTCGATCGACCCACCATACATACGCTCATAAGATTTTCAATATAGTTAAGGTCAGTGTAAGCTTATTTATACATATTTGAATTTCAAAATTTTGTGACAGTATAGAATTCTTAAGCATCCTGTGTATGTTTGTTAGCAAAATCCATTTTGTCAATTTTTTGCAAAATGGCGACAAGTATTAAAATTCAATCACTTATTACTCAGTAGTGTTCAATTTTGTCAAAAAGGTCTCTATACATGAAATGTTGAGAAGCCTAAAGCTCATCTAAGTAAAATATAAAAAATATATATTTTTGCTTGAAAACAAGCGATGTATCAGTTCGATCGTACCCCCATACTAGCCATTTTGAGACTTTCGGAAGAGTTAACGCTCTTAACTGATTGGTTTCGAAGATTAAAATTTTAATTTTTAATATCGCATAGAACTAACGTGCAGCCCCTATACGTTATGTTTAAAAAAAATATATAAAATTTTTTTTCAAAATGGCGGCTATCGTAAAAATTCAAAGTGTCATAACTTTGCTAAATCAAATCCTACTGAAAAATGTCGTATGCAAAAAGTGTTTGGAATTTTATTTTGCATATAAAAGCAATTTTTAATTATTTTTTTTTTAATAAAAACCGAGTCTTACCATATATTGACCGAGACCTCGAACGAGCTTTAATGCGACTCTGCATACAGTTAACGCTCGTATGAAGCTTCTATTTAAGAAATTGACTTGAATTTTTTATACCAAATAGAGCTTTCAACTATACTTACGATACTATACAAAAAAATTAAAAATTAAAAAATAAAAGTATTTTTTTTTCAAAACACGTTTAGTGTGATGAGTCGATCGACCCACCATACATACGCTCATAAGATTTTCAATATAGTTAAGGTCAGTGTGAGCTAATTTATACATATTTGAATTTCAAAATTTTGTGACAGTATAGAATTCTTAAGCATCCTGTGTATGTTTGTTAGCAAAATCCATTTTGTCAATTTTTTGCAAAATGGCGACAAGTATTAAAATTCAATCACTTATTACTCAGTAGTGTTCAATTTTGTCAAAAAGGTCTCTATACATGAAATGTTGAGAAGCCTAAAGCTCATCTAAGTAAAATATAAAAAATATATATTTTTGCTTGAAAACAAGCGATGTATCAGTTCGATCGTACCCCCATACTAGCCATTTTGAGACTTTCGGAAGAGTTAACGCTCTTAACTGCTTGGTTTCGAAGATTAAAATTTTAATTTTTAATATCGCATAGAACTAACGTGCAGCCCCTATACGTTATGTTTAAAAAAAATATATAAAATTTTTTTTCAAAATGGCGGCTATCGTAAAAATTCAAAGTGTCATAACTTTGCTAAATCAAATCCTACTGAAAAATGTCGTATGCAAAAAGTGTTTGGAATTTTATTTTGCATATAAAAGCAATTTTTAATTATTTTTTTTTTATTAAAAACCGAGTCTTACCATATATTGACCGAGACCTCGAACGAGCTTTTATGCGACTCTGCATACAGTTAACGCTCGTATGAAGCTTCTATTTAAGAAATTGACTTGAATTTTTTATACCAAATAGAGCTTTCAACTATACTTACGATACTATACAAAAAAATTAAAAATTAAAAAATAAAAGTATTTTTTTTTCAAAACACGTTTAGTGTGATGAGTCGATCGACCCACCATACATACGCTCATAAGATTTTAAATATAGTTAAGGTCAGTGTGAGCTTATTTATACATATTTGAATTTCAAAATTTTGTGACAGTATAGAATTCTTAAGCATCCTGTGTATGTTTGTTAGCAAAATCCATTTTGTCAATTTTTTGCAAAATGGCGACAAGTATTAAAATTCAATCACTTATTACTCAGTAGTGTTCAATTTTGTCAAAAAGGTCTCTATACATGAAATGTTGAGAAGCCTAAAGCTCATCTAAGTAAAATATAAAAAATATATATTTTTGCTTGAAAACAAGCGATGTATCAGTTCGA
Source organism: Plectrocnemia conspersa (assembly GCF_051122295.1). Classification (NCBI taxonomy): domain Eukaryota; kingdom Metazoa; phylum Arthropoda; class Insecta; order Trichoptera; family Polycentropodidae; genus Plectrocnemia; species Plectrocnemia conspersa. The sequence goes on along the minus strand of NW_028277182.1, from coordinate 974,655 downwards.
TCGTACCCCCATACTAGCCATTTTGAGACTTTCGGAAGAGTTAACGCTCTTAACTGCTTGGTTTCAAAGATTAAAATTTTAATTTTTAATATCGCATAGAACTAACGTGCAGCCCCTATACGTTATGTTTAAAAAAAATATATAAAATTTTTTTTCAAAATGGCGGCTATCGTAAAAATTCAAAGTATCATAACTTTGCTAAATCAAATCCTACTGAAAAATGTCGTATGCAAAAAGTGTTTGGAATTTTATTTTGCATATAAAAGCAATTTTTAATTATTTTTTTTTTAATAAAAACCGAGTCTTACCATATATTGACCGAGACCTCGAACGAGCTTTTATGCGACTCTGCATACAGTTAACGCTCGTATGAAGCTTCTATTTAAGAAATTGACTTGAATTTTTTATACCAAATAGAGCTTTCAACTATACTTACGATACTATACAAAAAAATTAAAAATTAAAAAATAAAAGTATTTTTTTTTCAAAACACGTTTAGTGTGATGAGTCGATCGACCCACCATACATACGCTCATAAGATTTTCAATATAGTTAAGGTCAGTGTGAGCTTATTTATACATATTTGAATTTCAAAATTTTGTGACAGTATAGAATTCTTAAGCATCCTGTGTATGTTTGTTAGCAAAATCCATTTTGTCAATTTTTTGCAAAATGGCGACAAGTATTAAAATTCAATCACTTATTACTCAGTAGTGTTCAATTTTGTCAAAAAGGTCTCTATACATGAAATGTTGAGAAGCCTAAAGCTCATCTAAGTAAAATATAAAAAATATATATTTTTGCTTGAAAACAAGCGATGTATCAGTTCGATCGTACCCCCATACTAGCCATTTTGAGACTTTCGGAAGAGTTAACGCTCTTAACTGCTTGGTTTCGAAGATTAAAATTTTAATTTTTAATATCGCATAGAACTAACGTGCAGCCCCTATACGTTATGTTTAAAAAAAATATATAAAATTTTTTTTCAAAATGGCAGCTATCGTAAAAATTCAAAGTGTCATAACTTTGCTAAATCAAATCCTACTGAAAAATGTCGTATGCAAAAAGTGTTTAGAATTTTATTTTGCATATAAAAGCAATTTTTAATTATTTTTTTTTTAATAAAAACCGTGTCTTACCATATATTGACCGAGACCTCGAACGAGCTTTTATGCGACTCTGCATACAGTTAACGCTCGTATGAAGCTTCTATTTAAGAAATTGACTTGAATTTTTTATACCAAATAGAGCTTTCAACTATACTTACGATACTATACAAAAAAATTAAAAATTAAAAAATAAAAGTATTTTTTTTTCAAAACACGTTTAGTGTGATGAGTCGATCGACCCACCATACATACGCTCATAAGATTTTCAATATAGTTAAGGTCAGTGTGAGCTAATTTATACATATTTGAATTTCAAAATTTTGTGACAGTATAGAATTCTTAAGCATCCTGTGTATGTTTGTTAGCAAAATCCATTTTGTCAATTTTTTGCAAAATGGCGACAAGTATTAAAATTCAATCACTTATTACTCAGTAGTGTTCAATTTTGTCAAAAAGGTCTCTATACATGAAATGTTGAGAAGCCTAAAGCTCATCTAAGTAAAATATAAAAAATATATATTTTTGCTTGAAAACAAGCGATGTATCAGTTCGATCGTACCCCCATACTAGCCATTTTGAGACTTTCGGAAGAGTTAACGCTCTTAACTGCTTGGTTTCGAAGATTAAAATTTTAATTTTTAATATCGCATAGAACTAACGTGCAGCCCCTATACGTTATGTTTAAAAAAAATATATAAAAATTTTTTTCAAAATGGCGGCTATCGTAAAAATTCAAAGTGTCATAACTTTGCTAAATCAAATCCTACTGAAAAATGTCGTATGCAAAAAGTGTTTGGAATTTTATTTTGCATATAAAAGCAATTTTTAATTATTTTTTTGTTAATAAAAACCGAGTCTTACCATATATTGACCGAGACCTCGAACGAGCTTTTATGCGACTCTGCATACAGTTAACGCTCGTATGAAGCTTCTATTTAAGAAATTGACTTGAATTTTTTATACCAAATAGAGCTTTCAACTATACTTACGATACTATACAAAAAAATTAAAAATTAAAAAATAAAAGTATTTTTTTTTCAAAACACGTTTAGTGTGATGAGTCGATCGACCCACCATACATACGCTCATAAGATTTTCAATATAGTTAAGGTCAGTGTGAGCTTATTTATACATATTTGAATTTCAAAATTTTGTGACAGTATAGAATTCTTAAGCATCCTGTGTATGTTTGTTAGCAAAATCCATTTTGTCAATTTTTTGCAAAATGGCGACAAGTATTAAAATTCAATCACTTATTACTCAGTAGTGTTCAATTTTGTCAAAAAGGTCTCTATACATGAAATGTTGAGAAGCCTAAAGCTCATCTAAGTAAAATATAAAAAATATATATTTTTGCTTGAAAACAAGCGATGTATCAGTTCGATCGTACCCCCATACTAGCCATTTTGAGACTTTCGGAAGAGTTAACGCTCTTAACTGCTTGGTTTCGAAGATTAAAATTTTAATTTTTAATATCGCATAGAACTAACGTGCAGCCCCTATACGTTATGTTTAAAAAAAATATATAAAATTTTTTTTCAAAATGGCGGCTATCGTGAAAATTCAAAGTGTCATAACTTTGCTAAATCAAATCCTACTGAAAAATGTCGTATGCAAAAAGTGTTTGGAATTTTATTTTGCATATAAAAGCAATTTTTAATTATTTTTTTTTTAATAAAAACCGAGTCTTACCATATATTGACCGAGACCTCGAACGAGCTTTTATGCGACTCTGCATACAGTTAACGCTCGTATGAAGCTTCTATTTAAGAAATTGACTTGAATTTTTTATACCAAATAGAGCTTTCAACTATACTTACGATACTATACAAAAAAATTAAAAATTAAAAAATAAAAGTATTTTTTTTTCAAAACACGTTTAGTGTGATGAGTCGATCGACCCACCATACATACGCTCATAAGATTTTCAATATAGTTAAGGTCAGTGTGAGCTTATTTATACATATTTGAATTTCAAAATTTTGTGACAGTATAGAATTCTTAAGCATCCTGTGTAAGTTTGTTAGCAAAATCCATTTTGTCAATTTTTTGCAAAATGGCGACAAGTATTAAAATTCAATCACTTATTACTCAGTAGTGTTCAATTTTGTCAAAAAGGTCTCTATACATGAAATGTTGAGAAGCCTAAAGCTCATCTAAGTAAAATATAAAAAATATATATTTTTGCTTGAAAACAAGCGATGTATCAGTTCGATCGTACCCCCATACTAGCCATTTTGAGACTTTCTGAAGAGTTAACGCTCTTAACTGCTTGGTTTCGAAGATTAAAATTTTAATTTTTAATATCGCATAGAACTAACGTGCAGCCCCTATACGTTATGTTTAAAAAAAATATATAAAATTTTTTTTCAAAATGGCGGCTATCGTAAAAATTCAAAGTGTCATAACTTTGCTAAATCAAATCCTACTGAAAAATGTCGTATGCAAAAAGTGTTCGGAATTTTATTTTGCATATAAAAGCAATTTTTAATTATTTTTTTTTTAATAAAAACCGAGTCTTACCATATATTGACCGAGACCTCGAACGAGCTTTTATGCGACTCTGCATACAGTTAACGCTCGTATGAAGCTTCTATTTAAGAAATTGACTTGAATTTTTTATACCAAATAGAGCTTTCAACTATACTTACGATACTATACAAAAAAATTGAAAATTAAAAAATAAAAGTATTTTTTTTTCAAAACACGTTTAGTGTGATGAGTCGATCGACCCACCATACATACGCTCATAAGATTTTCAATATAGTTAAGGTCAGTGTGAGCTTATTTATACATATTTGAATTTCAAAATTTTGTGACAGTATAGAATTCTTAAGCAGCCTGTGTATGTTTGTTAGCAAAATCCATTTTGTCAATTTTTTGCAAAATGGCGACAAGTATTAAAATTCAATCACTTATTACTCAGTAGTGTTCAATTTTGTCAAAAAGGTCTCTATACATGAAATGTTGAGAAGCCTAAAGCTCATCTAAGTAAAATATAAAAAATATATATTTTTGCTTGAAAACAAGCGATGTATCAGTTCGATCGTACCCCCATACTAGCCATTTTGAGACTTTCGGAAGAGTTAACGCTCTTAACTGATTGGTTTCGAAGATTAAAATTTTAATTTTTAATATCGCATAGAACTAACGTGCAGCCCCTATACGTTATGTTTAAAAAAAATATATAAAATTTTTTTTCAAAATGGCGGCTATCGTAAAAATTCAAAGTGTCATAACTTTGCTAAATCAAATCCTACTGAAAAATGTCGTATGCAAAAAGTGTTTGGAATTTTATTTTGCATATAAAAGCAATTTTTAATTATTTTTTTTTTAATAAAAACCGAGTCTTACCATATATTGACCGAGACCTCGAACGAGCTTTTATGCGACTCTGCATACAGTTAACGCTCGTATGAAGCTTCTATTTAAGAAATTGACTTGAATTTTTGATACCAAATAGAGCTTTTAACTATACTTACGATACTATACAAAAAAATTAAAAATTAAAAAATAAAAGTATTTTTTTTTCAAAACACGTTTAGTGTGATGAGTCGATCGACCCACCATACATACGCTCATAAGATTTTCAATATAGTTAAGGTCAGTGTGAGCTTATTTATACATATTTGAATTTCAAAATTTTGTGACAGTATAGAATTCTTAAGCATCCTGTGTATGTTTGTTAGCAAAATCCATTTTGTCAATTTTTTGCAAAATGGCGACAAGTATTAAAATTCAATCACTTATTACTCAGTAGTGTTCAATTTTGTCATAAAGGTCTCTATACATGAAATGTTGAGAAGCCTAAAGCTCATCTAAGTAAAATATAAAAAATATATATTTTTGCTTGAAAACAAGCGATGTATCAGTTCGATCGTACCCCCATACTAGCCATTTTGAGACTTTCGGAAGAGTTAACGCTCTTAACTGCTTGGTTTCGAAGATTAAAATTTTAATTTTTGATATCGCATAGAACTAACGTGCAGCCCCTATACGTTATGTTTAAAAAAAATATATAAAATTTTTTTTCAAAATGGCGGCTATCGTAAAAATTCAAAGTGTCATAACTTTGCTAAATCAAATCCTACTGAAAAATGTCGTATGCAAAAAGTGTTTGGAATTTTATTTTGCATATAAAAGCAATTTTTAATTATTTTTTTTTTAATAAAAACCGAGTCTTACCATATATTGACCGAGACCTCGAACGAGCTTTTATGCGACTCTGCATACAGTTAACGCTCGTATGAAGCTTCTATTTAAGAAATTGACTTGAATTTTTTATACCAAATAGAGCTTTCAACTATACTTACGATACTATACAAAAAAATTAAAAATTAAAAAATAAAAGTATTTTTTTTTCAAAACACGTTTAGTGTGATGAGTCGATCGACCCACCATACATACGCTCATAAGATTTTCAATATAGTTAAGGTCAGTGTGAGCTTATTTATACATATTTGAATTTCAAAATTTTGTGACAGTATAGAATTCTTAAGCAGCCTGTGTATGTTTGTTAGCAAAATCCATTTTGTCAATTTTTTGCAAAATGGCGACAAGTATTAAAATTCAATCACTTATTACTCAGTAGTGTTCAATTTTGTCAAAAAGGTCTCTATACATGAAATGTTGAGAAGCCTTAAGCTCATCTAAGTAAAATATAAAAAATATATATTTTTGCTTGAAAACAAGCGATGTATCAGTTCGATCGTACCCCCATACTAGCCATTTTGAGACTTTCGGAAGAGTTAACGCTCTTAACTGCTTGGTTTCGAAGATTAAAATTTTAATTTTTAATATCGCATAGAACTAACGTGCAGCCCCTATACGTTATGTTTAAAAAAAATATATAAAATTTTTTTTCAAAATGGCGGCTATCGTAAAAATTCAAAGTGTCATAACTTTGCTAAATCAAATCCTACTGAAAAATGTCGTATGCAAAAAGTGTTTGGAATTTTATTTTGCATATAAAAGCAATTTTTAATTATTTTTTTTTTAATAAAAACCGAGTCTTACCATATATTGACCGAGACCTCGAACGAGCTTTTATGCGACTCTGCATACAGTTAACGCTCGTATGAAGCTTCTATTTAAGAAATTGACTTGAATTTTTTATACCAAATAGAGCTTTCAACTATACTTACGATACTATACAAAAAAATTAAAAATTAAAAAATAAAAGTATTTTTTTTTCAAAACACGTTTAGTGTGATGAGTCGATCGACCCACCATACATACGCTCATAAGATTTTCAATATAGTTAAGGTCAGTGTGAGCTTATTTATACATATTTGAATTTCAAAATTTTGTGACAGTATAGAATTCTTAAGCAGCCTGTGTATGTTTGTTAGCAAAATCCATTTTGTCAATTTTTTGCAAAATGGCGACAAGTATTAAAATTCAATCACTTATTACTCAGTAGTGTTCAATTTTGTCAAAAAGGTCTCTATACATGAAATGTTGAGAAGCCTTAAGCTCATCTAAGTAAAATATAAAAAATATATATTTTTGCTTGAAAACAAGCGATGTATCAGTTCGATCGTACCCCCATACTAGCCATTTTGAGACTTTCGGAAGAGTTAACGCTCTTAACTGCTTGGTTTCGAAGATTAAAATTTTAATTTTTAATATCGCATAGAACTAACGTGCAGCCCCTATACGTTATGTTTAAAAAAAATATATAAAATTTTTTTTCAAAATGGCGGCTATCGTAAAAATTCAAAGTGTCATAACTTTGCTAAATCAAATCCTACTGAAAAATGTCGTATGCAAAAAGTGTTTGGAATTTTATTTTGCATATAAAAGCAATTTTTAATTATTTTTTTTTTAATAAAAACCGAGTCTTACCATATATTGACCGAGACCTCGAACGAGCTTTTATGCGACTCTGCATACAGTTAACGCTCGTATGAAGCTTCTATTAAAGAAATTGACTAGAATTTTTGATACCAAATAGAGCTTTCAACTATACTTACGATACTATACAAAAAAATTAAAAATTAAAAAATAAAAGTATTTTTTTTTCAAAACACGTTTAGTGTGATGAGTCGATCGACCCACCATACATACGCTCATAAGATTTTCAATATAGTTAAGGTCAGTGTGAGCTTATTTATACATATTTGAATTTCAAAATTTTGTGACAGTATAGAATTCTTAAGCATCCTGTGTATGTTTGTTAGCGAAATCCATTTTGTCAATTTTTTGCAAAATGGCGACAAGTATTAAAATTCAATCACTTATTACTCAGTAGTGTTCAATTTTGTCAAAAAGGTCTCTATACATGAAATGTTGAGAAGCCTAAAGCTCATCTAAGTAAAATATAAAAATTATATATTTTTGCTTGAAAACAAGCGATGTATCAGTTCGATCGTACCCCCATACTAGCCATTTTGAGACTTTCGGAAGAGTTAACGCTCTTAACTGCTTGGTTTCGAAGATTAAAATTTTAATTTTTAATATCGCATAGAACTAACGTGCAGCCCCTATACGTTATGTTTAAAAAAAATATATAAAATTTTTTTTCAAAATGGCGGCTATCGTAAAAATTCAAAGTGTCATAACTTTGCTAAATCAAATCCTACTGAAATATGTCGTATGCAAAAAGTGTTTGGAATTTTATTTTGCATATAAAAGCAATTTTTAATTATTTTTTTTTTAATAAAAACCGAGTCTTACCATATATTGACCGAGACCTCGAACGAGCTTTTATGCGACTCTGCATACAGTTAACGCTCGTATGAAGCTTCTATTTAAGAAATTGACTTGAATTTTTTATACCAAATAGAGCTTTCAACTATACTTACGATACTATACAAAAAAATTAAAAATTAAAAAATAAAAGTATTTTTTTTTCAAAACACGTTTAGTGTGATGAGTCGATCGACCCACCATACATACGCTCATAAGATTTTCAATATAGTTAAGGTCAGTGTGAGCTTATTTATACATATTTGAATTTCAAAATTTTGTGACAGTATAGAATTCTTAAGCAACCTGTGTATGTTTGTTAGCAAAATCCATTTTGTCAATTTTTTGCAAAATGGCGACAAGTATTAAAATTCAATCACTTATTACTCAGTAGTGTTCAATTTTGTCAAAAAGGTCTCTATACATGAAATGTTGAGAAGCCTTAAGCTCATCTAAGTAAAATATAAAAAATATATATTTTTGCTTGAAAACAAGCGATGTATCAGTTCGATCGTACCCCCATACTAGCCATTTTGAGACTTTCGGAAGAGTTAACGCTCTTAACTGCTTGGTTTCGAAGATTAAAATTTTAATTTTTAATATCGCATAGAACTAACGTGCAGCCCCTATACGTTATGTTTAAAAAAAATATATAAAATTTTTTTTCAAAATGGCGGCTATCGTAAAAATTCAAAGTGTCATAACTTTGCTAAATCAAATCCTACTGAAAAATGTCGTATGCAAAAAGTGTTTGGAATTTTATTTTGCATATAAAAGCAATTTTTAATTATTTTTTTTTTAATAAAAACCGAGTCTTACCATATATTGACCGAGACCTCGAACGAGCTTTTATGCGACTCTGCATACAGTTAACGCTCGTATGAAGCTTCTATTTAAGAAATTGACTTGAATTTTTGATACCAAATAGAGCTTTCAACTATACTTACGATACTATACAAAAAAATTAAAAATTAAAAAATAAAAGTATTTTTTTTTCAAAACACGTTTAGTGTGATGAGTCGATCGACCCACCATACATACGCTCATAAGATTTTCAATATAGTTAAGGTCAGTGTGAGCTTATTTATACATATTTGAATTTCAAAATTTTGTGACAGTATAGAATTCTTAAGCATCCTGTGTATGTTTGTTAGCAAAATCCATTTTGTCAATTTTTTGCAAAATGGCGACAAGTATTAAAATTCAATCACTTATTACTCAGTAGTGTTCAATTTTGTCATAAAGGTCTCTATACATGAAATGTTGAGAAGCCTAAAGCTCATCTAAGTAAAATATAAAAAATATATATTTTTGCTTGAAAACAAGCGATGTATCAGTTCGATCGTACCCCCATACTAGCCATTTTGAGACTTTCGGAAGAGTTAACGCTCTTAACTGCTTGGTTTCGAAGATTTCAATTTTAATTTTTAATATCGCATAGAACTAACGTGCAGCCCCTATACGTTATGTTTAAAAAAAATATATAAATTTTTTTTTCAAAATGGCGGCTATCGTAAAAATTCAAAGTGTCATAACTTTGCTAAATCAAATCCTACTGAAAAATGTCGTATGCAAAAAGTGTTTGGAATTTTATTTTGCATATAAAAGCAATTTTTAATTATTTTTTTTTTAATAAAAACCGAGTCTTACCATATATTGACCGAGACCTCGAACGAGCTTTTATGCGACTCTGCATACAGTTAACGCTCGTATGAAGCTTCTATTAAAGAAATTGACTAGAATTTTTGATACCAAATAGAGCTTTCAACTATACTTACGATACTATACAAAAAAATTAAAAATTAAAAAATAAAAGTATTTTTTTTTCAAAACACGTTTAGTGTGATGAGTCGATCGACCCACCATACATACGCTCATAAGATTTTCAATATAGTTAAGGTCAGTGTGAGCTTATTTATACATATTTGAATTTCAAAATTTTGTGACAGTATAGAATTCTTAAGCATCCTGTGTATGTTTGTTAGCGAAATCCATTTTGTCAATTTTTTGCAAAATGGCGACAAGTATTAAAATTCAATCACTTATTACTCAGTAGTGTTCAATTTTGTCAAAAAGGTCTCTATACATGAAATGTTGAGAAGCCTAAAGCTCATCTAAGTAAAATATAAAAATTATATATTTTTGCTTGAAAACAAGCGATGTATCAGTTCGATCGTACCCCCATACTAGCCATTTTGAGACTTTCGGAAGAGTTAACGCTCTTAACTGCTTGGTTTCGAAGATTAAAATTTTAATTTTTAATATCGCATAGAACTAACGTGCAGCCCCTATACGTTATGTTTAAAAAAAATATATAAAATTTTTTTTCAAAATGGCGGCTATCGTAAAAATTCAAAGTGTCATAACTTTGCTAAATCAAATCCTACTGAAAAATGTCGTATGCAAAAAGTGTTTGGAATTTTATTTTGCATATAAAAGCAATTTTTAATTATTTTTTTTTTAATAAAAACCGAGTCTTACCATATATTGACCGAGACCTCGAACGAGCTTTTATGCGACTCTGCATACAGTTAACGCTCGTATGAAGCTTCTATTTAAGAAATTGACTTGAATTTTTTATACCAAATAGAGCTTTCAACTATACTTACGATACTATACAAAAAAATTAAAAATTAAAAAATAAAAGTATTTTTTTTTCAAAACACGTTTAGTGTGATGAGTCGATCGACCCACCATACATACGCTCATAAGATTTTCAATATAGTTAAGGTCAGTGTGAGCTTATTTATACATATTTGAATTTCAAAATTTTGTGACAGTATAGAATTCTTAAGCAGCCTGTGTATGTTTGTTAGCAAAATCCATTTTGTCAATTTTTTGCAAAATGGCGACAAGTATTAAAATTCAATCACTTATTACTCAGTAGTGTTCAATTTTGTCAAAAAGGTCTCTATACATGAAATGTTGAGAAGCCTTAAGCTCATCTAAGTAAAATATAAAAAATATATATTTTTGCTTGAAAACAAGCGATGTATCAGTTCGATCGTACCCCCATACTAGCCATTTTGAGACTTTCGGAAGAGTTAACGCTCTTAACTGCTTGGTTTCGAAGATTAAAATTTTAATTTTTAATATCGCATAGAACTAACGTGCAGCCCCTATACGTTATGTTTAAAAAAAATATATAAAATTTTTTTTCAAAATGGCGGCTATCGTAAAAATTCAAAGTGTCATAACTTTGCTAAATCAAATCCTACTGAAAAATGTCGTATGCAAAAAGTGTTTGGAATTTTATTTTGCATATAAAAGCAATTTTTAATTATTTTTTTTTTAATAAAAACCGAGTCTTACCATATATTGACCGAGACCTCGAACGAGCTTTTATGCGACTCTGCATACAGTTAACGCTCGTATGAAGCTTCTATTTAAGAAATTGACTTGAATTTTTGATACCAAATAGAGCTTTCAACTATACTTACGATACTATACAAAAAAATTAAAAATTAAAAAATAAAAGTATTTTTTTTTCAAAACACGTTTAGTGTGATGAGTCGATCGACCCACCATACATACGCTCATAAGATTTTCAATATAGTTAAGGTCAGTGTGAGCTTATTTATACATATTTGAATTTCAAAATTTTGTGACAGTATAGAATTCTTAAGCATCCTGTGTATGTTTGTTAGCAAAATCCATTTTGTCAATTTTTTGCAAAATGGCGACAAGTATTAAAATTCAATCACTTATTACTCAGTAGTGTTCAATTTTGTCATAAAGGTCTCTATACATGAAATGTTGAGAAGCCTAAAGCTCATCTAAGTAAAATATAAAAAATATATATTTTTGCTTGAAAACAAGCGATGTATCAGTTCGATCGTACCCCCATACTAGCCATTTTGAGACTTTCGGAAGAGTTAACGCTCTTAACTGCTTGGTTTCGAAGATTTCAATTTTAATTTTTAATATCGCATAGAACTAACGTGCAGCCCCTATACGTTATGTTTAAAAAAAATATATAAATTTTTTTTTCAAAATGGCGGCTATCGTAAAAATTCAAAGTGTCATAACTTTGCTAAATCAAATCCTACTGAAAAATGTCGTATGCAAAAAGTGTTTGGAATTTTATTTTGCATATAAAAGCAATTTTTAATTATTTTTTTTTTAATAAAAACCGAGTCTTACCATATATTGACCGAGACCTCGAACGAGCTTTTATGCGACTCTGCATACAGTTAACGCTCGTATGAAGCTTCTATTTAAGAAATTGACTTGAATTTTTTATACCAAATAGAGCTTTCAACTATACTTACGATACTATACAAAAAAATTAAAAATTAAAAAATAAAAGTATTTTTTTTTCAAAACACGTTTAGTGTGATGAGTCGATCGACCCACCATACATACGCTCATAAGATTTTCAATATAGTTAAGGTCAGTGTGAGCTTATTTATACATATTTGAATTTCAAAATTTTGTGACAGTATAGAATTCTTAAGCATCCTGTGTATGTTTGTTAGCAAAATCCATTTTGTCAATTTTTTGCAAAATGGCGACAAGTATTAAAATTCAATCACTTATTACTCAGTAGTGTTCAATTTTGTCAAAAAGGTCTCTATACATGAAATGTTGAGAAGCCTAAAGCTCATCTAAGTAAAATATAAAAAATATATATTTTTGCTTGAAAACAAGCGATGTATCAGTTCGATCGTACCCCCATACTAGCCATTTTGAGACTTTCGGAAGAGTTAACGCTCTTAACTGCTTGGTTTCGAAGATTAAAATTTTAATTTTTGATATCGCATAGAACTAACGTGCAGCCCCTATACGTTATGTTTAAAAAAAAAATATAAAATTTTTTTTCAAAATGGCGGCTATCGTAAAAATTCAAAGTGTCATAACTTTGCTAAATTAAATCCTACTGAAAAATGTCGTATGCAAAAAGTGTTTGGAATTTTATTTTGCATATAAAAGCAATTTTTAATTATTTTTTTTTTAATAAAAACCGAGTCTTACCATATATTGACCGAGACCTCGAACGAGCTTTTATGCGACTCTGCATACAGTTAACGCTCGTATGAAGCTTCTATTTAAGAAATTGACTTGAATTTTTTATACCAAATAGAGCTTTCAACTATACTTACGATACTATACAAAAAAATTAAAAATTAAAAAATAAAAGTATTTTTTTTTCAAAACACGTTTAGTGTGATGAGTCGATCGACCCACCATACATACGCTCATAAGATTTTCAATATAGTTAAGGTCAGTGTGAGCTTATTTATACATATTTGAATTTCAAAATTTTGTGACAGTATAGAATTCTTAAGCATCCTGTGTATGTTTGTTAGCAAAATCCATTTTGTCAATTTTTTGCAAAATGGCGACAAGTATTAAAATTCAATCACTTATTACTCAGTAGTGTTCAATTTTGTCAAAAAGGTCTCTATACATGAAATGTTGAGAAGCCTAAAGCTCATCTAAGTAAAATATAAAAAATATATATTTTTGCTTGAAAACAAGCGATGTATCAGTTCGATCGTACCCCCATACTAGCCATTTTGAGACTTTCGGAAGAGTTAACGCTCTTAACTGCTTGGTTTCGAAGATTAAAATTTTAATTTTTAATATCGCATAGAACTAACGTGCAGCCCCTATACGTTATGTTTAAAAAAAATATATAAAATTTTTTTTCAAAATGGCGGCTATCGTAAAAATTCAAAGTGTCATAACTTTGCTAAATCAAATCCTACTGAAAAATGTCGTATGCAAAAAGTGTTTGGAATTTTATTTTGCATATAAAAGCAATTTTTAATTATTTTTTTTTTAATAAAAACCGAGTCTTACCATATATTGACCGAGACCTCGAACGAGCTTTTATGCGACTCTGCATACAGTTAACGCTCGTATGAAGCTTCTATTTAAGAAATTGACTTGAATTTTTTATACCAAATAGAGCTTTCAACTATACTTACGATACTATACAAAAAAATTAAAAATTAAAAAATAAAAGTATTTTTTTTTCAAAACACGTTTAGTGTGATGAGTCGATCGACCCACCATACATACGCTCATAAGATTTTCAATATAGTTAAGGTCAGTGTGAGCTTATTTATACATATTTGAATTTCAAAATTTTGTGACAGTATAGAATTCTTAAGCGTCCTGTGTATGTTTGTTAGCAAAATCCATTTTGTCAATTTTTTGCAAAATGGCGACAAGTATTAAAATTCAATCACTTATTACTCAGTAGTGTTCAATTTTGTCAAAAAGGTCTCTATACATGAAATGTTGAGAAGCCTAAAGCTCATCTAAGTAAAATATAAAAAATATATATTTTTGCTTGAAAACAAGCGATGTATCAGTTCGATCGTACCCCCATACTAGCCATTTTGAGACTTTCGGAAGAGTTAACGCTCTTAACTGCTTGGTTTCGAAGATTAAAATTTTAATTTTTAATATCGCATAGAACTAACGTGCAGCCCCTATACGTTATGTTTAAAAAAAATATATAAAATTTTTTTTCAAAATGGCGGCTATCGTAAAAATTCAAAGTGTCATAACTTTGCTAAATCAAATCCTACTGAAAAATGTCGTATGCAAAAAGTGTTTGGAATTTTATTTTGCATATAAAAGCAATTTTTAATTATTTTTTTTTTAATAAAAACCGAGTCTTACCATATATTGACCGAGACCTCGAACGAGCTTTTATGCGACTCTGCATACAGTTAACGCTCGTATGAAGCTTCTATTTAAGAAATTGACTTGAATTTTTTATACCAAATAGAGCTTTCAACTATACTTACGATACTATACAAAAAAATTAAAAATTAAAAAATAAAAGTATTTTTTTTTCAAAACACGTTTAGTGTGATGAGTCGATCGACCCACCATACATACGCTCATAAGATTTTCAATATAGTTAAGGTCAGTGTGAGCTTATTTATACATATTTGAATTTCAAAATTTTGTGACAGTATAGAATTCTTAAGCATCCTGTGTATGTTTGTTAGCAAAATCCATTTTGTCAATTTTTTGCAAAATGGCGACAAGTATTAAAATTCAATCACTTATTACTCAGTAGTGTTCAATTTTGTCAAAAAGGTCTCTATACATGAAATGTTGAGAAGCCTAAAGCTCATCTAAGTAAAATATAAAAAATATATATTTTTGCTTGAAAACAAGCGATGTATCAGTTCGATCGTACCCCCATACTAGCCATTTTGAGACTTTCGGAAGAGTTAACGCTCTTAACTGCTTGGTTTCGAAGATTAAAATTTTAATTTTTAATATCGCATAGAACTAACGTGCAGCCCCTATACGTTATGTTTAAAAAAAATATATAAATTTTTTTTTCAAAATGGCGGCTATCGTAAAAATTCAAAGTGTCATAACTTTGCTAAATCAAATCCTACTGAAAAATGTCGTATGCAAAAAGTGTTTGGAATTTTATTTTGCATATAAAAGCAATTTTTAATTATTTTTTTTTTAATAAAAACCGAGTCTTACCATATATTGACCGAGACCTCGAACGAGCTTTTATGCGACTCTGCATACAGTTAACGCTCGTATGAAGCTTCTATTTAAGAAATTGACTTGAATTTTTTATACCAAATAGAGCTTTCAACTATACTTACGATACTATACAAAAAAATTAAAAATTAAAAAATAAAAGTATTTTTTTTTCAAAACACGTTTAGTGTGATGAGTCGATCGACCCACCATACATACGCTCATAAGATTTTCAATATAGTTAAGGTCAGTGTGAGCTTATTTATACATATTTGAATTTCAAAATTTTGTGACAGTATAGAATTCTTAAGCATCCTGTGTATGTTTGTTAGCAAAATCCATTTTGTCAATTTTTTGCAAAATGGCGACAAGTATTAAAATTCAATCACTTATTACTCAGTAGTGTTCAATTTTGTCAAAAAGATCTCTATACATGAAATGTTGAGAAGCCTAAAGCTCATCTAAGTAAAATATAAAAAATATATATTTTTGCTTGAAAACAAGCGATGTATCAGTTCGATCGTACCCCCATACTAGCCATTTTGAGACTTTCGGAAGAGTTAACGCTCTTAACTGCTTGGTTTCGAAGATTAAAATTTTAATTTTTAATATCGCATAGAACTAACGTGCAGCCCCTATACGTTATGTTTAAAAAAAATATATAAAATTTTTTTTCAAAATGGCGGCTATCGTAAAAATTCAAAGTGTCATAACTTTGCTAAATCAAATCCTACTGAAAAATGTCGTATGCAAAAAGTGTTTGGAATTTTATTTTGCATATAAAAGCAATTTTAAATTATTTTTTTTTTAATAAAAACCGAGTCTTACCATATATTGACCGAGACCTCGAACGAGCTTTTATGCGACTCTGCATACAGTTAACGCTTGTATGAAGCTTCTATTTAAGAAATTGACTTGAATTTTTTATACCAAATAGAGCTTTCAACTATACTTACGATACTATACAAAAAAATTAAAAATTAAAAAATAAAAGTATTTTTTTTTCAAAACACGTTTAGTGTGATGAGTCGATCGACCCACCATACATACGCTCATAAGATTTTCAATATAGTTAAGGTCAGTGTGAGCTTATTTATACATATTTGAATTTCAAAATTTTGTGACAGTATAGAATTCTTAAGCATCCTGTGTATGTTTGTTAGCAAAATCCATTTTGTCAATTTTTTGCAAAATGGCGACAAGTATTAAAATTCAATCACTTATTACTCAGTAGTGTTCAATTTTGTCAAAAAGGTCTCTATACATGAAATGTTGAGAAGCCTAAAGCTCATCTAAGTAAAATATAAAAAATATATATTTTTGCTTGAAAACAAGCGATGTATCAGTTCGATCGTACCCCCATACTAGCCATTTTGAGACTTTCGGAAGAGTTAACGCTCTTAACTGCTTGGTTTCGAAGATTAAAATTTTAATTTTTAATATCGCATAGAACTAACGTGCAGCCCCTATACGTTATGTTTAAAAAATATATATAAAATTTTTTTTCAAAATGGCGGCTATCGTAAAAATTCAAAGTGTCATAACTTTGCTAAATCAAATCCTACTGAAAAATTTCGTATGCAAAAAGTGTTAGGAATTTTATTTTGCATATAAAAGCAATTTTTAATTATTTTTTTTTTAATAAAAACCGAGTCTTACCATATATTGACCGAGACCTCGAACGAGCTTTTATGCGACTCTGCATACAGTTAACGCTCGTATGAAGCTTCTATTTAAGAAATTGACTTGAATTTTTTATACCAAATAGAGCTTTCAACTATACTTACGATACTATACAAAAAAATTAAAAATTAAAAAATAAAAGTATTTTTTTTTCAAAACACGTTTAGTGTGATGAGTCGATCGACCCACCATACATACGCTCATAAGATTTTCAATATAGTTAAGGTCAGTGTGAGCTTATTTATACATATTTGAATTTCAAAATTTTGTGACAGTATAGAATTCTTAAGCATCCTGTGTATGTTTGTTAGCAAAATCCATTTTGTCAATTTTTTGCAAAATGGCGACAAGTATTAAAATTCAATCACTTATTACTCAGTAGTGTTCAATTTTGTCAAAAAGGTCTCTATACATGAAATGTTGAGAAGCCTAAAGCTCATCTAAGTAAAATATAAAAAATATATATTTTTGCTTGAAAACAAGCGATGTATCAGTTCGATCGTACCCCCATACTAGCCATTTTGAGACTTTCGGAAGAGTTAACGCTCTTAACTGCTTGGTTTCGAAGATTAAAATTTTAATTTTTAATATCGCATAGAACTAACGTGCAGCCCCTATACGTTATGTTTAAAAAAAATATATAAAATTTTTTTTCAAAATGGCGGCTATCGTAAAAATTCAAAGTGTCATAACTTTGCTAAATCAAATCCTACTGAAAAATGTCGTATGCAAAAAGTGTTTGGAATTTTATTTTGCATATAAAAGCAATTTTTAATTATTTTTTTTTTAATAAAAACCGAGTCTTACCATATATTGACCGAGACCTCGAACGAGCTTTTATGCGACTCTGCATACAGTTAACGCTCGTATGAAGCTTCTATTTAAGAAATTGACTTGAATTTTTTATACCAAATAGAGCTTTCAACTATACTTACGATACTATACAAAAAAATTAAAAATTAAAAAATAAAAGTATTTTTTTTTCAAAACACGTTTAGTGTGATGAGTCGATCGACCCACCATACATACGCTCATAAGATTTTCAATATAGTTAAGGTCAGTGTGAGCTTATTTATACATATTTGAATTTCAAAATTTTGTGACAGTATAGAATTCTTAAGCATCCTGTGTATGTTTGTTAGCAAAATCCATTTTGTCAATTTTTTGCAAAATGGCGACAAGTATTAAAATTCAATCACTTATTACTCAGTAGTGTTCAATTTTGTCAAAAAGGTCTCTATACATGAAATGTTGAGAAGCCTAAAGCTCATCTAAGTAAAATATAAAAAATATATATTTTTGCTTGAAAACAAGCGATGTATCAGTTCGATCGTACCCCCATACTAGCCATTTTGAGACTTTCGGAAGAGTTAACGCTCTTAACTGCTTGGTTTCGAAGATTAAAATTTTAATTTTTAATATCGCATAGAACTAACGTGCAGCCCCTATACGTTATGTTTAAAAAAAATATATAAAATTTTTTTTCAAAATGGCGGCTATCGTAAAAATTCAAAGTGTCATAACTTTGCTAAATCAAATCCTACTGAAAAATGTCGTATGCAAAAAGTGTTTGGAATTTTATTTTGCATATAAAAGCAATTTTTAATTATTTTTTTTTTAATAAAAACCGAGTCTTACCATATATTGACCGAGACCTCGAACGAGCTTTTATGCGACTCTGCATACAGTTAACGCTCGTATGAAGCTTCTATTTAAGAAATTGACTTGAATTTTTTATACCAAATAGAGCTTTCAACTATACTTACGATACTATACAAAAAAATTAAAAATTAAAAAATAAAAGTATTTTTTTTTCAAAACACGTTTAGTGTGATGAGTCGATCGACCCACCATACATACGCTCATAAGATTTTCAATATAGTTAAGGTCAGTGTGAGCTTATTTATACATATTTGAACTTCAAAATTTTGTGACAGTATAGAATTCTTAAGCATCCTGTGTATGTTTGTTAGCAAAATCCATTTTGTCAATTTTTTGCAAAATGGCGACAAGTATTAAAATTCAATCACTTATTACTCAGTAGTGTTCAATTTTGTCAAAAAGGTCTCTATACATGAAATGTTGAGAAGCCTAAAGCTCATCTAAGTAAAATATAAAAAATATATATTTTTGCTTGAAAACAAGCGATGTATCAGTTCGATCGTACCCCCATACTAGCCATTTTGAGACTTTCGGAAGAGTTAACGCTCTTAACTGCTTGGTTTCGAAGATTAAAATTTTAATTTTTAATATCGCATAGAACTAACGTGCAGCCCCTATACGTTATGTTTAAAAAAAATATATAAAATTTTTTTTCAAAATGGCGGCTATCGTAAAAATTCAAAGTGTCATAACTTTGCTAAATCAAATCCTACTGAAAAATGTCGTATGCAAAAAGTGTTTGGAATTTTATTTTGCATATAAAAGCAATTTTTAATTATTTTTTTGTTAATAAAAACCGAGTCTTACCATATATTGACCGAGACCTCGAACGAGCTTTTATGCGACTCTGCATACAGTTAACGCTCGTATGAAGCTTTTATTTAAGAAATTGACTTGAATTTTTTATACCAAATAGAGCTTTCAACTATACTTACGATACTATACAAAAAAATTAAAAATTAAAAAATAAAAGTATTTTTTTTTCAAAACACGTTTAGTGTGATGAGTCGATCGACCCACCATACATACGCTCATAAGATTTTCAATATAGTTAAGGTCAGTGTGAGCTTATTTATACATATTTGAACTTCAAAATTTTGTGACAGTATAGAATTCTTAAGCATCCTGTGTATGTTTGTTAGCAAAATCCATTTTGTCAATTTTTTGCAAAATGGCGACAAGTATTAAAATTCAATCACTTATTACTCAGTAGTGTTCAATTTTGTCAAAAAGGTCTCTATACATGAAATGTTGAGAAGCCTAAAGCTCATCTAAGTAAAATATAAAAAATATATATTTTTGCTTGAAAACAAGCGATGTATCAGTTCGATCGTACCCCCATACTAGCCATTTTGAGACTTTCGGAAGAGTTAACGCTCTTAACTGCTTGGTTTCGAAGATTAAAATTTTAATTTTTAATATCGCATAGAACTAACGTGCAGCCCCTATACGTTATGTTTAAAAAAAATATATAAAATTTTTTTTCAAAATGGCGGCTATCGTAAAAATTCAAAGTGTCATAACTTTGCTAAATCAAATCCTACTGAAAAATGTCGTATGCAAAAAGTGTTTGGAATTTTATTTTGCATATAAAAGCAATTTTTAATTATTTTTTTTTTAATAAAAACCGAGTCTTACCATATATTGACCGAGACCTCGAACGAGCTTTTATGCGACTCTGCATACAGTTAACGCTCGTATGAAGCTTCTATTTAAGAAATTGACTTGAATTTTTGATACCAAATAGAGCTTTCAACTATACTTACGATACTATACAAAAAAATTAAAAATTAAAAAATAAAAGTATTTTTTTTTCAAAACACGTTTAGTGTGATGAGTCGATCGACCCACCATACATACGCTCATAAGATTTTCAATATAGTTAAGGTCAGTGTGAGCTTATTTATACATATTTGAATTTCAAAATTTTGTGACAGTATAGAATTCTTAAGCATCCTGTGTATGTTTGTTAGCAAAATCCATTTTGTCAATTTTTTGCAAAATGGCGACAAGTATTAAAATTCAATCACTTATTACTCAGTAGTGTTCAATTTTGTCAAAAAGGTCTCTATACATGAAATGTTGAGAAGCCTAAAGCTCATCTAAGTAAAATATAAAAAATATATATTTTTGCTTGAAAACAAGCGATGTATCAGTTCGATCGTACCCCCATACTAGCCATTTTGAGACTTTCGGAAGAGTTAACGCTCTTAACTGCTTGGTTTCGAAGATTAAAATTTTAATTTTTAATATCGCATAGAACTAACGTGCAGCCCCTATACGTTATGTTTAAAAAAAATATATAAAATTTTTTTTCAAAATGGCGGCTATCGTAAAAATTCAAAGTGTCATAACTTTGCTAAATCAAATCCTACTGAAAAATGTCGTATGCAAAAAGTGTTTGGAATTTTATTTTGCATATAAAAGCAATTTTTAATTATTTTTTTTTTAATAAAAACCGAGTCTTACCATATATTGACCGAGACCTCGAACGAGCTTTTATGCGACTCTGCATACAGTTAACGCTCGTATGAAGCTTCTATTTAAGAAATTGACTTGAATTTTTTATACCAAATAGAGCTTTCAACTATACTTACGATACTATACAAAAAAATTAAAAATTAAAAAATAAAAGTATTTTTTTTTCAAAACACGTTTAGTGTGATGAGTCGATCGACCCACCATACATACGCTCATAAGATTTTCAATATAGTTAAGGTCAGTGTGAGCTTATTTATACATATTTGAATTTCAAAATTTTGTGACAGTATAGAATTCTTAAGCATCCTGTGTATGTTTGTTAGCAAAATCCATTTTGTCAATTTTTTGCAAAATGGCGACAAGTATTAAAATTCAATCACTTATTACTCAGTAGTGTTCAATTTTGTCAAAAAGGTCTCTATACATGAAATGTTGAGAAGCCTAAAGCTCATCTAAGTAAAATATAAAAAATATATATTTTTGCTTGAAAACAAGCGATGTATCAGTTCGATCGTACCCCCATACTAGCCATTTTGAGACTTTCGGAAGAGTTAACGCTCTTAACTGCTTGGTTTCGAAGATTAAAATTTTAATTTTTAATATCGCATAGAACTAACGTGCAGCCCCTATACGTTATGTTTAAAAAAAATATATAAAATTTTTTTTCAAAATGGCGGCTATCGTAAAAATTCAAAGTGTCATAACTTTGCTAAATCAAATCCTACTGAAAAATGTCGTATGCAAAAAGTGTTTGGAATTTTATTTTGCATATAAAAGCAATTTTTAATTATTTTTTTTTT
This sequence comes from Plectrocnemia conspersa, assembly GCF_051122295.1. NCBI lineage: Eukaryota > Metazoa > Arthropoda > Insecta > Trichoptera > Polycentropodidae > Plectrocnemia > Plectrocnemia conspersa. The sequence continues at coordinate 952,760 of NW_028277182.1, read as the reverse complement.
AATAAAAACCGAGTCTTACCATATATTGACCGAGACCTCGAACGAGCTTTTATGCGACTCTGCATACAGTTAACGCTCGTATGAAGCTTCTATTTAAGAAATTGACTTGAATTTTTTATACCAAATAGAGCTTTCAACTATACTTACGATACTATACAAAAAAATTAAAAATTAAAAAATAAAAGTATTTTTTTTTCAAAACACGTTTAGTGTGATGAGTCGATCGACCCACCATACATACGCTCATAAGATTTTCAATATAGTTAAGGTCAGTGTGAGCTTATTTATACATATTTGAATTTCAAAATTTTGTGACAGTATAGAATTCTTAAGCATCCTGTGTATGTTTGTTAGCAAAATCCATTTTGTCAATTTTTTGCAAAATGGCGACAAGTATTAAAATTCAATCACTTATTACTCAGTAGTGTTCAATTTTGTCAAAAAGGTCTCTATACATTAAATGTTGAGAAGCCTAAAGCTCATCTAAGTAAAATATAAAAAATATATATTTTTGCTTGAAAACAAGCGATGTATCAGTTCGATCGTACCCCCATACTAGCCATTTTGAGACTTTCGGAAGAGTTAACGCTCTTAACTGCTTGGTTTCGAAGATTAAAATTTTAATTTTTAATATCGCATAGAACTAACGTGCAGCCCCTATACGTTATGTTTAAAAAAAATATATAAAATTTTTTTTCAAAATGGCGGCTATCGTAAAAATTCAAAGTGTCATAACTTTGCTAAATCTAATCCTACTAAAAAATGTCGTATGCAAAAAGTGTTTGGAATTTTATTTTGCATATAAAAGCAATTTTTAATTATTTTTTTTTTAATAAAAACCGAGTCTTACCATATATTGACCGAGACCTCGAACGAGCTTTTATGCGACTCTGCATACAGTTAACGCTCGTATGAAGCTTCTATTTAAGAAATTGACTTGAATTTTTTATACCAAATAGAGCTTTCAACTATACTTACGATACTATACAAAAAAATTGAAAATTAAAAAATAAAAGTATTTTTTTTTCAAAACACGTTTAGTGTGATGAGTCGATCGACCCACCATACATACGCTCATAAGATTTTCAATATAGTTAAGGTCAGTGTGAGCTTATTTATACATATTTGAATTTCAAAATTTTGTGACAGTATAGAATTCTTAAGCATCCTGTGTATGTTTGTTAGCAAAATCCATTTTGTCAATTTTTTGCAAAATGGCGACAAGTATTAAAATTCAATCACTTATTACTCAGTAGTGTTCAATTTTGTCAAAAAGGTCTCTATACATGAAATGTTGAGAAGCCTAAAGCTCATCTAAGTAAAATATAAAAAATATATATTTTTGCTTGAAAACAAGCGATGTATCAGTTCGATCGTACCCCCATACTAGCCATTTTGAGACTTTCGGAAGAGTTAACGCTCTTAACTGCTTGGTTTCGAAGATTAAAATTTTAATTTTTAATATCGCATAGAACTAACGTGCAGCCCCTATACGTTATGTTTAAAAAAAATATATAAAATTTTTTTTCAAAATGGCGGCTATCGTAAAAATTCAAAGTGTCATAACTTTGCTAAATCAAATCCTACTGAAAAATGTCGTATGCAAAAAGTGTTTGGAATTTTATTTTGCATATAAAAGCAATTTTTAATTATTTTTTTTTTAATAAAAACCGAGTCTTACCATATATTGACCGAGACCTCGAACGAGCTTTTATGCGACTCTGCATACAGTTAACGCTCGTATGAAGCTTCTATTTAAGAAATTGACTTGAATTTTTTATACCAAATAGAGCTTTCAACTATACTTACGATACTATACAAAAAAATTAAAAATTAAAAAATAAAAGTATTTTTTTTTCAAAACACGTTTAGTGTGATGAGTCGATCGACCCACCATACATACGCTCATAAGATTTTCAATATAGTTAAGGTCAGTGTGAGCTTATTTATACATATTTGAATTTCAAAATTTTGTGACAGTATAGAATTCTTAAGCATCCTGTGTATGTTTGTTAGCAAAATCCATTTTGTCAATTTTTTGCAAAATGGCGACAAGTATTAAAATTCAATCACTTATTACTCAGTAGTGTTCAATTTTGTCAAAAAGGTCTCTATACATGAAATGTTGAGAAGCCTAAAGCTCATCTAAGTAAAATATAAAAAATATATATTTTTGCTTGAAAACAAGCGATGTATCAGTTCGATCGTACCCCCATACTAGCCATTTTGAGACTTTCGGAAGAGTTAACGCTCTTAACTGCTTGGTTTCGAAGATTAAAATTTGAATTTTTAATATCGCATAGAACTAACGTGCAGCCCCTATACGTTATGTTTAAAAAAAATATATAAAATTTTTTTTCAAAATGGCGGCTATCGTAAAAATTCAAAGTGTCATAACTTTGCTAAATCAAATCCTACTGAAAAATGTCGTATGCAAAAAGTGTTTGGAATTTTATTTTGCATATAAAAGCAATTTTTAATTTTTTTTTTTTTAATAAAAACCGAGTCTTACCATATATTGACCGAGACCTCGAACGAGCTTTTATGCGACTCTGCATACAGTTAACGCTCGTATGAAGCTTCTATTTAAGAAATTGACTTGAATTTTTTATACCAAATAGAGCTTTCAACTATACTTACGATACTATACAAAAAAATTAAAAATTAAAAAATAAAAGTATTTTTTTTTCAAAACACGTTTAGTGTGATGAGTCGATCGACCCACCATACATACGCTCATAAGATTTTCAATATAGTTAAGGTCAGTGTGAGCTTATTTATACATATTTGAATTTCAAAATTTTGTGACAGTATAGAATTCTTAAGCATCCTGTGTATGTTTGTTAGCAAAATCCATTTTGTCAATTTTTTGCAAAATGGCGACAAGTATTAAAATTCAATCACTTATTACTCAGTAGTGTTCAATTTTGTCAAAAAGGTCTCTATACATGAAATGTTGAGAAGCCTAAAGCTCATCTAAGTAAAATATAAAAAATATATATTTTTGCTTGAAAACAAGCGATGTATCAGTTCGATCGTACCCCCATACTAGCCATTTTGAGACTTTCGGAAGAGTTAACGCTCTTAACTGCTTGGTTTCGAAGATTAAAATTTTAATTTTTAATATCGCATAGAACTAACGTGCAGCCCCTATACGTTATGTTTAAAAAAAATATATAAAATTTTTTTTCAAAATGGCGGCTATCGTAAAAATTCAAAGTGTCATAACTTTGCTAAATCAAATCCTACTGAAAAATGTCGTATGCAAAAAGTGTTTGGAATTTTATTTTGCATATAAAAGCAATTTTTAATTATTTTTTTTTTAATAAAAACCGAGTCTTACCATATATTGACCGAGACCTCGAACGAGCTTTTATGCGACTCTGCATACAGTTAACGCTCGTATGAAGCTTCTATTTAAGAAATTGACTTGAATTTTTTATACCAAATAGAGCTTTCAACTATACTTACGATACTATACAAAAAAATTAAAAATTAAAAAATAAAAGTATTTTTTTTTCAAAACACGTTTAGTGTGATGAGTCGATCGACCCACCATACATACGCTCATAAGATTTTCAATATAGTTAAGGTCAGTGTGAGCTTATTTATACATATTTGAATTTCAAAATTTTGTGACAGTATAGAATTCTTAAGCATCCTGTGTATGTTTGTTAGCAAAATCCATTTTGTCAATTTTTTGCAAAATGGCGACAAGTATTAAAATTCAATCACTTATTACTCAGTAGTGTTCAATTTTGTCAAAAAGGTCTCTATACATTAAATGTTGAGAAGCCTAAAGCTCATCTAAGTAAAATATAAAAAATATATATTTTTGCTTGAAAACAAGCGATGTATCAGTTCGATCGTACCCCCATACTAGCCATTTTGAGACTTTCGGAAGAGTTAACGCTCTTAACTGCTTGGTTTCGAAGATTAAAATTTTAATTTTTAATATCGCATAGAACTAACGTGCAGCCCCTATACGTTATGTTTAAAAAAAATATATAAAATTTTTTTTCAAAATGGCGGCTATCGTAAAAATTCAAAGTGTCATAACTTTGCTAAATCAAATCCTACTGAAAAATGTCGTATGCAAAAAGTGTTTGGAATTTTATTTTGCATATAAAAGCAATTTTTAATTATTTTTTTTTTAATAAAAACCGAGTCTTACCATATATTGACCGAGACCTCGAACGAGCTTTTATGCGACTCTGCATACAGTTAACGCTCGTATGAAGCTTCTATTTAAGAAATTGACTTGAATTTTTTATACCAAATAGAGCTTTCAACTATACTTACGATACTATACAAAAAAATTAAAAATTAAAAAATAAAAGTATTTTTTTTTCAAAACACGTTTAGTGTGATGAGTCGATCGACCCACCATACATACGCTCATAAGATTTTCAATATAGTTAAGGTCAGTGTGAGCTTATTTATACATATTTGAATTTCAAAATTTTGTGACAGTATAGAATTCTTAAGCATCCTGTGTATGTTTGTTAGCAAAATCCATTTTGTCAATTTTTTGCAAAATGGCGACAAGTATTAAAATTCAATCACTTATTACTCAGTAGTGTTCAATTTTGTCAAAAAGGTCTCTATACATGAAATGTTGAGAAGCCTAAAGCTCATCTAAGTAAAATATAAAAAATATATATTTTTGCTTGAAAACAAGCGATGTATCAGTTCGATCGTACCCCCATACTAGCCATTTTGAGACTTTCGGAAGAGTTAACGCTCTTAACTGCTTGGTTTCGAAGATTAAAATTTTAATTTTTAATATCGCATAGAACTAACGTGCAGCCCCTATACGTTATGTTTAAAAAAAATATATAAAATTTTTTTTCAAAATGGCGGCTATCGTAAAAATTCAAAGTGTCATAACTTTGCTAAATCAAATCCTACTGAAAAATGTCGTATGCAAAAAGTGTTTGGAATTTTATTTTGCATATAAAAGCAATTTTTAATTATTTTTTTTTTAATAAAAACCGAGTCTTACCATATATTGACCGAGACCTCGAACGAGCTTTTATGCGACTCTGCATACAGTTAACGCTCGTATGAAGCTTCTATTTAAGAAATTGACTTGAATTTTTTATACCAAATAGAGCTTTCAACTATACTTACGATACTATACAAAAAAATTAAAAATTAAAAAATAAAAGTATTTTTTTTTCAAAACACGTTTAGTGTGATGAGTCGATCGACCCACCATACATACGCTCATAAGATTTTCAATATAGTTAAGGTCAGTGTGAGCTTATTTATACATATTTGAATTTCAAAATTTTGTGACAGTATAGAATTCTTAAGCATCCTGTGTATGTTTGTTAGCAAAATCCATTTTGTCAATTTTTTGCAAAATGGCGACAAGTATTAAAATTCAATCACTTATTACTCAGTAGTGTTCAATTTTGTCAAAAAGGTCTCTATACATTAAATGTTGAGAAGCCTAAAGCTCATCTAAGTAAAATATAAAAAATATATATTTTTGCTTGAAAACAAGCGATGTATCAGTTCGATCGTACCCCCATACTAGCCATTTTGAGACTTTCGGAAGAGTTAACGCTCTTAACTGCTTGGTTTCGAAGATTAAAATTTTAATTTTTAATATCGCATAGAACTAACGTGCAGCCCCTATACGTTATGTTTAAAAAAAATATATAAAATTTTTTTTCAAAATGGCGGCTATCGTAAAAATTCAAAGTGTCATAACTTTGCTAAATCAAATCCTACTGAAAAATGTCGTATGCAAAAAGTGTTTGGAATTTTATTTTGCATATAAAAGCAATTTTTAATTATTTTTTTTTTAATAAAAACCGAGTCTTACCATATATTGACCGAGACCTCGAACGAGCTTTTATGCGACTCTGCATACAGTTAACGCTCGTATGAAGCTTCTATTTAAGAAATTCACTTGAATTTTTTATACCAAATAGAGCTTTCAACTATACTTACGATACTATACAAAAAAATTAAAAATTAAAAAATAAAAGTATTTTTTTTTCAAAACACGTTTAGTGTGATGAGTCGATCGACCCACCATACATACGCTCATAAGATTTTCAATATAGTTAAGGTCAGTGTGAGCTTATTTATACATATTTGAATTTCAAAATTTTGTGACAGTATAGAATTCTTAAGCATCCTGTGTATGTTTGTTAGCAAAATCCATTTTGTCAATTTTTTGCAAAATGGCGACAAGTATTAAAATTCAATCACTTATTACTCAGTAGTGTTCAATTTTGTCAAAAAGGTCTCTATACATGAAATGTTGAGAAGCCTAAAGCTCATCTAAGTAAAATATAAAAAATATATATTTTTGCTTGAAAACAAGCGATGTATCAGTTCGATCGTACCCCCATACTAGCCATTTTGAGACTTTCGGAAGAGTTAACGCTCTTAACTGCTTGGTTTCGAAGATTAAAATTTTAATTTTTAATATCGCATAGAACTAACGTGCAGCCCCTATACGTTATGTTTAAAAAAAATATATAAAATTTTTTTTCAAAATGGCGGCTATCGTAAAAATTCAAAGTGTCATAACTTTGCTAAATCAAATCCTACTGAAAAATGTCGTATGCAAAAAGTGTTTGGAATTTTATTTTGCATATAAAAGCAATTTTTAATTATTTTTTTTTTAATAAAAACCGAGTCTTACCATATATTGACCGAGACCTCGAACGAGCTTTTATGCGACTCTGCATACAGTTAACGCTCGTATGAAGCTTCTATTTAAGAAATTGACTTGAATTTTTTATACCAAATAGAGCTTTCAACTATACTTACGATACTATACAAAAAAATTAAAAATTAAAAAATAAAAGTATTTTTTTTTCAAAACACGTTTAGTGTGATGAGTCGATCGACCCACCATACATACGCTCATAAGATTTTCAATATAGTTAAGGTCAGTGTGAGCTTATTTATACATATTTGAATTTCAAAATTTTGTGACAGTATAGAATTCTTAAGCATCCTGTGTATGTTTGTTAGCAAAATCCATTTTGTCAATTTTTTGCAAAATGGCGACAAGTATTAAAATTCAATCACTTATTACTCAGTAGTGTTCAATTTTGTCAAAAAGGTCTCTATACATGAAATGTTGAGAAGCCTAAAGCTCATCTAAGTAAAATATAAAAAATATATATTTTTGCTTGAAAACAAGCGATGTATCAGTTCGATCGTACCCCCATACTAGCCATTTTGAGACTTTCGGAAGAGTTAACGCTCTTAACTGCTTGGTTTCGAAGATTAAAATTTTAATTTTTAATATCGCATAGAACTAACGTGCAGCCCCTATACGTTATGTTTAAAAAAAATATATAAAATTTTTTTTCAAAATGGCGGCTATCGTAAAAATTCAAAGTGTCATAACTTTGCTAAATCAAATCCTACTGAAAAATGTCGTATGCAAAAAGTGTTTGGAATTTTATTATGCATATAAAAGCAATTTTTAATTATTTTTTTTTTAATAAAAACCGAGTCTTACCATATATTGACCGAGACCTCGAACGAGCTTTTATGCGACTCTGCATACAGTTAACGCTCGTATGAAGCTTCTATTTAAGAAATTGACTTGAATTTTTTATACCAAATAGAGCTTTCAACTATACTTACGATACTATACAAAAAAATTAAAAATTAAAAAATAAAAGTATTTTTTTTTCAAAACACGTTTAGTGTGATGAGTCGATCGACCCACCATACATACGCTCATAAGATTTTCAATATAGTTAAGGTCAGTGTGAGCTTATTTATACATATTTGAATTTCAAAATTTTGTGACAGTATAGAATTCTTAAGCATCCTGTGTATGTTTGTTAGCAAAATCCATTTTGTCAATTTTTTGCAAAATGGCGACAAGTATTAAAATTCAATCACTTATTACTCAGTAGTGTTCAATTTTGTCAAAAAGGTCTCTATACATGAAATGTTGAGAAGCCTAAAGCTCATCTAAGTAAAATATAAAAAATATATATTTTTGCTTGAAAACAAGCGATGTATCAGTTCGATCGTACCCCCATACTAGCCATTTTGAGACTTTCGGAAGAGTTAACGCTCTTAACTGCTTGGTTTCGAAGATTAAAATTTTAATTTTTAATATCGCATAGAACTAACGTGCAGCCCCTATACGTTATGTTTAAAAAAAATATATAAAATTTTTTTTCAAAATGGCGGCTATCGTAAAAATTCAAAGTGTCATAACTTAGCTAAATCAAATCCTACTGAAAAATGTCGTATCCAAAAAGTGTTTGGAATTTTATTTTGCATATAAAAGCAATTTTTAATTATTTTTTTTTTAATAAAAACCGAGTCTTACCATATATTGACCGAGACCTCGAACGAGCTTTTATGCGACTCTGCATACAGTTAACGCTCGTATGAAGCTTCTATTTAAGAAATTGACTTGAATTTTTTATACCAAATAGAGCTTTCAACTATACTTACGATACTATACAAAAAAATTAAAAATTAAAAAATAAAAGTATTTTTTTTTCAAAACACGTTTAGTGTGATGAGTCGATCGACCCACCATACATACGCTCATAAGATTTTCAATATAGTTAAGGTCAGTGTGAGCTTATTTATACATATTTGAATTTCAAAATTTTGTGACAGTATAGAATTCTTAAGCATCCTGTGTATGTTTGTTAGCAAAATCCATTTTGTCAATTTTTTGCAAAATGGCGACAAGTATTAAAATTCAATCACTTATTACTCAGTAGTGTTCAATTTTGTCAAAAAGGTCTCTATACATTAAATGTTGAGAAGCCTAAAGCTCATCTAAGTAAAATATAAAAAATATATATTTTTGCTTGAAAACAAGCGATGTATCAGTTCGATCGTACCCCCATACTAGCCATTTTGAGACTTTCGGAAGAGTTAACGCTCTTAACTGCTTGGTTTCGAAGATTAAAATTTTAATTTTTAATATCGCATAGAACTAACGTGCAGCCCCTATACGTTATGTTTAAAAAAAATATATAAAATTTTTTTTCAAAATGGCGGCTATCGTAAAAATTCAAAGTGTCATAACTTTGCTAAATCTAATCCTACTAAAAAATGTCGTATGCAAAAAGTGTTTGGAATTTTATTTTGCATATAAAAGCAATTTTTAATTATTTTTTTTTTAATAAAAACCGAGTCTTACCATATATTGACCGAGACCTCGAACGAGCTTTTATGCGACTCTGCATACAGTTAACGCTCGTATGAAGCTTCTATTTAAGAAATTGACTTGAATTTTTTATACCAAATAGAGCTTTCAACTATACTTACGATACTATACAAAAAAATTAAAAATTAAAAAATAAAAGTATTTTTTTTTCAAAACACGTTTAGTGTGATGAGTCGATCGACCCACCATACATACGCTCATAAGATTTTCAATATAGTTAAGGTCAGTGTGAGCTTATTTATACATATTTGAATTTCAAAATTTTGTGACAGTATAGAATTCTTAAGCATCCTGTGTATGTTTGTTAGCAAAATCCATTTTGTCAATTTTTTGCAAAATGGCGACAAGTATTAAAATTCAATCACTTATTACTCAGTAGTGTTCAATTTTGTCAAAAAGGTCTCTATACATGAAATGTTGAGAAGCCTAAAGCTCATCTAAGTAAAATATAAAAAATATATATTTTTGCTTGAAAACAAGCGATGTATCAGTTCGATCGTACCCCCATACTAGCCATTTTGAGACTTTCGGAAGAGTTAACGCTCTTAACTGCTTGGTTTCGAAGATTAAAATTTTAATTTTTAATATCGCATAGAACTAACGTGCAGCCCCTATACGTTATGTTTAAAAAAAATATATAAATTTTTTTTTCAAAATGGCGGCTATCGTAAAAATTCAAAGTGTCATAACTTTGCTAAATCAAATCCTACTGAAAAATGTCGGATGCAAAAAGTGTTCGGAATTTTATTTTGCATATAAAAGCAATTTTTAATTATTTTTTTCTTAATAAAAACCGAGTCTTACCATATATTGACCGAGACCTCGAACGAGCTTTTATGCGACTCTGCATACAGTTAACGCTCGTATGAAGCTTCTATTTAAGAAATTGACTTAAATTTTTTATACCAAATAGAGCTTTCAACTATACTTACGATACTATACAAAAAAATTAAAAATTAAAAAATAAAAGTATTTTTTTTTCAAAACACGTTTAGTGTGATGAGTCGATCGACCCACCATACATACGCTCATAAGATTTTCAATATAGTTAAGGTCAGTGTGAGCTTATTTATACATATTTGAATTTCAAAATTTTGTGACAGTATAGAATTCTTAAGCATCCTGTGTATGTTTGTTAGCAAAATCCATTGTGTCAATTTTTTGCAAAATGGCGACAAGTATTAAAATTCAATCACTTATTACTCAGTAGTGTTTAATTTTGTCAAAAAGGTCTCTATACATGAAATGTTGAGAAGCCTAAAGCTCATCTAAGTAAAATATAAAAAATATATATTTTTGCTTGAAAACAAGCGATGTATCAGTTCGATCGTACCCCCATACTAGCCATTTTGAGACTTTCGGAAGAGTTAACGCTCTTAACTGCTTGGTTTCGAAGATTAAAATTTTAATTTTTAATATCGCATAGAACTAACGTGCAGCCCCTATACGTTATGTTTAAAAAAAATATATAAAATTTTTTTTCAAAATGGCGGCTATCGTAAAAATTCAAAGTGTCATAACTTTGCTAAATCAAATCCTACTGAAAAATGTCGTATGCAAAAAGTGTTTGGAATTTTATTTTGCATATAAAAGCAATTTTTAATTATTTTTTTTTTAATAAAAACCGAGTCTTACCATATATTGACCGAGACCTCGAACGAGCTTTTATGCGACTCTGCATACAGTTAACGCTCGTATGAAGCTTCTATTTAAGAAATTGACTTGAATTTTTGATACCAAATAGAGCTTTCAACTATACTTACGATACTATACAAAAAAATTAAAAATTAAAAAATAAAAGTATTTTTTTTTCAAAACACGTTTAGTGTGATGAGTCGATCGACCCACCATACATACGCTCATAAGATTTTCAATATAGTTAAGGTCAGTGTGAGCTTATTTATACATATTTGAATTTCAAAATTTTGTGACAGTATAGAATTCTTAAGCATCCTGTGTATGTTTGTTAGCAAAATCCATTTTGTCAATTTTTTGCAAAATGGCGACAAGTATTAAAATTCAATCACTTATTACTCAGTAGTGTTCAATTTTGTCAAAAAGGTCTCTATACATGAAATGTTGAGAAGCCTAAAGCTCATCTAAGTAAAATATAAAAAATATATATTTTTGCTTGAAAACAAGCGATGTATCAGTTCGATCGTACCCCCATACTAGCCATTTTGAGACTTTCGGAAGAGTTAACGCTCTTAACTGCTTGGTTTCGAAGATTAAAATTTTAATTTTTAATATCGCATAGAACTAACGTGCAGCCCCTATACGTTATGTTTAAAAAAAATATATAAAATTTTTTTTCAAAATGGCGGCTATCGTAAAAATTCAAAGTGTAATAACTTTGCTAAATCAAATCCTACTGAAAAATGTCGTATGCAAAAAGTGTTTGGAATTTTATTTTGCATATAAAAGCAATTTTTAATTATTTTTTTTTTAATAAAAACCGAGTTTAACCATATATTGACCGAGACCTCGAACGAGCTTTTATGCGACTCTGCATACAGTTAACGCTCGTATGAAGCTTCTATTTAAGAAATTGACTTGAATTTTTTATACCAAATAGAGCTTTCAACTATACTTACGATACTATACAAAAAAATTAAAAATTAAAAAATAAAAGTATTTTTTTTTCAAAACACGTTTAGTGTGATGAGTCGATCGACCCACCATACATACGCTCATAAGATTTTCAATATAGTTAAGGTCAGTGTGAGCTTATTTATACATATTTGAATTTCAAAATTTTGTGACAGTATAGAATTCTTAAGCATCCTGTGTATGTTTGTTAGCAAAATCCATTTTGTCAATTTTTTGCAAAATGGCGACAAGTATTAAAATTCAATCACTTATTACTCAGTAGTGTTCAATTTTGTCAAAAAGGTCTCTATACATGAAATGTTGACAAGCCTAAAGCTCATCTAAGTAAAATATAAAAAATATATATTTTTGCTTGAAAACAAGCGATGTATCAGTTCGATCGTACCCCCATACTAGCCATTTTGAGACTTTCGGAAGAGTTAACGCTCTTAACTGCTTGGTTTCGAAGATTAAAATTTTAATTTTTAATATCGCATAGAACTAACGTGCAGCCCCTATACGTTATGTTTAAAAAAAATATATAAAATTTTTTTTCAAAATGGCGGCTATCGTAAAAATTCAAAGTGTCATAACTTTGCTAAATCAAATCCTACTGAAAAATGTCGTATGCAAAAAGTGTTTGGAATTTTATTTTGCATATAAAAGCAATTTTTAATTATTTTTTTTTTAATAAAAACCGAGTCTTACCATATATTGACCGAGACCTCGAACGAGCTTTTATGCGACTCTGCATACAGTTAACGCTCGTATGAAGCTTCTATTTAAGAAATTGACTTGAATTTTTTATACCAAATAGAGCTTTCAACTATACTTACGATACTATACAAAAAAATTAAAAATTAAAAAATAAAAGTATTTTTTTTTCAAAACACGTTTAGTGTGATGAGTCGATCGACCCACCATACATACGCTCATAAGATTTTCAATATAGTTAAGGTCAGTGTGAGCTTATTTATACATATTTGAATTTCAAAATTTTGTGACAGTATAGAATTCTTAAGCATCCTGTGTATGTTTGTTAGCAAAATCCATTTTGTCAATTTTTTGCAAAATGGCGACAAGTATTAAAATTCAATCACTTATTACTCAGTAGTGTTCAATTTTGTCAAAAAGGTCTCTATACATGAAATGTTGAGAAGCCTAAAGCTCATCTAAGTAAAATATAAAAAATATATATTTTTGCTTGAAAACAAGCGATGTATCAGTTCGATCGTACCCCCATACTAGCCATTTTGAGACTTTCGGAAGAGTTAACGCTCTTAACTGCTTGGTTTCGAAGATTAAAATTTTAATTTTTAATATCGCATAGAACTAACGTGCAGCCCCTATACGTTATGTTTAAAAAAAATATATAAAATTTTTTTTCAAAATGGCGGCTATCGTAAAAATTCAAAGTGTCATAACTTTGCTAAATCAAATCCTACTGAAAAATGTCGTATGCAAAAAGTGTTTGGAATTTTATTTTGCATATAAAAGCAATTTTTAATTATTTTTTTTTTGATAAAAACCGAGTCTTACCATATATTGACCGAGACCTCGAACGAGCTTTTATGCGACTCTGCATACAGTTAACGCTCGTATGAAGCTTCTATTTAAGAAATTGACTTGAATTTTTTATACCAAATAGAGCTTTCAACTATACTTACGATACTATACAAAAAAATTAAAAATTAAAAAATAAAAGTATTTTTTTTTCAAAACACGTTTAGTGTGATGAGTCGATCGACCCACCATACATACGCTCATAAGATTTTCAATATAGTTAAGGTCAGTGTGAGCTTATTTATACATATTTGAATTTCAAAATTTTGTGACAGTATAGAATTCTTAAGCATCCTGTGTATGTTTGTTAGCAAAATCCATTGTGTCAATTTTTTGCAAAATGGCGACAAGTATTAAAATTCAATCACTTATTACTCAGTAGTGTTTAATTTTGTCAAAAAGGTCTCTATACATGAAATGTTGAGAAGCCTAAAGCTCATCTAAGTAAAATATAAAAAATATATATTTTTGCTTGAAAACAAGCGATGTATCAGTTCGATCGTACCCCCATACTAGCCATTTTGAGACTTTCGGAAGAGTTAACGCTCTTAACTGCTTGGTTTCGAAGATTAAAATTTTAATTTTTAATATCGCATAGAACTAACGTGCAGCCCCTATACGTTATGTTTAAAAAAAATATATAAAATTTTTTTTCAAAATGGCGGCTATCGTAAAAATTCAAAGTGTCATAACTTTGCTAAATCAAATCCTACTGAAAAATGTCGTATGCAAAAAGTGTTTGGAATTTTATTTTGCATATAAAAGCAATTTTTAATTATTTTTTTTTTAATAAAAACCGAGTCTTACCATATATTGACCGAGACCTCGAACGAGCTTTTATGCGACTCTGCATACAGTTAACGCTCGTATGAAGCTTCTATTTAAGAAATTGACTTGAATTTTTGATACCAAATAGAGCTTTCAACTATACTTACGATACTATACAAAAAAATTAAAAATTAAAAAATAAAAGTATTTTTTTTTCAAAACACGTTTAGTGTGATGAGTCGATCGACCCACCATACATACGCTCATAAGATTTTCAATATAGTTAAGGTCAGTGTGAGCTTATTTATACATATTTGAATTTCAAAATTTTGTGACAGTATAGAATTCTTAAGCATCCTGTGTATGTTTGTTAGCAAAATCCATTTTGTCAATTTTTTGCAAAATGGCGACAAGTATTAAAATTCAATCACTTATTACTCAGTAGTGTTCAATTTTGTCAAAAAGGTCTCTATACATGAAATGTTAAGAAGCCTAAAGCTCATCTAAGTAAAATATAAAAAATATATATTTTTGCTTGAAAACAAGCGATGTATCAGTTCGATCGTACCCCCATACTAGCCATTTTGAGACTTTCGGAAGAGTTAACGCTCTTAACTGCTTGGTTTCGAAGATTAAAATTTTAATTTTTAATATCGCATAGAACTAACGTGCAGCCCCTATACGTTATGTTTAAAAAAAATATATAAAATTTTTTTTCAAAATGGCGGCTATCGTAAAAATTCAAAGTGTCATAACTTTGCTAAATCAAATCCTACTGAAAAATGTCGTATGCAAAAAGTGTTTGGAATTTTATTTTGCATATAAAAGCAATTTTTAATTATTTTTTTTTTAATAAAAACCGAGTTTAACCATATATTGACCGAGACCTCGAACGAGCTTTTATGCGACTCTGCATACAGTTAACGCTCGTATGAAGCTTCTATTTAAGAAATTGACTTGAATTTTTTATACCAAATAGAGCTTTCAACTATACTTACGATACTATACAAAAAAATTAAAAATTAAAAAATAAAAGTATTTTTTTTTCAAAACACGTTTAGTGTGATGAGTCGATCGACCCACCATACATACGCTCATAAGATTTTCAATATAGTTAAGGTCAGTGTGAGCTTATTTATACATATTTGAATTTCAAAATTTTGTGACAGTATAGAATTCTTAAGCATCCTGTGTATGTTTGTTAGCAAAATCCATTTTGTCAATTTTTTGCAAAATGGCGACAAGTATTAAAATTCAATCACTTATTACTCAGTAGTGTTCAATTTTGTCAAAAAGGTCTCTATACATGAAATGTTGACAAGCCTAAAGCTCATCTAAGTAAAATATAAAAAATATATATTTTTGCTTGAAAACAAGCGATGTATCAGTTCGATCGTACCCCCATACTAGCCATTTTGAGACTTTCGGAAGAGTTAACGCTCTTAACTGCTTGGTTTCGAAGATTAAAATTTTAATTTTTAATATCGCATAGAACTAACGTGCAGCCCCTATACGTTATGTTTAAAAAAAATATATAAAATTTTTTTTCAAAATGGCGGCTATCGTAAAAATTCAAAGTGTCATAACTTTGCTAAATCAAATCCTACTGAAAAATGTCGTATGCAAAAAGTGTTTGGAATTTTATTTTGCATATAAAAGCAATTTTTAATTATTTTTTTTTTAATAAAAACCGAGTCTTACCATATATTGACCGAGACCTCGAACGAGCTTTTATGCGACTCTGCATACAGTTAACGCTCGTATGAAGCTTCTATTTAAGAAATTGACTTGAATTTTTTATACCAAATAGAGCTTTCAACTATACTTACGATACTATACAAAAAAATTAAAAATTAAAAAATAAAAGTATTTTTTTTTCAAAACACGTTTAGTGTGATGAGTCGATCGACCCACCATACATACGCTCATAAGATTTTCAATATAGTTAAGGTCAGTGTGAGCTTATTTATACATATTTGAATTTCAAAATTTTGTGACAGTATAGAATTCTTAAGCATCCTGTGTATGTTTGTTAGCAAAATCCATTTTGTCAATTTTTTGCAAAATGGCGACAAGTATTAAAATTCAATCACTTATTACTCAGTAGTGTTCAATTTTGTCAAAAAGGTCTCTATACATGAAATGTTGAGAAGCCTAAAGCTCATCTAAGTAAAATATAAAAAATATATATTTTTGCTTGAAAACAAGCGATGTATCAGTTCGATCGTACCCCCATACTAGCCATTTTGAGACTTTCGGAAGAGTTAACGCTCTTAACTGCTTGGTTTCGAAGATTAAAATTTTAATTTTTAATATCGCATAGAACTAACGTGCAGCCCCTATACGTTATGTTTAAAAAAAATATATAAATTTTTTTTTCAAAATGGCGGCTATCGTAAAAATTCAAAGTGTCATAACTTTGCTAAATCAAATCCTACTGAAAAATGTCGTATGCAAAAAGTGTTCGGAATTTTATTTTGCATATAAAAGCAATTTTTAATTATTTTTTTCTTAATAAAAACCGAGTCTTACCATATATTGACCGAGACCTCGAACGAGCTTTTATGCGACTCTGCATACAGTTAACGCTCGTATGAAGCTTCTATTTAAGAAATTGACTTAAATTTTTTATACCAAATAGAGCTTTCAACTATACTTACGATACTATACAAAAAAATTAAAAATTAAAAAATAAAAGTATTTTTTTTTCAAAACACGTTTAGTGTGATGAGTCGATCGACCCACCATACATACGCTCATAAGATTTTCAATATAGTTAAGGTCAGTGCGAGCTTATTTATACATATTTGAATTTCAAAATTTTGTGACAGTATAGAATTCTTAAGCATCCTGTGTATGTTTGTTAGCAAAATCCATTTTGTCAATTTTTTGCAAAATGGCGACAAGTATTAAAATTCAATCACTTATTACTCAGTAGTGTTCAATTTTGTCAAAAAGGTCTCTATACATGAAATGTTGAGAAGCCTAAAGCTCATCTAAGTAAAATATAAAAAATATATATTTTTGCTTGAAAACAAGCGATGTATCAGTTCGATCGTACCCCCATACTAGCCATTTTGAGACTTTCGGAAGAGTTAACGCTCTTAACTGCTTGGTTTCGAAGATTAAAATTTTAATTTTTAATATCGCATAGAACTAACGTGCAGCCCCTATACGTTATGTTTAAAAAAAATATATAAAATTTTTTTTCAAAATGGCGGCTATCGTAAAAATTCAAAGTGTCATAACTTTGCTAAATCAAATCCTACTGAAAAATGTCGTATGCAAAAAGTGTTTGGAATTTTATTTTGCATATAAAAGCAATTTTTAATTATTTTTTTTTTAATAAAAACCGAGTCTTACCATATATTGACCGAGACCTCGAACGAGCTTTTATGCGACTCTGCATACAGTTAACGCTCGTATGAAGCTTCTATTTAAGAAATTGACTTGAATTTTTTATACCAAATAGAGCTTTCAACTATACTTACGATACTATACAAAAAAATTAAAAATTAAAAAATAAAAGTATTTTTTTTTCAAAACACGTTTAGTGTGATGAGTCGATCGACCCACCATACATACGCTCATAAGATTTTCAATATAGTTAAGGTCAGTGTGAGTTTATTTATACATATTTGAATTTCAAAATTTTGTGACAGTATAGAATTCTTAAGCATCCTGTGTATGTTTGTTAGCAAAATCCATTTTGTCAATTTTTTGCAAAATGGCGACAAGTATTAAAATTCAATCACTTATTACTCAGTAGTGTTCAATTTTGTCAAAAAGGTCTCTATACATGAAATGTTGAGAAGCCTAAAGCTCATCTAAGTAAAATATAAAAAATATATATTTTTGCTTGAAAACAAGCGATGTATCAGTTCGATCGTACCCCCATACTAGCCATTTTGAGACTTTCGGAAGAGTTAACGCTCTTAACTGCTTGGTTTCGAAGATTAAAATTTTAATTTTTAATATCGCATAGAACTAACGTGCAGCCCCTATACGTTATGTTTAAAAAAAATATATAAAATTTTTTTTCAAAATGGCGGCTATCGTAAAAATTCAAAGTGTCATAACTTTGCTAAATGAAATCCTACTGAAAAATGTCGTATGCAAAAAGTGTTTGGAATTTTATTTTGCATATAAAAGCAATTTTTAATTATTTTTTTTTTAATAAAAACCGAGTCTTACCATATATTGACCGATACCTCGAACGAGCTTTTATGCGACTCTGCATACAGTTAACGCTCGTATGAAGCTTCTATTTAAGAAATTGACTTGAATTTTTTATACCAAATAGAGCTTTCAACTATACTTACGATACTATACAAAAAAATTAAAAATTAAAAAATAAAAGTATTTTTTTTTCAAAACACGTTTAGTGTGATGAGTCGATCGACCCACCATACATACGCTCATAAGATTTTCAATATAGTTAAGGTCAGTGTGAGCTTATTTATACATATTTGAATTTCAAAATTTTGTGACAGTATAGAATTCTTAAGCATCCTGTGTATGTTTGTTAGCAAAATCCATTTTGTCAATTTTTTGCAAAATGGCGACAAGTATTAAAATTCAATCACTTATTACTCAGTAGTGTTCAATTTTGTCAAAAAGGTCTCTATACATGAAATGTTGAGAAGCCTAAAGCTCATCTAAGTAAAATATAAAAAATATATATTTTTGCTTGAAAACAAGCGATGTATCAGTTCGATCGTACCCCCATACTAGCCATTTTGAGACTTTCGGAAGAGTTAACGCTCTTAACTGCTTGGTTTCGAAGATTAAAATTTTAATTTTTAATATCGCATAGAACTAACGTGCAGCCCCTATACGTTATGTTTAAAAAAAATATATAAAATTTTTTTTCAAAATGGCGGCTATCGTAAAAATTCAAAGTGTCATAACTTTGCTAAATCAAATCCTACTGAAAAATGTCGTATGCAAAAAGTGTTTGGAATTTTATTTTGCATATAAAAGCAATTTTTAATTATTTTTTTTTTAATAAAAACCGAGTCTTACCATATATTGACCGAGACCTCGAACGAGCTTTTATGCGACTCTGCATACAGTTAACGCTCGTATGAAGCTTCTATTTAAGAAATTGACTTGAATTTTTTATACCAAATAGAGCTTTCAACTATACTTACGATACTATACAAAAAAATTAAAAATTAAAAAATAAAAGTATTTTTTTTTCAAAACACGTTTAGTGTGATGAGTCGATCGACCCACCATACATACGCTCATAAGATTTTCAATATAGTTAAGGTCAGTGTGAGTTTATTTATACATATTTGAATTTCAAAATTTTGTGACAGTATAGAATTCTTAAGCATCCTGTGTATGTTTGTTAGCAAAATCCATTTTGTCAATTTTTTGCAAAATGGCGACAAGTAATAAAATTCAATCACTTATTACTCAGTAGTGTTCAATTTTGTCAAAAAGGTCTCTATACATGAAATGTTGAGAAGCCTAAAGCTCATCTAAGTAAAATATAAAAAATATATATTTTTGCTTGAAAACAAGCGATGTATCAGTTCGATCGTACCCCCATACTAGCCATTTTGAGACTTTCGGAAGAGTTAACGCTCTTAACTGCTTGGTTTCGAAGATTAAAATTTTAATTTTTAATATCGCATAGAACTAACGTGCAGCCCCTATACGTTATGTTTAAAAAAAATATATAAAATTTTTTTTCAAAATGGCGGCTATCGTAAAAATTCAAAGTGTCATAACTTTGCTAAATCAAATCCTACTGAAAAATGTCGTATGCAAAAAGTGTTTGGAATTTTATTTTGCATATAAAAGCAATTTTTAATTATTTTTTTTTTAATAAAAACCGAGTCTTACCATATATTGACCGAGACCTCGAACGAGCTTTTATGCGACTCTGCATACAGTTAACGCTCGTATGAAGCTTCTATTTAAGAAATTGACTTGAATTTTTTATACCAGATAGAGCTTTCAACTATACTTACGATACTATACAAAAAAATTAAAAATTAAAAAATAAAAGTATTTTTTTTTCAAAACACGTTTAGTGTGATGAGTCGATCGACCCACCATACATACGCTCATAAGATTTTCAATATAGTTAAGGTCAGTGTAAGCTTATTTATACATATTTGAATTTCAAAATTTTGTGACAGTATAGAATTCTTAAGCATCCTGTGTATGTTTGTTAGCAAAATCCATTTTGTCAATTTTTTGCAAAATGGCGACAAGTATTAAAATTCAATCACTTATTACTCAGTAGTGTTCAATTTTGTCAAAAAGGTCTCTATACATGAAATGTTGAGAAGCCTAAAGCTCATCTAAGTAAAATATAAAAAATATATATTTTTGCTTGAAAACAAGCGATGTATCAGTTCGATCGTACCCCCATACTAGCCATTTTGAGACTTTCGGAAGAGTTAACGCTCTTAACTGCTTGGTTTCGAAGATTAAAATTTAAATTTTTAATATCGCATAGAACTAACGTGCAGCCCCTATACGTTATGTTTAAAAAAAATATATAAATTTTTTTTTCAAAATGGCGGCTATCGTAAAAATTCAAAGTGTCATAACTTTGCTAAATCAAATCCTACTGAAAAATGTCGTATGCAAAAAGTGTTCGGAATTTTATTTTGCATATAAAAGCAATTTTTAATTATTTTTTTCTTAATAAAAACCGAGTCTTACCATATATTGACCGAGACCTCGAACGAGCTTTTATGCGACTCTGCATACAGTTAACGCTCGTATGAAGCTTCTATTTAAGAAATTGACTTGAATTTTTTATAACAAATAGAGCTTTCAACTATACTTACGATACTATACAAAAAAATTAAAAATTAAAAAATAAAAGTATTTTTTTTTCAAAACACGTTTAGTGTGATGAGTCGATCGACCCACCATACATACGCTCATAAGATTTTCAATATAGTTAAGGTCAGTGTGAGCTTATTTATACATATTTGAATTTCAAAATTTTGTGACAGTATAGAATTCTTAAGCATCCTGTGTATGTTTGTTAGCAAAATCCATTTTGTCAATTTTTTGCAAAATGGCGACAAGTATTAAAATTCAATCACTTATTACTCAGTAGTGTTCAATTTTGTCAAAAAGGTCTCTATACATGAAATGTTGAGAAGCCTAAAGCTCATCTAAGTAAAATATAAAAAATATATATTTTTGCTTGAAAACAAGCGATGTATCAGTTCGATCGTACCCCCATACTAGCCATTTTGAGACTTTCGGAAGAGTTAACGCTCTTAACTGCTTGGTTTCGAAGATTAAAATTATAATTTTTAATATCGCATAGAACTAACGTGCAGCCCCTATACGTTATGTTTAAAAAAAATATATAAAATTTTTTTTCAAAATGGCGGCTATCGTAAAAATTCAAAGTGTCATAACTTTGCTAAATCAAATCCTACTGAAAAATGTCGTATGCAAAAAGTGTTTGGAATTTTATTTTGCATATAAAAGCAATTTTTAATTATTTTTTTTTTAATAAAAACCGAGTCTTACCATATATTGACCGAGACCTCGAACGAGCTTTTATGCGACTCTGCATACAGTTAACGCTCGTATGAAGCTTCTATTTAAGAAATTGACTTAAATTTTTTATACCAAATAGAGCTTTCAACTATACTTACGATACTATACAAAAAAAATAAAAATTAAAAAATAAAAGTATTTTTTTTTCAAAACACGTTTAGTGTGATGAGTCGATCGACCCACCATACATACGCTCATAAGATTTTCAATATAGTTAAGGTCAGTGTGAGCTTATTTATACATATTTGAATTTCAAAATTTTGTGACAGTATAGAATTCTTAAGCATCCTGTGTATGTTTGTTAGCAAAATCCATTTTGTCAATTTTTTGCAAAATGGCGACAAGTATTAAAATTCAATCACTTATTACTCAGTAGTGTTCAATTTTGTCAAAAAGGTCTCTATACATGAAATGTTGAGAAGCCTAAAGCTCATCTAAGTAAAATATAAAAAATATATATTTTTGCTTGAAAACAAGCGATGTATCAGTTCGATCGTACCCCCATACTAGCCATTTTGAGACTTTCGGAAGAATTAACGCTCTTAACTGCTTGATTTCGAAGATTAAAATTTTAATTTTTAATATCGCATAGAACTAACGTGCAGCCCCTATACGTTATGTTTAAAAAAAATATATAAAATTTTTTTTCAAAATGGCGGCTATCGTAAAAATTCAAAGTGTCATAACTTTGCTAAATCAAATCCTACTGAAAAATGTCGTATGCAAAAAGTGTTTGGAATTTTATTTTGCATATAAAAGCAATTTTTAATTATTTTTTTTTTAATAAAAACCGAGTCTTACCATATATTGACCGAGACCTCGAACGAGCTTTTATGCGACTCTGCATACAGTTAACGCTCGTATGAAGCTTCTATTTAAGAAATTGACTTGAATTTTTTATACCAAATAGAGCTTTCAACTATACTTACGATACTATACAAAAAAATTAAAAATTAAAAAATAAAAGTATTTTTTTTTCAAAACACGTTTAGTGTGATGAGTCGATCGACCCACCATACATACGCTCATAAGATTTTCAATATAGTTAAGGTCAGTGTGAGCTTATTTATACATATTTGAATTTCAAAATTTTGTGACAGTATAGAATTCTTAAGCATCCTGTGTATGTTTGTTAGCAAAATCCATTTTGTCAATTTTTTGCAAAATGGCGACAAGTATTAAAATTCAATCACTTATTACTCAGTAGTGTTCAATTTTGTCAAAAAGGTCTCTATACATGAAATGTTGAGAAGCCTAAAGCTCATCTAAGTAAAATATAAAAAATATATATTTTTGCTTGAAAACAAGCGATGTATCAGTTCGATCGTACCCCCATACTAGCCATTTTGAGACTTTCGGAAGAGTTAACGCTCTTAACTGCTTGGTTTCGAAGATTAAAATTTTAATTTTTAATATCGCATAGAACTAACGTGCAGCCCCTATACGTTATGTTTAAAAAAAATATATAAAATTTTTTTTCAAAATGGCGGCTATCGTAAAAATTCAAAGTGTCATAACTTTGCTAAATCAAATCCTACTGAAAAATGTCGTATGCAAAAAGTGTTTGGAATTTTATTTTGCATATAAAAGCAATTTTTAATTATTTTTTTTTTAATAAAAACCGAGTCTTACCATATATTGACCGAGACCTCGAACGAGCTTTTATGCGACTCTGCATACAGTTAACGCTCGTATGAAGCTTCTATTTAAGAAATTGACTTGAATTTTTTATACCAAATAGAGCTTTCAACTATACTTACGATACTATACAAAAAAATTAAAAATTAAAAAATAAAAGTATTTTTTTTTCAAAACACGTTTAGTGTGATGAGTCGATCGACCCACCATACATACGCTCATAAGATTTTCAATATAGTTAAGGTCAGTGTGAGCTTATTTATACATATTTGAATTTCAAAATTTTGTGACAGTATAGAATTCTTAAGCATCCTGTGTATGTTTGTTAGCAAAATCCATTTTGTCAATTTTTTGCAAAATGGCGACAAGTATTAAAATTCAATCACTTATTACTCAGTAGTGTTCAATTTTGTCAAAAAGGTCTCTATACATGAAATGTTGAGAAGCCTAAAGCTCATCTAAGTAAAATATAAAAAATATATATTTTTGCTTGAAAACAAGCGATGTATCAGTTCGATCGTACCCCCATACTAGCCATTTTGAGACTTTCGGAAGAGTTAACGCTCTTAACTGCTTGGTTTCGAAGATTAAAATTTTAATTTTTAATATCGCATAGAACTAACGTGCAGCCCCTATACGTTATGTTTAAAAAAAATATATAAAATTTTTTTTCAAAATGGCGGCTATCGTAAAAATTCAAAGTGTCATAACTTTGCTAAATCAAATCCTACTGAAAAATGTCGTATGCAAAAAGTGTTTGGAATTTTATTTTGCATATAAAAGCAATTTTTAATTATTTTTTTTTTAATAAAAACCGAGTCTTACCATATATTGACCGAGACCTCGAACGAGCTTTTATGCGACTCTGCATACAGTTAACGCTCGTATGAAGCTTCTATTTAAGAAATTGACTTGAATTTTTTATACCAAATAGAGCTTTCAACTATACTTACGATACTATACAAAAAAATTAAAAATTAAAAAATAAAAGTATTTTTTTTTCAAAACACGTTTAGTGTGATGAGTCGATCGACCCACCATACATACGCTCATAAGATTTTCAATATAGTTAAGGTCAGTGTGAGCTTATTTATACATATTTGAATTTCAAAATTTTGTGACAGTATAGAATTCTTAAGCATCCTGTGTATGTTTGTTAGCAAAATCCATTTTGTCAATTTTTTGCAAAATGGCGACAAGTATTAAAATTCAATCACTTATTACTCAGTAGTGTTCAATTTTGTCAAAAAGGTCTCTATACATGAAATGTTGAGAAGCCTAAAGCTCATCTAAGTAAAATATAAAAAATATATATTTTTGCTTGAAAACAAGCGATGTATCAGTTCGATCGTACCCCCATACTAGCCATTTTGAGACTTTCGGAAGAGTTAACGCTCTTAACTGCTTGGTTTCGAAGATTAAAATTTTAATTTTTAATATCGCATAGAACTAACGTGCAGCCCCTATACGTTATGTTTAAAAAAAATATATAAAATTTTTTTTCAAAATGGCGGCTATCGTAAAAATTCAAAGTGTCATAACTTTGCTAAATCAAATCCTACTGAAAAATGTCGTATGCAAAAAGTGTTTGGAATTTTATTTTGCATATAAAAGCAATTTTTAATTATTTTTTTTTTAATAAAAACCGAGTCTTACCATATATTGACCGAGACCTCGAACGAGCTTTTATGCGACTCTGCATACAGTTAACGCTCGTATGAAGCTTCTATTTAAGAAATTGACTTGAATTTTTTATACCAAATAGAGCTTTCAACTATACTTACGATACTATACAAAAAAATTAAAAATTAAAAAATAAAAGTATTTTTTTTTCAAAACACGTTTAGTGTGATGAGTCGATCGACCCACCATACATACGCTCATAAGATTTTCAATATAGTTAAGGTCAGTGTAAGCTTATTTATACATATTTGAATTTCAAAATTTTCGTGACAGTATAGAATTCTTAAGCATCCTGTGTATGTTTGTTAGCAAAATCCATTTTGTCAATTTTTTGCAAAATGGCGACAAGTATTAAAATTCAATCACTTATTACTCAGTAGTGTTCAATTTTGTCAAAAAGGTCTCTATACATGAAATGTTGAGAAGCCTAAAGCTCATCTAAGTAAAATATAAAAAATATATATTTTTGCTTGAAAACAAGCGATGTATCAGTTCGATCGTACCCCCATACTAGCCATTTTGAGACTTTCGGAAGAGTTAACGCTCTTAACTGCTTGGTTTCGAAGATTAAAATTTTAATTTTTAATATCGCATAGAACTAACGTGCAGCCCCTATACGTTATGTTTAAAAAAAATATATAAAATTTTTTTTCAAAATGGCGGCTATCGTGAAAATTCAAAGTGTCATAACTTTGCTAAATCAAATCCTACTGAAAAATGTCGTATGCAAAAAGTGTTTGGAATTTTATTTTGCATATAAAAGCAATTTTTAATTATTTTTTTTTTAATAAAAACCGAGTCTTACCATATATTGACCGAGACCTCGAACGAGCTTTTATGCGACTCTGCATACAGTTAACGCTCGTATGAAGCTTCTATTTAAGAAATTGACTTGAATTTTTTATACCAAATAGAGCTTTCAACTATACTTACGATACTATACAAAAAAATTAAAAATTAAAAAATAAAAGTATTTTTTTTTCAAAACACGTTTAGTGTGATGAGTCGATCGACCCACCATACATACGCTCATAAGATTTTCAATATAGTTAAGGTCAGTGTGAGCTTATTTATACATATTTGAATTTCAAAATTTTGTGACAGTATAGAATTCTTAAGCAGCCTGTGTATGTTTGTTAGCAAAATCCATTTTGTCAATTTTTTGCAAAATGGCGACAAGTATTAAAATTCAATCACTTATTACTCAGTAGTGTTCAATTTTGTCAAAAAGGTCTCTATACATGAAATGTTGAGAAGCCTAAAGCTCATCTAAGTAAAATATAAAAAATATATATTTTTGCTTGAAAACAAGCGATGTATCAGTTCGATCGTACCCCCATACTAGCCATTTTGAGACTTTCGGAAGAGTTAACGCTCTTAACTGCTTGGTTTCGAAGATTAAAATTTTAATTTTTAATATCGCATAGAACTAACGTGCAGCCCCTATACGTTATGTTTAAAAAAAATATATAAAATTTTTTTTCAAAATGGCGGCTATCGTAAAAATTCAAAGTGTCATAACTTTGCTAAATCAAATCCTACTGAAAAATGTCGTATGCAAAAAGTGTTTGGAATTTTATTTTGCATATAAAAGCATTTTTTAATTATTTTTTTTTTAATAAAAACCGAGTCTTACCATATATTGACCGAGACCTCGAACGAGCTTTTATGCGACTCTGCATACAGTTAACGCTCGTATGAAGCTTCTATTTAAGAAATTGACTTGAATTTTTTATACCAAATAGAGCTTTCAACTATACTTACGATACTATACAAAAAAATTAAAAATTAAAAAATAAAAGTATATTTTTTTCAAAACACGTTTAGTGTGATGAGTCGATCGACCCACCATACATACGCTCATAAGATTTTCAATATAGTTAAGGTCAGTGTGAGCTTATTTATACATATTTGAATTTCAAAATTTTGTGACAGTATAGAATTCTTAAGCATCCTGTGTATGTTTGTTAGCAAAATCCATTTTGTCAATTTTTTGCAAAATGGCGACAAGTATTAAAATTCAATCACTTATTACTCAGTAGTGTTCAATTTTGTCAAAAAGGTCTCTATACATGAAATGTTGAGAAGCCTAAAGCTCATCTAAGTAAAATATAAAAAATATATATTTTTGCTTGAAAACAAGCGATGTATCAGTTCGATCGTACCCCCATACTAGCCATTTTGAGACTTTCGGAAGAGTTAACGCTCTTAACTGCTTGGTTTCGAAGATTAAAATTTTAATTTTTAATATCGCATAGAACTAACGTGCAGCCCCTATACGTTATGTTTAAAAAAAATATATAAAATTTTTTTTCAAAATGGCGGCTATCGTAAAAATTCAAATTGTCATAACTTTGCTAAATCAAATCCTACTGAAAAATGTCGTATGCAAAAAGTGTTTGGAATTTTATTTTGCATATAAAAGCAATTTTTAATTATTTTTTTTTTAATAAAAACCGAGTCTTACCATATATTGACCGAGACCTCGAACGAGCTTTTATGCGACTCTGCATACAGTTAACGCTCGTATGAAGCTTCTATTTAAGAAATTGACTTGAATTTTTTATACCAAATAGAGCTTTCAACTATACTTACGATACTATACAAAAAAATTAAAAATTAAAAAATAAAAGTATTTTTTTTTCAAAACACGTTTAGTGTGATGAGTCGATCGACCCACCATACATACGCTCATAAGATTTTCAATATAGTTAAGGTCAGTGTGAGCTTATTTATACATATTTGAATTTCAAAATTTTGTGACAGTATAGAATTCTTAAGCATCCTGTGTATGTTTGTTAGCAAAATCCATTTTGTCAATTTTTTGCAAAATGGCGACAAGTATTAAAATTCAATCACTTATTACTCAGTAGTGTTCAATTTTGTCAAAAAGGTCTCTATACATGAAATGTTGAGAAGCCTAAAGCTCATCTAAGTAAAATATAAAAAATATATATTTTTGCTTGAAAACAAGCGATGTATCAGTTCGATCGTACCCCCATACTAGCCATTTTGAGACTTTCGGAAGAGTTAACGCTCTTAACTGCTTGGTTTCGAAGATTAAAATTTGAATTTTTAATATCGCATAGAACTAACGTGCAGCCCCTATACGTTATGTTTAAAAAAAATATATAAAATTTTTTTTCAAAATGGCGGCTATCGTAAAAATTCAAAGTGTCATAACTTTGCTAAATCAAATCCTACTGAAAAATGTCGTATGCAAAAAGTGTTTGGAATTTTATTTTGCATATAAAAGCAATTTTTAATTATTTTTTTTTTAATAAAAACCGAGTCTTACCATATATTGACCGAGACCTCGAACGAGCTTTTATGCGACTCTGCATACAGTTAACGCTCGTATGAAGCTTCTATTTAAGAAATTGACTTGAATTTTTTATACCAAATAGAGCTTTCAACTATACTTACGATACTATACAAAAAAATTAAAAATTAAAAAATAAAAGTATTTTTTTTTCAAAACACGTTTAGTGTGATGAGTCGATCGACCCACCATACATACGCTCATAAGATTTTCAATATAGTTAAGGTCAGTGTGAGCTTATTTATACATATTTGAATTTCAAAATTTTGTGACAGTATAGAATTCTTAAGCATCCTGTGTATGTTTGTTAGCAAAATCCATTTTGTCAATTTTTTGCAAAATGGCGACAAGTATTAAAATTCAATCACTTATTACTCAGTAGTGTTCAATTTTGTCAAAAAGGTCTCTATACATGAAATGTTGAGAAGCCTAAAGCTCATCTAAGTAAAATATAAAAAATATATATTTTTGCTTGAAAACAAGCGATGTATCAGTTCGATCGTACCCCCATACTAGCCATTTTGAGACTTTCGGAAGAGTTAACGCTCTTAACTGCTTGGTTTCGAAGATTAAAATTTTAATTTTTAATATCGCATAGAACTAACGTGCAGCCCCTATACGTTATGTTTAAAAAAAATATATAAAATTTTTTTTCAAAATGGCGGCTATCGTAAAAATTCAAAGTGTCATAACTTTGCTAAATCAAATCCTACTAAAAAATGTCGTATGCAAAAAGTGTTTGGAATTTTATTTTGCATATAAAAGCAATTTTTAATTATTTTTTTTTTAATAAAAACCGAGTCTTACCATATATTGACCGAGACCTCGAACGAGCTTTTATGCGACTCTGCATACAGTTAACGCTCGTATGAAGCTTCTATTTAAGAAATTGACTTGAATTTTTTATACCAAATAGAGCTTTCAACTATACTTACGATACTATACAAAAAAATTAAAAATTAAAAAATAAAAGTATTTTTTTTTCAAAACACGTTTAGTGTGATGAGTCGATCGACCCACCATACATACGCTCATAAGATTTTCAATATAGTTAAGGTCAGTGTGAGCTTATTTATACATATTTGAATTTCAAAATTTTGTGACAGTATAGAATTCTTAAGCATCCTGTGTATGTTTGTTAGCAAAATCCATTTTATCAATTTTTTGCAAAATGGCGACAAGTATTAAAATTCAATCACTTATTACTCAGTAGTGTTCAATTTTGTCAAAAAGGTCTCTATACATGAAATGTTGAGAAGCCTAAAGCTCATCTAAGTAAAATATAAAAAATATATATTTTTGCTTGAAAACAAGCGATGTATCAGTTCGATCGTACCCCCATACTAGCCATTTTGAGACTTTCGGAAGAGTTAACGCTCTTAACTGCTTGGTTTCGAAGATTAAAATTTTAATTTTTAATATCGCATAGAACTAACGTGCAGCCCCTATACGTTATGTTTAAAAAAAATATATAAAATTTTTTTTCAAAATGGCGGCTATCGTAAAAATTCAAAGTGTCATAACTTTGCTAAATCAAATCCTACTGAAAAATGTCGTATGCAAAAAGTGTTTGGAATTTTATTTTGCATATAAAAGCAATTTTTAATTATTTTTTTTTTAATAAAAACCGAGTCTTACCATATATTGACCGAGACCTCGAACGAGCTTTTATGCGACTCTGCATACAGTTAACGCTCGTATGAAGCTTCTATTTAAGAAATTGACTTGAATTTTTTATACCAAATAGAGCTTTCAACTATACTTACGATACTATACAAAAAAATTAAAAATTAAAAAATAAAAGTATTTTTTTTTCAAAACACGTTTAGTGTGATGAGTCGATCGACCCACCATACATACGCTCATAAGATTTTCAATATAGTTAAGGTCAGTGTGAGCTTATTTATACATATTTGAATTTCAAAATTTTGTGACAGTATAGAATTCTTAAGCATCCTGTGTATGTTTGTTAGCAAAATCCATTTTATCAATTTTTTGCAAAATGGCGACAAGTATTAAAATTCAATCACTTATTACTCAGTAGTGTTCAATTTTGTCAAAAAGGTCTCTATACATGAAATGTTGAGAAGCCTAAAGCTCATCTAAGTAAAATATAAAAAATATATATTTTTGCTTGAAAACAAGCGATGTATCAGTTCGATCGTACCCCCATACTAGCCATTTTGAGACTTTCGGAAGAGTTAACGCTCTTAACTGCTTGGTTTCGAAGATTAAAATTTGAATTTTTAATATCGCATAGAACTAACGTGCAGCCCCTATACGTTATGTTTAAAAAAAATATATAAAATTTTTTTTCAAAATGGCGGCTATCGTAAAAATTCAAAGTGTCATAACTTTGCTAAATCAAATCCTACTGAAAAATGTCGTATGCAAAAAGTGTTTGGAATTTTATTTTGCATATAAAAGCATTTTTTAATTATTTTTTTTTTAATAAAAACCGAGTCTTACCATATATTGACCGAGACCTCGAACGAGCTTTTATGCGACTCTGCATACAGTTAACGCTCGTATGAAGCTTCTATTTAAGAAATTGACTTGAATTTTTTATACCAAATAGAGCTTTCAACTATACTTACGATACTATACAAAAAAATTAAAAATTAAAAAATAAAAGTATTTTTTTTTCAAAACACGTTTAGTGTGATGAGTCGATCGACCCACCATACATACGCTCATAAGATTTTCAATATAGTTAAGGTCAGTGTGAGCTTATTTATACATATTTGAATTTCAAAATTTTGTGACAGTATAGAATTCTTAAGCATCCTGTGTATGTTTGTTAGCAAAATCCATTTTGTCAATTTTTTGCAAAATGGCGACAAGTATTAAAATTCAATCACTTATTACTCAGTAGTGTTCAATTTTGTCAAAAAGGTCTCTATACATGAAATGTTGAGAAGCCTAAAGCTCATCTAAGTAAAATATAAAAAATATATATTTTTGCTTGAAAACAAGCGATGTATCAGTTCGATCGTACCCCCATACTAGCCATTTTGAGACTTTCGGAAGAGTTAACGCTCTTAACTGCTTGGTTTCGAAGATTAAAATTTTAATTTTTAATATCGCATAGAACTAACGTGCAGCCCCTATACGTTATGTTTAAAAAAAATATATAAAATTTTTTTTCAAAATGGCGGCTATCGTAAAAATTCAAAGTGTCATAACTTTGCTAAATCAAATCCTACTGAAAAATGTCGTATGCAAAAAGTGTTTGGAATTTTATTTTGCATATAAAAGCAATTTTTAATTATTTTTTTTTTAATAAAAACCGAGTCTTACCATATATTGACCGAGACCTCGAACGAGCTTTTATGCGACTCTGCATACAGTTAACGCTCGTATGAAGCTTCTATTTAAGAAATTGACTTGAATTTTTTATACCAAATAGAGCTTTCAACTATACTTACGATACTATACAAAAAAATTAAAAATTAAAAAATAAAAGTATTTTTTTTTCAAAA
The DNA here is from genome assembly GCF_051122295.1 of Plectrocnemia conspersa. Lineage (NCBI taxonomy): Eukaryota > Metazoa > Arthropoda > Insecta > Trichoptera > Polycentropodidae > Plectrocnemia > Plectrocnemia conspersa. The sequence goes on along the minus strand of NW_028277182.1, from coordinate 920,980 downwards.
CACGTTTAGTGTGATGAGTCGATCGACCCACCATACATACGCTCATAAGATTTTCAATATAGTTAAGGTCAGTGTGAGCTTATTTATACATATTTGAATTTCAAAATTTTGTGACAGTATAGAATTCTTAAGCATCCTGTGTATGTTTGTTAGCAAAATCCATTTTATCAATTTTTTGCAAAATGGCGACAAGTATTAAAATTCAATCACTTATTACTCAGTAGTGTTCAATTTTGTCAAAAAGGTCTCTATACATGAAATGTTGAGAAGCCTAAAGCTCATCTAAGTAAAATATAAAAAATATATATTTTTGCTTGAAAACAAGCGATGTATCAGTTCGATCGTACCCCCATACTAGCCATTTTGAGACTTTCGGAAGAGTTAACGCTCTTAACTGCTTGGTTTCGAAGATTAAAATTTTAATTTTTAATATCGCATAGAACTAACGTGCAGCCCCTATACGTTATGTTTAAAAAAAATATATAAAATTTTTTTTCAAAATGGCGGCTATCGTAAAAATTCAAAGTGTCATAACTTTGCTAAATCAAATCCTACTGAAAAATGTCGTATGCAAAAAGTGTTTGGAATTTTATTTTGCATATAAAAGCAATTTTTAATTATTTTTTTTTTAATAAAAACCGAGTCTTACCATATATTGACCGAGACCTCGAACGAGCTTTTATGCGACTCTGCATACAGTTAACGCTCGTATGAAGCTTCTATTTAAGAAATTGACTTGAATTTTTTATACCAAATAGAGCTTTCAACTATACTTACGATACTATACAAAAAAATTAAAAATTAAAAAATAAAAGTATTTTTTTTTCAAAACACGTTTAGTGTGATGAGTCGATCGACCCACCATACATACGCTCATAAGATTTTCAATATAGTTAAGGTCAGTGTGAGCTTATTTATACATATTTGAATTTCAAAATTTTGTGACAGTATAGAATTCTTAAGCATCCTGTGTATGTTTGTTAGCAAAATCCATTTTATCAATTTTTTGCAAAATGGCGACAAGTATTAAAATTCAATCACTTATTACTCAGTAGTGTTCAATTTTGTCAAAAAGGTCTCTATACATGAAATGTTGAGAAGCCTAAAGCTCATCTAAGTAAAATATAAAAAATATATATTTTTGCTTGAAAACAAGCGATGTATCAGTTCGATCGTACCCCCATACTAGCCATTTTGAGACTTTCGGAAGAGTTAACGCTCTTAACTGCTTGGTTTCGAAGATTAAAATTTGAATTTTTAATATCGCATAGAACTAACGTGCAGCCCCTATACGTTATGTTTAAAAAAAATATATAAAATTTTTTTTCAAAATGGCGGCTATCGTAAAAATTCAAAGTGTCATAACTTTGCTAAATCAAATCCTACTGAAAAATGTCGTATGCAAAAAGTGTTTGGAATTTTATTTTGCATATAAAAGCATTTTTTAATTATTTTTTTTTTAATAAAAACCGAGTCTTACCATATATTGACCGAGACCTCGAACGAGCTTTTATGCGACTCTGCATACAGTTAACGCTCGTATGAAGCTTCTATTTAAGAAATTGACTTGAATTTTTTATACCAAATAGAGCTTTCAACTATACTTACGATACTATACAAAAAAATTAAAAATTAAAAAATAAAAGTATTTTTTTTTCAAAACACGTTTAGTGTGATGAGTCGATCGACCCACCATACATACGCTCATAAGATTTTCAATATAGTTAAGGTCAGTGTGAGCTTATTTATACATATTTGAATTTCAAAATTTTGTGACAGTATAGAATTCTTAAGCATCCTGTGTATGTTTGTTAGCAAAATCCATTTTGTCAATTTTTTGCAAAATGGCGACAAGTATTAAAATTCAATCACTTATTACTCAGTAGTGTTCAATTTTGTCAAAAAGGTCTCTATACATGAAATGTTGAGAAGCCTAAAGCTCATCTAAGTAAAATATAAAAAATATATATTTTTGCTTGAAAACAAGCGATGTATCAGTTCGATCGTACCCCCATACTAGCCATTTTGAGACTTTCGGAAGAGTTAACGCTCTTAACTGCTTGGTTTCGAAGATTAAAATTTTAATTTTTAATATCGCATAGAACTAACGTGCAGCCCCTATACGTTATGTTTAAAAAAAATATATAAAATTTTTTTTCAAAATGGCGGCTATCGTAAAAATTCAAAGTGTCATAACTTTGCTAAATCAAATCCTACTGAAAAATGTCGTATGCAAAAAGTGTTTGGAATTTTATTTTGCATATAAAAGCAATTTTTAATTATTTTTTTTTTAATAAAAACCGAGTCTTACCATATATTGACCGAGACCTCGAACGAGCTTTTATGCGACTCTGCATACAGTTAACGCTCGTATGAAGCTTCTATTTAAGAAATTGACTTGAATTTTTTATACCAAATAGAGCTTTCAACTATACTTACGATACTATACAAAAAAATTAAAAATTAAAAAATAAAAGTATTTTTTTTTCAAAACACGTTTAGTGTGATGAGTCGATCGACCCACCATACATACGCTCATAAGATTTTCAATATAGTTAAGGTCAGTGTAAGCTTATTTATACATATTTGAATTTCAAAATTTTGTGACAGTATAGAATTCTTAAGCATCCTGTGTATGTTTGTTAGCAAAATCCATTTTGTCAATTTTTTGCAAAATGGCGACAAGTATTAAAATTCAATCACTTATTACTCAGTAGTGTTCAATTTTGTCAAAAAGGTCTCTATACATGAAATGTTGAGAAGCCTAAAGCTCATCTAAGTAAAATATAAAAAATATATATTTTTGCTTGAAAACAAGCGATGTATCAGTTCGATCGTACCCCCATACTAGCCATTTTGAGACTTTCGGAAGAGTTAACGCTCTTAACTGCTTGGTTTCGAAGATTAAAATTTTAATTTTTAATATCGCATAGAACTAACGTGCAGCCCCTATACGTTATGTTTAAAAAAAATATATAAATTTTTTTTTCAAAATGGCGGCTATCGTAAAAATTCAAAGTGTCATAACTTTGCTAAATAAAATCCTACTGAAAAATGTCGTATGCAAAAAGTGTTTGGAATTTTATTTTGCATATAAAAGCAATTTTTAATTATTTTTTTTTTAATAAAAACCGAGTCTTACCATATATTGACCGAGACCTCGAACGAGCTTTTATGCGACTCTGCATACAGTTAACGCTCGTATGAAGCTTCTATTTAAGAAATTGACTTGAATTTTTTATACCAAATAGAGCTTTCAACTATACTTACGATACTATACAAAAAAATTAAAAATTAAAAAATAAAAGTATTTTTTTTTCAAAACACGTTTAGTGTGATGAGTCGATCGACCCACCATACATACGCTCATAAGATTTTCAATATAGTTAAGGTCAGTGTGAGCTTATTTATACATATTTGAATTTCAAAATTTTGTGACAGTATAGAATTCTTAAGCATCCTGTGTATGTTTGTTAGCAAAATCCATTTTGTCAATTTTTTGCAAAATGGCGACAAGTATTAAAATTCAATCACTTATTACTCAGTAGTGTTCAATTTTGTCAAAAAGGTCTCTATACATGAAATGTTGAGAAGCCTAAAGCTCATCTAAGTAAAATATAAAAAATATATATTTTTGCTTGAAAACAAGCGATGTATCAGTTCGATCGTACCCCCATACTAGCCATTTTGAGACTTTCGGAAGAGTTAACGCTCTTAACTGCTTGGTTTCGAAGATTAAAATTTTAATTTTTAATATCGCATAGAACTAACGTGCAGCCCCTATACGTTATGTTTAAAAAAAATATATAAATTTTTTTTTCAAAATGGCGGCTATCGTAAAAATTCAAAGTGTCATAACTTTGCTAAATCAAATCCTACTGAAAAATGTCGTATGCAAAAAGTGTTTGGAATTTTATTTTGCATATAAAAGCAATTTTTAATTATTTTTTTTTTAATAAAAACCGAGTCTTACCATATATTGACCGAGACCTCGAACGAGCTTTTATGCGACTCTGCATACAGTTAACGCTCGTATGAAGCTTCTATTTAAGAAATTGACTTGAATTTTTTATACCAAATAGAGCTTTCAACTATACTTACGATACTATACAAAAAAATTAAAAATTAAAAAATAAAAGTATTTTTTTTTCAAAACACGTTTAGTGTGATGAGTCGATCGACCCACCATACATACGCTCATAAGATTTTCAATATAGTTAAGGTCAGTGTGAGCTTATTTATACATATTTGAATTTCAAAATTTTGTGACAGTATAGAATTCTTAAGCATCCTGTGTATGTTTGTTAGCAAAATCCATTTTGTCAATTTTTTGCAAAATGGCGACAAGTATTAAAATTCAATCACTTATTACTCAGTAGTGTTCAATTTTGTCAAAAAGGTCTCTATACATGAAATGTTGAGAAGCCTAAAGCTCATCTAAGTAAAATATAAAAAATATATATTTTTGCTTGAAAACAAGCGATGTATCAGTTCGATCGTACCCCCATACTAGCCATTTTGAGACTTTCGGAAGAGTTAACGCTCTTAACTGCTTGGTTTCGAAGATTAAAATTTTAATTTTTAATATCGCATAGAACTAACGTGCAGCCCCTATACGTTATGTTTAAAAAAAATATATAAAATTTTTTTTCAAAATGGCGGCTATCGTAAAAATTCAAAGTGTCATAACTTTGCTAAATCAAATCCTACTGAAAAATTTCGTATGCAAAAAGTGTTTGGAATTTTATTTTGCATATAAAAGCAATTTTTAATTATTTTTTTTTTAATAAAAACCGAGTCTTACCATATATTGACCGAGACCTCGAACGAGCTTTTATGCGACTCTGCATACAGTTAACGCTCGTATGAAGCTTCTATTTAAGAAATTGACTTGAATTTTTTATACCAAATAGAGCTTTCAACTATACTTACGATACTATACAAAAAAATTAAAAATTAAAAAATAAAAGTATTTTTTTTTCAAAACACGTTTAGTGTGATGAGTCGATCGACCCACCATACATACGCTCATAAGATTTTCAATATAGTTAAGGTCAGTGTGAGCTTATTTATACATATTTGAATTTCAAAATTTTGTGACAGTATAGAATTCTTAAGCATCCTGTGTATGTTTGTTAGCAAAATCCATTTTGTCAATTTTTTGCAAAATGGCGACAAGTATTAAAATTCAATCACTTATTACTCAGTAGTGTTCAATTTTGTCAAAAAGGTCTCTATACATGAAATGTTGAGAAGCCTAAAGCTCATCTAAGTAAAATATAAAAAATATATATTTTTGCTTGAAAACAAGCGATGTATCAGTTCGATCGTACCCCCATACTAGCCATTTTGAGACTTTCGGAAGAGTTAACGCTCTTAACTGCTTGGTTTCGAAGATTAAAATTTTAATTTTTAATATCGCATAGAACTAACGTGCAGCCCCTATACGTTATGTTTAAAAAAAATATATAATTTTTTTTTTCAAAATGGCGGCTATCGTAAAAATTCAAAGTGTCATAACTTTGCTAAATCAAATCCTACTGAAAAATGTCGTATGCAAAAAGTGTTTGGAATTTTATTTTGCATATAAAAGCAATTTTTAATTATTTTTTTTTTAATAAAAACCGAGTCTTACCATATATTGACCGAGACCTCGAACGAGCTTTTATGCGACTCTGCATACAGTTAACGCTCGTATGAAGCTTCTATTTAAGAAATTGACTTGAATTTTTTATACCAAATAGAGCTTTCAACTATACTTACGATACTATACAAAAAAATTAAAAATTAAAAAATAAAAGTATTTTTTTTTCAAAACACGTTTAGTGTGATGAGTCGATCGACCCACCATACATACGCTCATAAGATTTTCAATATAGTTAAGGTCAGTGTGAGCTTATTTATACATATTTGAATTTCAAAATTTTGTGACAGTATAGAATTCTTAAGCATCCTGTGTATGTTTGTTAGCAAAATCCATTTTGTCAATTTTTTGCAAAATGGCGACAAGTATTAAAATTCAATCACTTATTACTCAGTAGTGTTCAATTTTGTCAAAAAGGTCTCTATACATGAAATGTTGAGAAGCCTAAAGCTCATCTAAGTAAAATATAAAAAATATATATTTTTGCTTGAAAACAAGCGATGTATCAGTTCGATCGTACCCCCATACTAGCCATTTTGAGACTTTCGGAAGAGTTAACGCTCTTAACTGCTTGGTTTCGAAGATTAAAATTTTAATTTTTAATATCGCATAGAACTAACGTGCAGCCCCTATACGTTATGTTTAAAAAAAATATATAAAATTTTTTTTCAAAATGGCGGCTATCGTGAAAATTCAAAGTGTCATAACTTTGCTAAATCAAATCCTACTAAAAAATGTCGTATGCAAAAAGTGTTTGGAATTTTATTTTGCATATAAAAGCAATTTTTAATTATTTTTTTTTTAATAAAAACCGAGTCTTACCATATATTGACCGAGACCTCGAACGAGCTTTTATGCGACTCTGCATACAGTTAACGCTCGTATGAAGCTTCTATTTAAGAAATTGACTTGAATTTTTTATACCAAATAGAGCTTTCAACTATACTTACGATACTATACAAAAAAATTAAAAATTAAAAAATAAAAGTATTTTTTTTTCAAAACACGTTTAGTGTGATGAGTCGATCGACCCACCATACATACGCTCATAAGATTTTCAATATAGTTAAGGTCAGTGTGAGCTTATTTATACATATTTGAATTTCAAAATTTTGTGACAGTATAGAATTCTTAAGCATCCTGTGTATGTTTGTTAGCAAAATCCATTTTGTCAATTTTTTGCAAAATGGCGACAAGTATTAAAATTCAATCACTTATTACTCAGTAGTGTTCAATTTTGTCAAAAAGGTCTCTATACATGAAATGTTGAGAAGCCTAAAGCTCATCTAAGTAAAATATAAAAAATATATATTTTTGCTTGAAAACAAGCGATGTATCAGTTCGATCGTACCCCCATACTAGCCATTTTGAGACTTTCGGAAGAGTTAACGCTCTTAACTGCTTGGTTTCGAAGATTAAAATTTTAATTTTTAATATCGCATAGAACTAACGTGCAGCCCCTATACGTTATGTTTAAAAAAAATATATAAAATTTTTTTTCAAAATGGCGGCTATCGTGAAAATTCAAAGTGTCATAACTTTGCTAAATCAAATCCTACTAAAAAATGTCGTATGCAAAAAGTGTTTGGAATTTTATTTTGCATATAAAAGCAATTTTTAATTATTTTTTTTTTAATAAAAACCGAGTCTTACCATATATTGACCGAGACCTCGAACGAGCTTTTATGCGACTCTGCATACAGTTAACGCTCGTATGAAGCTTCTATTTAAGAAATTGACTTGAATTTTTTATACCAAATAGAGCTTTCAACTATACTTACGATACTATACAAAAAAATTAAAAATTAAAAAATAAAAGTATTTTTTTTTCAAAACACGTTTAGTGTGATGAGTCGATCGACCCACCATACATACGCTCATAAGATTTTCAATATAGTTAAGGTCAGTGTGAGCTTATTTATACATATTTGAATTTCAAAATTTTGTGACAGTATAGAATTCTTAAGCATCCTGTGTATGTTTGTTAGCAAAATCCATTTTGTCAATTTTTTGCAAAATGGCGACAAGTATTAAAATTCAATCACTTATTACTCAGTAGTGTTCAATTTTGTCAAAAAGGTCTCTATACATGAAATGTTGAGAAGCCTAAAGCTCATCTAAGTAAAATATAAAAAATATATATTTTTGCTTGAAAACAAGCGATGTATCAGTTCGATCGTACCCCCATACTAGCCATTTTGAGACTTTCGGAAGAGTTAACGCTCTTAACTGCTTGGTTTCGAAGATTAAAATTTTAATTTTTAATATCGCATAGAACTAACGTGCAGCCCCTATACGTTATGTTTAAAAAAAATATATAATTTTTTTTTTCAAAATGGCGGCTATCGTAAAAATTCAAAGTGTCATAACTTTGCTAAATCAAATCCTACTGAAAAATGTCGTATGCAAAAAGTGTTCGGAATTTTATTTTGCATATAAAAGCAATTTTTAATTATTTTTTTCTTAATAAAAACCGAGTCTTACCATATATTGACCGAGACCTCGAACGAGCTTTTATGCGACTCTGCATACAGTTAACGCTCGTATGAAGCTTCTATTTAAGAAATTGACTTGAATTTTTTATAACAAATACAGCTTTCAACTATACTTACGATACTATACAAAAAAATTAAAAATTAAAAAATAAAAGTATTTTTTTTTCAAAACACGTTTAGTGTGATGAGTCGATCGACCCACCATACATACGCTCATAAGATTTTCAATATAGTTAAGGTCAGTGTGAGCTTATTTATACATATTTGAATTTCAAAATTTTGTGACAGTATAGAATTCTTAAGCATCCTGTGTATGTTTGTTAGCAAAATCCATTTTGTCAATTTTTTGCAAAATGGCGACAAGTATTAAAATTCAATCACTTATTACTCAGTAGTGTTCAATTTTGTCAAAAAGGTCTCTATACATGAAATGTTGAGAAGCCTAAAGCTCATCTAAGTAAAATATAAAAAATATATATTTTTGCTTGAAAACAAGCGATGTATCAGTTCGATCGTACCCCCATACTAGCCATTTTGAGACTTTCGGAAGAGTTAACGCTCTTAACTGCTTGGTTTCGAAGATTAAAATTTTAATTTTTAATATCGCATAGAACTAACGTGCAGCCCCTATACGTTATGTTTAAAAAAAATATATAAAATTTTTTTTCAAAATGGCGGCTATCGTGAAAATTCAAAGTGTCATAACTTTGCTAAATCAAATCCTACTAAAAAATGTCGTATGCAAAAAGTGTTTGGAATTTTATTTTGCATATAAAAGCAATTTTTAATTATTTTTTTTTTAATAAAAACCGAGTCTTACCATATATTGACCGAGACCTCGAACGAGCTTTTATGCGACTCTGCATACAGTTAACGCTCGTATGAAGCTTCTATTTAAGAAATTGACTTGAATTTTTTATACCAAATAGAGCTTTCAACTATACTTACGATACTATACAAAAAAATTAAAAATTAAAAAATAAAAGTATTTTTTTTTCAAAACACGTTTAGTGTGATGAGTCGATCGACCCACCATACATACGCTCATAAGATTTTCAATATAGTTAAGGTCAGTGTGAGCTTATTTATACATATTTGAATTTCAAAATTTTGTGACAGTATAGAATTCTTAAGCATCCTGTGTATGTTTGTTAGCAAAATCCATTTTGTCAATTTTTTGCAAAATGGCGACAAGTATTAAAATTCAATCACTTATTACTCAGTAGTGTTCAATTTTGTCAAAAAGGTCTCTATACATGAAATGTTGAGAAGCCTAAAGCTCATCTAAGTAAAATATAAAAAATATATATTTTTGCTTGAAAACAAGCGATGTATCAGTTCGATCGTACCCCCATACTAGCCATTTTGAGACTTTCGGAAGAGTTAACGCTCTTAACTGCTTGGTTTCGAAGATTAAAATTTTAATTTTTAATATCGCATAGAACTAACGTGCAGCCCCTATACGTTATGTTTAAAAAAAATATATAAATTTTTTTTTCAAAATGGCGGCTATCGTAAAAATTCAAAGTGTCATAACTTTGCTAAATCAAATCCTACTGAAAAATGTCGTATGCAAAAAGTGTTCGGAATTTTATTTTGCATATAAAAGCAATTTTTAATTATTTTTTTCTTAATAAAAACCGAGTCTTACCATATATTGACCGAGACCTCGAACGAGCTTTTATGCGACTCTGCATACAGTTAACGCTCGTATGAAGCTTCTATTTAAGAAATTGACTTGAATTTTTTATACCAAATAGAGCTTTCAACTATACTTACGATACTATACAAAAAAATTAAAAATTAAAAAATAAAAGTATTTTTTTTTCAAAACACGTTTAGTGTGATGAGTCGATCGACCCACCATACATACGCTCATAAGATTTTCAATATAGTTAAGGTCAGTGTGAGCTTATTTATACATATTTGAATTTCAAAATTTTGTGACAGTATAGAATTCTTAAGCATCCTGTGTATGTTTGTTAGCAAAATCCATTTTGTCAATTTTTTGCAAAATGGCGACAAGTATTAAAATTCAATCACTTATTACTCAGTAGTGTTCAATTTTGTCAAAAAGGTCTCTATACATGAAATGTTGAGAAGCCTAAAGCTCATCTAAGTAAAATATAAAAAATATATATTTTTGCTTGAAAACAAGCGATGTATCAGTTCGATCGTACCCCCATACTAGCCATTTTGAGACTTTCGGAAGAGTTAACGCTCTTAACTGCTTGGTTTCGAAGATTAAAATTTTAATTTTTAATATCGCATAGAACTAACGTGCAGCCCCTATACGTTATGTTTAAAAAAAATATATAAAATTTTTTTTCAAAATGGCGGCTATCGTAAAAATTCAAAGTGTCATAACTTTGCTAAATCAAATCCTACTGAAAAATGTCGTATGCAAAAAGTGTTTGGAATTTTATTTTGCATATAAAAGCAATTTTTAATTATTTTTTTTTTAATAAAAACCGAGTCTTACCATATATTGACCGAGACCTCGAACGAGCTTTTATGCGACTCTGCATACAGTTAACGCTCGTATGAAGCTTCTATTTAAGAAATTGACTTGAATTTTTTATACCAAATAGAGCTTTCAACTATACTTACGATACTATACAAAAAAATTAAAAATTAAAAAATAAAAGTATTTTTTTTTCAAAACACGTTTAGTGTGATGAGTCGATCGACCCACCATACATACGCTCATAAGATTTTCAATATAGTTAAGGTCAGTGTGAGCTTATTTATACATATTTGAATTTCAAAATTTTGTGACAGTATAGAATTCTTAAGCATCCTGTGTATGTTTGTTAACAAAATCCATTTTGTCAATTTTTTGCAAAATAGCGACAAGTATTAAAATTCAATCACTTATTACTCAGTAGTGTTCAATTTTGTCAAAAAGGTCTCTATACATAAAATGTTGAGAAGCCTAAAGCTCATCTAAGTAAAATATAAAAAATATATATTTTTGCTTGAAAACAAGCGATGTATCAGTTCGATCGTACCCCCATACTAGCCATTTTGAGACTTTCGGAAGAGTTAACGCTCTTAACTGCTTGGTTTCGAAGATTAAAATTTTAATTTTTAATATCGCATAGAACTAACGTGCAGCCCCTATACGTTATGTTTAAAAAAAATATATAAAATTTTTTTTCAAAATGGCGGCTATCGTAAAAATTCAAAGTGTCATAACTTTGCTAAATCAAATCCTACTGAAAAATGTCGTATGCAAAAAGTGTTTGGAATTTTATTTTGCATATAAAAGCAATTTCTAATTATTTTTTTTTCAATAAAAACCGAGTCCCACCATATATTGACCGAGACCTCGAACGAGCTTTTATGCGACTCTGCATACAGTTAACGCTCGTATGAAGCTTCTATTTAAGAAATTGACTTGAATTTTTTATACCAAATAGAGCTTTCAACTATACTTACGATACTATACAAAAAAATTAAAAATTAAAAAATAAAAGTATTTTTTTTTCAAAACACGTTTAGTGTGATGAGTCGATCGACCCACCATACATACGCTCATAAGATTTTCAATATAGTTAAGGTCAGTGTGAGCTTATTTATACATATTTGAATTTCAAAATTTTGTGACAGTATAGAATTCTTAAGCATCCTGTGTATGTTTGTTAGCAAAATCCATTTTGTCAATTTTTTGCAAAATGGCGACAAGTATTAAAATTCAATCACTTATTACTCAGTAGTGTTCAATTTTGTCAAAAAGGTCTCTATACATGAAATGTTGAGAAGCCTAAAGCTCATCTAAGTAAAATATAAAAAATATATATTTTTGCTTGAAAACAAGCGATGTATCAGTTCGATCGTACCCCCATACTAGCCATTTTGAGACTTTCGGAAGAGTTAACGCTCTTAACTGCTTGGTTTCGAAGATTAAAATTTTAATTTTTAATATCGCATAGAACTAACGTGCAGCCCCTATACGTTATGTTTAAAAAAAATATATAAATTTTTTTTTCAAAATGGCGGCTATCGTAAAAATTCAAAGTGTCATAACTTTGCTAAATCAAATCCTACTGAAAAATGTCGTATGCAAAAAGTGTTTGGAATTTTATTTTGCATATAAAAGCAATTTTTAATTATTTTTTTTTTAATAAAAACCGAGTCTTACCATATATTGACCGAGACCTCGAACGAGCTTTTATGCGACTCTGCATACAGTTAACGCTCGTATGAAGCTTCTATTTAAGAAATTGACTTGAATTTTTTATACCAAATAGAGCTTTCAACTATACTTACGATACTATACAAAAAAATTAAAAATTAAAAAATAAAAGTATTTTTTTTTCAAAACACGTTTAGTGTGATGAGTCGATCGACCCACCATACATACGCTCATAAGATTTTCAATATAGTTAAGGTCAGTGTGAGCTTATTTATACATATTTGAATTTCAAAATTTTGTGACAGTATAGAATTCTTAAGCATCCTGTGTATGTTTGTTAGCAAAATCCATTTTGTCAATTTTTTGCAAAATGGCGACAAGTATTAAAATTCAATCACTTATTACTCAGTAGTGTTCAATTTTGTCAAAAAGGTCTCTATACATGAAATGTTGAGAAGCCTAAAGCTCATCTAAGTAAAATATAAAAAATATATATTTTTGCTTGAAAACAAGCGATGTATCAGTTCGATCGTACCCCCATACTAGCCATTTTGAGACTTTCGGAAGAGTTAACGCTCTTAACTGCTTGGTTTCGAAGATTAAAATTTTAATTTTTAATATCGCATAGAACTAACGTGCAGCCCCTATACGTTATGTTTAAAAAAAATATATAAAATTTTTTTTCAAAATGGCGGCTATCGTGAAAATTCAAAGTGTCATAACTTTGCTAAATCAAATCCTACTAAAAAATGTCGTATGCAAAATGTGTTTGGAATTTTATTTTGCATATAAAAGCAATTTTTAATTATTTTTTTTTTAATAAAAACCGAGTCTTACCATATATTGACCGAGACCTCGAACGAGCTTTTATGCGACTCTGCATACAGTTAACGCTCGTATGAAGCTTCTATTTAAGAAATTGACTTGAATTTTTTATACCAAATAGAGCTTTCAACTATACTTACGATACTATACAAAAAAATTAAAAATTAAAAAATAAAAGTATTTTTTTTTCAAAACACGTTTAGTGTGATGAGTCGATCGACCCACCATACATACGCTCATAAGATTTTCAATATAGTTAAGGTCAGTGTGAGCTTATTTATACATATTTGAATTTCAAAATTTTGTGACAGTATAGAATTCTTAAGCATCCTGTGTATGTTTGTTAGCAAAATCCATTTTGTCAATTTTTTGCAAAATGGCGACAAGTATTAAAATTCAATCACTTATTACTCAGTAGTGTTCAATTTTGTCAAAAAGGTCTCTATACATGAAATGTTGAGAAGCCTAAAGCTCATCTAAGTAAAATATAAAAAATATATATTTTTGCTTGAAAACAAGCGATGTATCAGTTCGATCGTACCCCCATACTAGCCATTTTGAGACTTTCGGAAGAGTTAACGCTCTTAACTGCTTGGTTTCGAAGATTAAAATTTTAATTTTTAATATCGCATAGAACTAACGTGCAGCCCCTATACGTTATGTTTAAAAAAAATATATAAAATTTTTTTTCAAAATGGCGGCTATCGTAAAAATTCAAAGTGTCATAACTTTGCTAAATCAAATCCTACTGAAAAATGTCGTATGCAAAAAGTGTTTGGAATTTTATTTTGCATATAAAAGCAATTTCTAATTATTTTTTTTTTAATAAAAACCGAGTCCCACCATATATTGACCGAGACCTCGAACGAGCTTTTATGCGACTCTGCATACAGTTAACGCTCGTATGAAGCTTCTATTTAAGAAATTGACTTGAATTTTTTATACCAAATAGAGCTTTCAACTATACTTACGATACTATACAAAAAAATTAAAAATTAAAAAATAAAAGTATTTTTTTTTCAAAACACGTTTAGTGTGATGAGTCGATCGACCCACCATACATACGCTCATAAGATTTTCAATATAGTTAAGGTCAGTGTGAGCTTATTTATACATATTTGAATTTCAAAATTTTGTGACAGTATAGAATTCTTAAGCATCCTGTGTATGTTTGTTAGCAAAATCCATTTTGTCAATTTTTTGCAAAATGGCGACAAGTATTAAAATTCAATCACTTATTACTCAGTAGTGTTCAATTTTGTCAAAAAGGTCTCTATACATGAAATGTTGAGAAGCCTAAAGCTCATCTAAGTAAAATATAAAAAATATATATTTTTGCTTGAAAACAAGCGATGTATCAGTTCGATCGTACCCCCATACTAGCCATTTTGAGACTTTCGGAAGAGTTAACGCTCTTAACTGCTTGTTTTCGAAGATTAAAATTTTAATTTTTAATATCGCATAGAACTAACGTGCAGCCCCTATACGTTATGTTTAAAAAAAATATATAAAATTTTTTTTCAAAATGGCGGCTATCGTAAAAATTCAAAGTGTCATAACTTTGCTAAATCAAATCCTACTGAAAAATGTCGTATGCAAAAAGTGTTTGGAATTTTATTTTGCATATAAAAGCAATTTTTAATTATTTTTTTTTTAATAAAAACCGAGTCTTACCATATATTGACCGAGACCTCGAACGAGCTTTTATGCGACTCTGCATACAGTTAACGCTCGTATGAAGCTTCTATTTAAGAAATTGACTTGAATTTTTTATACCAAATAGAGCTTTCAACTATACTTACGATACTATACAAAAAAATTAAAAATTAAAAAATAAAAGTATTTTTTTTTCAAAACACGTTTAGTGTGATGAGTCGATCGACCCACCATACATACGCTCATAAGATTTTCAATATAGTTAAGGTCAGTCTGAGCTTATTTATACATATTTGAATTTCAAAATTTTGTGACAGTATAGAATTCTTAAGCATCCTGTGTATGTTTGTTAGCAAAATCCATTTTGTCAATTTTTTTGCAAAATGGCTAAAAGTATTAAAATTCAATCACTTATTACTCAGTAGTGTTCAATTTTGTCAAAAAGGTCTCTATACATGAAATGTTGAGAAGCCTAAAGCTCATCTAAGTAAAATATAAAAAATATATATTTTTGCTTGAAAACAAGCGATGTATCAGTTCGATCGTACCCCCATACTAGCCATTTTGAGACTTTCGGAAGAGTTAACGCTCTTAACTGCTTGGTTTCGAAGATTAAAATTTTAATTTTTAATATCGCATAGAACTAACGTGCAGCCCCTATACGTTATGTTTAAAAAAAATATATAAAATTTTTTTTCAAAATGGCGGCTATCGTAAAAATTCAAAGTGTCATAACTTTGCTAAATCAAATCCTACTGAAAAATGTCGTATGCAAAAAGTGTTTGGAATTTTATTTTGCATATAAAAGCAATTTTTAATTATTTTTTTTTTAATAAAAACCGAGTCTTACCATATATTGACCGAGACCTCGAACGAGCTTTTATGCGACTCTGCATACAGTTAACGCTCGTATGAAGCTTCTATTTAAGAAATTGACTTGAATTTTTTATACCAAATAGAGCTTTCAACTATACTTACGATACTATACAAAAAAATTAAAAATTAAAAAATAAAAGTATTTTTTTTTCAAAACACGTTTAGTGTGATGAGTCGATCGACCCACCATACATACGCTCATAAGATTTTCAATATAGTTAAGGTCAGTGTGAGCTTATTTATACATATTTGAATTTCAAAATTTTGTGACAGTATAGAATTCTTAAGCATCCTGTGTATGTTTGTTAGCAAAATCCATTTTGTCAATTTTTTGCAAAATGGCGACAAGTATTAAAATTCAATCACTTATTACTCAGTAGTGTTCAATTTTGTCAAAAAGGTCTCTATACATGAAATGTTGAGAAGCCTAAAGCTCATCTAAGTAAAATATAAAAAATATATATTTTTGCTTGAAAACAAGCGATGTATCAGTTCGATCGTACCCCCATACTAGCCATTTTGAGACTTTCGGAAGAGTTAACGCTCTTAACTGCTTGGTTTCGAAGATTAAAATTTTAATTTTTAATATCGCATAGAACTAACGTGCAGCCCCTATACGTTATGTTTAAAAAAAATATATAAAATTTTTTTTCAAAATGGCGGCTATCGTAAAAATTCAAAGTGTCATAACTTTGCTAAATCAAATCCTACTGAAAAATGTCGTATGCAAAAAGTGTTTAGAATTTTATTTTGCATATAAAAGCAATTTTTAATTATTTTTTTTTTAATAAAAACCGAGTCTTACCATATATTGACCGAGACCTCGAACGAGCTTTTATGCGACTCTGCATACAGTTAACGCTCGTATGAAGCTTCTATTTAAGAAATTGACTTGAATTTTTTATACCAAATAGAGCTTTCAACTATACTTACGATACTATACAAAAAAATTAAAAATTAAAAAATAAAAGTATTTTTTTTTCAAAACACGTTTAGTGTGATGAGTCGATCGACCCACCATACATACGCTCATAAGATTTTCAATATAGTTAAGGTCAGTGTGAGCTTATTTATACATATTTGAATTTCAAAATTTTGTGACAGTATAGAATTCTTAAGCATCCTGTGTATGTTTGTTAGCAAAATCCATTTTGTCAATTTTTTGCAAAATGGCGACAAGTATTAAAATTCGAAGATTAAAATTTTAATTTTTAATATCGCATAGAACTAACGTGCAGCCCCTATACGTTATGTTTAAAAAAAATATATAAAATTTTTTTTCAAAATGGCGGCTATCGTAAAAATTCAAAGTGTCATAACTTTGCTAAATCAAATCCTACTGAAAAATGTCGTATGCAAAAAGTGTTTGGAATTTTATTTTGCATATAAAAGCAATTTTTAATTATTTTTTTTTTAATAAAAACCGAGTCTTACCATATATTGACCGAGACCTCGAACGAGCTTTTATGCGACTCTGCATACAGTTAACGCTCGTATGAAGCTTCTATTTAAGAAATTGACTTGAATTTTTTATACCAAATAGAGCTTTCAACTATACTTACGATACTATACAAAAAAATTAAAAATTAAAAAATAAAAGTATTTTTTTTTCAAAACACGTTTAGTGTGATGAGTCGATCGACCCACCATACATACGCTCATAAGATTTTCAATATAGTTAAGGTCAGTGTGAGCTTATTTATACATATTTGAATTTCAAAATTTTGTGACAGTATAGAATTCTTAAGCATCCTGTGTATGTTTGTTAGCAAAATCCATTTTGTCAATTTTTTGCAAAATGGCGACAAGTATTAAAATTCAATCACTTATTACTCAGTAGTGTTCAATTTTGTCAAAAAGGTCTCTATACATGAAATGTTGAGAAGCCTAAAGCTCATCTAAGTAAAATATAAAAAATATATATTTTTGCTTGAAAACAAGCGATGTATCAGTTCGATCATACCCCCATACTAGCCATTTTGAGACTTTCGGAAGAGTTAACGCTCTTAACTGCTTGGTTTCGAAGATTAAAATTTTAATTTTTAATATCGCATAGAACTAACGTGCAGCCCCTATACGTTATGTTTAAAAAAAATATATAAAATTTTTTTTCAAAATGGCGGCTATCGTAAAAATTCAAAGTGTCATAACTTTGCTAAATCAAATCCTACTGAAAAATTTCGTATGCAAAAAGTGTTTGGAATTTTATTTTGCATATAAAAGCAATTTTTAATTATTTTTTTTTTAATAAAAACCGAGTCTTACCATATATTGACCGAGACCTCGAACGAGCTTTTATGCGACTCTGCATACAGTTAACGCTCGTATGAAGCTTCTATTTAAGAAATTGACTTGAATTTTTTATACCAAATAGAGCTTTCAACTATACTTACGATACTATACAAAAAAATTAAAAATTAAAAAATAAAAGTATTTTTTTTTCAAAACACGTTTAGTGTGATGAGTCGATCGACCCACCATACATACGCTTATAAGATTTTCAATATAGTTAAGGTCAGTGTGAGCTTATTTATACATATTTGAATTTCAAAATTTTGTGACAGTATAGAATTCTTAAGCATCCTGTGTATGTTTGTTAGCAAAATCCATTTTGTCAATTTTTTGCAAAATGGCGACAAGTATTAAAATTCAATCACTTATTACTCAGTAGTGTTCAATTTTGTCAAAAAGGTCTCTATACATGAAATGTTGAGAAGCCTAAAGCTCATCTAAGTAAAATATAAAAAATATATATTTTTGCTTGAAAACAAGCGATGTATCAGTTCGATCGTACCCCCATACTAGCCATTTTGAGACTTTCGGAAGAGTTAACGCTCTTAACTGCTTGGTTTCGAAGATTAAAATTTTAATTTTTAATATCGCATAGAACTAACGTGCAGCCCCTATACGTTATGTTTAAAAAAAATATATAAAATTTTTTTTCAAAATGGCGGCTATCGTAAAAATTCAAAGTGTCATAACTTTGCTAAATCAAATCCTACTGAAAAATGTCGTATGCAAAAAGTGTTTGGAATTTTATTTTGCATATAAAAGCAATTTTTAATTATTTTTTTTTTAATAAAAACCGAGTCTTACCATATATTGACCGAGACCTCGAACGAGCTTTTATGCGACTCTGCATACAGTTAACGCTCGTATGAAGCTTCTATTTAAGAAATTGACTTAAATTTTTTATACCAAATAGAGCTTTCAACTATACTTACGATACTATACAAAAAAATTAAAAATTAAAAAATAAAAGTATTTTTTTTTCAAAACACGTTTAGTGTGATGAGTCGATCGACCCACCATACATACGCTCATAAGATTTTCAATATAGTTAAGGTCAGTGTGAGCTTATTTATACATATTTGAATTTCAAAATTTTGTGACAGTATAGAATTCTTAAGCATCCTGTGTATGTTTGTTAGCAAAATCCATTTTGTCAATTTTTTGCAAAATGGCGACAAGTATTAAAATTCGAAGATTAAAATTTTAATTTTTAATATCGCATAGAACTAACGTGCAGCCCCTATACGTTATGTTTAAAAAAAATATATAAAATTTTTTTTCAAAATGGCGGCTATCGTAAAAATTCAAAGTGTCATAACTTTGCTAAATCAAATCCTACTGAAAAATGTCGTATGCAAAAAGTGTTTGGAATTTTATTTTGCATATAAAAGCAATTTTTAATTATTTTTTTTTTAATAAAAACCGAGTCTTACCATATATTGACCGAGACCTCGAACGAGCTTTTATGCGACTCTGCATACAGTTAACGCTCGTATGAAGCTTCTATTTAAGAAATTGACTTGAATTTTTTATACCAAATAGAGCTTTCAACTATACTTACGATACTATACAAAAAAATTAAAAATTAAAAAATAAAAGTATTTTTTTTTCAAAACACGTTTAGTGTGATGAGTCGATCGACCCACCATACATACGCTCATAAGATTTTCAATATAGTTAAGGTCAGTGTGAGCTTATTTATACATATTTGAATTTCAAAATTTTGTGACAGTATAGAATTCTTAAGCATCCTGTGTATGTTTGTTAGCAAAATCCATTTTGTCAATTTTTTGCAAAATGGCGACAAGTATTAAAATTCAATCACTTATTACTCAGTAGTGTTCAATTTTGTCAAAAAGGTCTCTATACATGAAATGTTGAGAAGCCTAAAGCTCATCTAAGTAAAATATAAAAAATATATATTTTTGCTTGAAAACAAGCGATGTATCAGTTCGATCATACCCCCATACTAGCCATTTTGAGACTTTCGGAAGAGTTAACGCTCTTAACTGCTTGGTTTCGAAGATTAAAATTTTAATTTTTAATATCGCATAGAACTAACGTGCAGCCCCTATACGTTATGTTTAAAAAAAATATATAAAATTTTTTTTCAAAATGGCGGCTATCGCAAAAATTCAAAGTGTCATAACTTTGCTAAATCAAATCCTACTGAAAAATTTCGTATGCAAAAAGTGTTTGGAATTTTATTTTGCATATAAAAGCAATTTTTAATTATTTTTTTTTTAATAAAAACCGAGTCTTACCATATATTGACCGAGACCTCGAACGAGCTTTTATGCGACTCTGCATACAGTTAACGCTCGTATGAAGCTTCTATTTAAGAAATTGACTTGAATTTTTTATACCAAATAGAGCTTTCAACTATACTTACGATACTATACAAAAAAATTAAAAATTAAAAAATAAAAGTATTTTTTTTTCAAAACACGTTTAGTGTGATGAGTCGATCGACCCACCATACATACGCTTATAAGATTTTCAATATAGTTAAGGTCAGTGTGAGCTTATTTATACATATTTGAATTTCAAAATTTTGTGACAGTATAGAATTCTTAAGCATCCTGTGTATGTTTGTTAGCAAAATCCATTTTGTCAATTTTTTGCAAAATGGCGACAAGTATTAAAATTCAATCACTTATTACTCAGTAGTGTTCAATTTTGTCAAAAAGGTCTCTATACATGAAATGTTGAGAAGCCTAAAGCTCATCTAAGTAAAATATAAAAAATATATATTTTTGCTTGAAAACAAGCGATGTATCAGTTCGATCGTACCCCCATACTAGCCATTTTGAGACTTTCGGAAGAGTTAACGCTCTTAACTGCTTGGTTTCGAAGATTAAAATTTTAATTTTTAATATCGCATAAAACTAACGTGCAGCCCCTATACGTTATGTTTAAAAAAAATATATAAAATTTTTTTTCAAAATGGCGGCTATCGTAAAAATTCAAAGTGTCATAACTTTGCTAAATCAAATCCTACTGAAAAATGTCGTATGCAAAAAGTGTTTGGAATTTTATTTTGCATATAAAAGCAATTTTTAATTATTTTTTTTTTAATAAAAACCGAGTCTTACCATATATTGACCGAGACCTCGAACGAGCTTTTATGCGACTCTGCATACAGTTAACGCTCGTATGAAGCTTCTATTTAAGAAATTGACTTAAATTTTTTATACCAAATAGAGCTTTCAACTATACTTACGATACTATACAAAAAAATTAAAAATTAAAAAATAAAAGTATTTTTTTTTCAAAACACGTTTAGTGTGATGAGTCGATCGACCCACCATACATACGCTCATAAGATTTTCAATATAGTTAAGGTCAGTGTGAGCTTATTTATACATATTTGAATTTCAAAATTTTGTGACAGTATAGAATTCTTAAGCATCCTGTGTATGTTTGTTAGCAAAATCCATTTTGTCAATTTTTTGCAAAATGGCGACAAGTATTAAAATTCAATCACTTATTACTCAGTAGTGTTCAATTTTGTCAAAAAGGTCTCTATACATGAAATGTTGAGAAGCCTAAAGCTCATCTAAGTAAAATATAAAAAATATATATTTTTGCTTGAAAACAAGCGATGTATCAGTTCGATCGTACCCCCATACTAGCCATTTTGAGACTTTCGGAAGAGTTAACGCTCTTAACTGCTTGGTTTCGAAGATTAAAATTTGAATTTTTAATATCGCATAGAACTAACGTGCAGCCCCTATACGTTATGTTTAAAAAAAATATATAAAATTTTTTTTCAAAATGGCGGCTATCGTAAAAATTCAAAGTGTCATAACTTTGCTAAATCAAATCCTACTTAAAAATGTCGTATGCAAAAAGTGTTTGGAATTTTATTTTGCATATAAAAGCAATTTTTAATTATTTTTTTTTTAATAAAAACCGAGTCTTACCATATATTGACCGAGACCTCGAACGAGCTTTTATGCGACTCTGCATACAGTTAACGCTCGTATGAAGCTTCTATTTAAGAAATTGACTTGAATTTTTTATACCAAATAGAGCTTTCAACTATACTTACGATACTATACAAAAAAATTAAAAATTAAAAAATAAAAGTATTTTTTTTTCAAAACACGTTTAGTGTGATGAGTCGATCGACCCACCATACATACGCTCATAAGATTTTCAATATAGTTAAGGTCAGTGTGAGTTTATTTATACATATTTGAATTTCAAAATTTTGTGACAGTATAGAATTCTTAAGCATCCTGTGTATGTTTGTTAGCAAAATCCATTTTGTCAATTTTTTGCAAAATGGCGACAAGTATTAAAATTCAATCACTTATTACTCAGTAGTGTTCAATTTTGTCAAAAAGGTCTCTATACATGAAATGTTGAGAAGCCTAAAGCTCATCTAAGTAAAATATAAAAAATATATATTTTTGCTTGAAAACAAGCGATGTATCAGTTCGATCGTACCCCCATACTAGCCATTTTGAGACTTTCGGAAGAGTTAACGCTCTTAACTGCTTGGTTTCGAAGATTTAAACTTTAATTTTTAATATCGCATAGAACTAACGTGCAGCCCCTATACGTTATGTTTAAAAAAAATATATAAAAATTTTTTTCAAAATGGCGGCTATCGTAAAAATTCAAAGTGTCATAACTTTGCTAAATCAAATCCTACTGAAAAATGTCGTATGCAAAAAGTGTTTGGAATTTTATTTTGCATATAAAAGCAATTTTTAATTATTTTTTTTTTAATAAAAACCGAGTCTTACCATATATTGACCGAGACCTCGAACGAGCTTTTATGCGACTCTGCATACAGTTAACGCTCGTATGAAGCTTCTATTTAAGAAATTGACTTGAATTTTTTATACCAAATAGAGCTTTCAACTATACTTACGATACTATACAAAAAAATTAAAAATTAAAAAATAAAAGTATTTTTTTTTCAAAACACGTTTAGTGTGATGAGTCGATCGACCCACCATACATACGCTCATAAGATTTTCAATATAGTTAAGGTCAGTGTGAGCTTATTTATACATATTTGAATTTCAAAATTTTGTGACAGTATAGAATTCTTAAGCATCCTGTGTATGTTTGTTAGCAAAATCCATTTTGTCAATTTTTTGCAAAATGGCGACAAGTATTAAAATTCAATCACTTATTACTCAGTAGTGTTCAATTTTGTCAAAAAGGTCTCTATACATGAAATGTTGAGAAGCCTAAAGCTCATCTAAGTAAAATATAAAAAATATATATTTTTGCTTGAAAACAAGCGATGTATCAGTTCGATCGTACCCCCATACTAGCCATTTTGAGACTTTCGGAAGAGTTAACGCTCTTAACTGCTTAGTTTCGAAGATTTAAACTTTAATTTTTAATATCGCATAGAACTAACGTGCAGCCCCTATACGTTATGTTTAAAAAAAATATATAAAAATTTTTTTCAAAATGGCGGCTATCGTAAAAATTCAAAGTGTCATAACTTTGCTAAATCAAATCCTACTGAAAAATGTCGTATGCAAAAAGTGTTTGGAATTTTATTTTGCATATAAAAGCAATTTTTAATTATTTTTTTTTTAATAAAAACCGAGTCTTACCATATATTGACCGAGACCTCGAACGAGCTTTTATGCGACTCTGCATACAGTTAACGCTCGTATGAAGCTTCTATTTAAGAAATTGACTTGAATTTTTTATACCAAATAGAGCTTTCAACTATACTTACGATACTATACAAAAAAATTAAAAATTAAAAAATAAAAGTATTTTTTTTTCAAAACACGTTTAGTGTGATGAGTCGATCGACCCACCATACATACGCTCATAAGATTTTCAATATAGTTAAGGTCAGTGTGAGCTTATTTATACATATTTGAATTTCAAAATTTTGTGACAGTATAGAATTCTTAAGCATCCTGTGTATGTTTGTTAGCAAAATCCATTTTGTCAATTTTTTGCAAAATGGCGACAAGTATTAAAATTCAATCACTTATTACTCAGTAGTGTTCAATTTTGTCAAAAAGGTCTCTATACATGAAATGTTGAGAAGCCTAAAGCTCATCTAAGTAAAATATAAAAAATATATATTTTTGCTTGAAAACAAGCGATGTATCAGTTCGATCGTACCCCCATACTAGCCATTTTGAGACTTTCGGAAGAGTTAACGCTCTTAACTGCTTGGTTTCGAAGATTTAAACTTTAATTTTTAATATCGCATAGAACTAACGTGCAGCCCCTATACGTTATGTTTAAAAAAAATATATAAAATTTTTTTTCAAAATGGCGGCTATCGTAAAAATTCAAAGTGTCATAACTTTGCTAAATCAAATCCTACTGAAATATGTCGTATGCAAAAAGTGTTTGGAATTTTATTTTGCATATAAAAGCAATTTTTAATTATTTTTTTTTTAATAAAAACCGAGTCTTACCATATATTGACCGAGACCTCGAACGAGCTTTTATGCGACTCTGCATACAGTTAACGCTCGTATGAAGCTTCTATTTAAGAAATTGACTTGAATTTTTTATACCAAATAGAGCTTTCAACTATACTTACGATACTATACAAAAAAATTAAAAATTAAAAAATAAAAGTATTTTTTTTTCAAAACACGTTTAGTGTGATGAGTCGATCGACCCACCATACATACGCTCATAAGATTTTCAATATAGTTAAGGTCAGTGTGAGCTTATTTATACATATTTGAATTTCAAAATTTTGTGACAGTATAGAATTCTTAAGCAACCTGTGTATGTTTGTTAGCAAAATCCATTTTGTCAATTTTTTGCAAAATGGCGACAAGTATTAAAATTCAATCACTTATTACTCAGTAGTGTTCAATTTTGTCAAAAAGGTCTCTATACATGAAATGTTGAGAAGCCTAAAGCTCATCTAAGTAAAATATAAAAAATATATATTTTTGCTTGAAAACAAGCGATGTATCAGTTCGATCGTACCCCCATACTAGCCATTTTGAGACTTTCGGAAGAGTTAACGCTCTTAACTGCTTGGTTTCGAAGATTAAAATTTTAATTTTTAATATCGCATAGAACTAACGTGCAGCCCCTATACGTTATGTTTAAAAAAAATATATAAAATTTTTTTTCAAAATGGCGGCTATCGTAAAAATTCAAAGTGTCATAACTTTGCTAAATCAAATCCTACTGAAAAATGTCGTATGCAAAAAGTGTTTGGAATTTTATTTTGCATATAAAAGCAATTTTTAATTATTTTTTTTTTAATAAAAACCGAGTCTTACCATATATTGACCGAGACCTCGAACGAGCTTTTATGCGACTCTGCATACAGTTAACGCTCGTATGAAGCTTCTATTTAAGAAATTGACTTGAATTTTTTATACCAAATAGAGCTTTCAACTATACTTACGATACTATACAAAAAAATTAAAAATTAAAAAATAAAAGTATTTTTTTTTCAAAACACGTTTAGTGTGATGAGTCGATCGACCCACCATACATACGCTCATAAGATTTTCAATATAGTTAAGGTCAGTGTGAGCTTATTTATACATATTTGAATTTCAAAATTTTGTGACAGTATAGAATTCTTAAGCATCCTGTGTATGTTTGTTAGCAAAATCCATTTTGTCAATTTTTTGCAAAATGGCGACAAGTATTAAAATTCAATCACTTATTACTCAGTAGTGTTCAATTTTGTCAAAAAGGTCTCTATACATGAAATGTTGAGAAGCCTAAAGCTCATCTAAGTAAAATATAAAAAATATATATTTTTGCTTGAAAACAAGCGATGTATCAGTTCGATCGTACCCCCATACTAGCCATTTTGAGACTTTCGGAAGAGTTAACGCTCTTAACTGCTTGGTTTCGAAGATTAAAATTTGAATGTTTAATATCGCATAGAACTAACGTGCAGCCCCTATACGTTATGTTTAAAAAAAATATATAAATTTTTTTTTCAAAATGGCGGCTATCGTAAAAATTCAAAGTGTCATAACTTTGCTAAATCAAATCCTACTGAAAAATGTCTTATGCAAAAAGTGTTTGGAATTTTATTTTGCATATAAAAGCAATTTTTAATTATTTTTTTGTTAATAAAAACCGAGTCTTACCATATATTGACCGAGACCTCGAACGAGCTTTTATGCGACTCTGCATACAGTTAACGCTCGTATGAAGCTTCTATTTAAGAAATTGACTTGAATTTTTTATACCAAATAGAGCTTTCAACTATACTTACGATACTATACAAAAAAATTAAAAATTAAAAAATAAAAGTATTTTTTTTTCAAAACACGTTTAGTGTGATGAGTCGATCGACCCACCATACATACGCTCATAAGATTTTCAATATAGTTAAGGTCAGTGTGAGCTTATTTATACATATTTGAATTTCAAAATTTTGTGACAGTATAGAATTCTTAAGCATCCTGTGTATGTTTGTTAACAAAATCCATTTTGTCAATTTTTTGCAAAATGGCGACAAGTATTAAAATTCAATCACTTATTACTCAGTAGTGTTCAATTTTGTCAAAAAGGTCTCTATACATGAAATGTTGAGAAGCCTAAAGCTCATCTAAGTAAAATATAAAAAATATATATTTTAGCTTGAAAACAAGCGATGTATCAGTTCGATCGTACCCCCATACTAGCCATTTTGAGACTTTCGGAAGAGTTAACGCTCTTAACTGCTTGGTTTCGAAGATTAAAATTTTAATTTTTAATATCGCATAGAACTAACGTGCAGCCCCTATACGTTATGTTTAAAAAAAATATATAAATTTTTTTTTCAAAATGGCGGCTATCGTAAAAATTCAAAGTGTCATAACTTTGCTAAATCAAATCCTACTGAAAAATGTCGTATGCAAAAAGTGTTTGGAATTTTATTTTGCATATAAAAGCAATTTTTAATTATTTTTTTTTTAATAAAAATTGAGTCTTACCATATATTGACCGAGACCTCGAACGAGCTTTTATGCGACTCTGCATACAGTTAACGCTCGTATGAAGCTTCTATTTAAGAAATTGACTTGAATTTTTGATACCAAATAGAGCTTTCAACTATACTTACGATACTATACAAAAAAATTAAAAATTAAAAAATAAAAGTATTTTTTTTTCAAAACACGTTTAGTGTGATGAGTCGATCGACCCACCATACATACGCTCATAAGATTTTCAATATAGTTAAGGTCAGTGTGAGCTTATTTATACATATTTGAATTTCAAAATTTTGTGACAGTATAGAATTCTTAAGCATCCTGTGTATGTTTGTTAGCAAAATCCATTTTGTCAATTTTTTGCAAAATGGCGACAAGTATTAAAATTCAATCACTTATTACTCAGTAGTGTTCAATTTTGTCAAAAAGGTCTCTATACATGAAATGTTGAGAAGCCTAAAGCTCATCTAAGTAAAATATAAAAAATATATATTTTTGCTTGAAAACAAGCGATGTATCAGTTCGATCGTACCCCCATACTAGCCATTTTGAGACTTTCGGAAGAGTTAACGCTCTTAACTGCTTGGTTTCGAAGATTAAAATTTTAATTTTTAATATCGCATAGAACTAACGTGCAGCCCCTATACGTTATGTTTAAAAAAAATATATAAAATTTTTTTTCAAAATGGCGGCTATCGTAAAAATTCAAAGTGTCATAACTTTGCTAAATCAAATCCTACTGAAAAATGTCGTATGCAAAAAGTGTTTGGAATTTTATTTTGCATATAAAAGCAATTTTTAATTATTTTTTTTTTAATAAAAACCGAGTCATACCATATATTGACCGAGACCTCGAACGAGCTTTTATGCGACTCTGCATACAGTTAACGCTCGTATGAAGCTTCTATTTAAGAAATTGACTTGAATTTTTTATACCAAATAGAGCTTTCAACTATACTTACGATACTATACAAAAAAATTAAAAATTAAAAAATAAAAGTATTTTTTTTTCAAAACACGTTTAGTGTGATGAGTCGATCGACCCACCATACATACGCTCATAAGATTTTCAATATAGTTAAGGTCAGTGTGAGCTTATTTATACATATTTGAATTTCAAAATTTTGTGACAGTATAGAATTCTTAAGCATCCTGTGTATGTTTGTTAGCAAAATCCATTTTGTCAATTTTTTGCAAAATGGCGACAAGTATTAAAATTCAATCACTTATTACTCAGTAGTGTTCAATTTTGTCAAAAAGGTCTCTATACATGAAATGTTGAGAAGCCTAAAGCTCATCTAAGTAAAATATAAAAAATATATATTTTTGCTTGAAAACAAGCGATGTATCAGTTCGATCGTACCCCCATACTAGCCATTTTGAGACTTTCGGAAGAGTTAACGCTCTTAACTGCTTGGTTTCGAAGATTAAAATTTGAATTTTTAATATCGCATAGAACTAACGTGCAGCCCCTATACGTTATGTTTAAAAAAAATATATAAAATTTTTTTTCAAAATGGCGGCTATCGTAAAAATTCAAAGTGTCATAACTTTGCTAAATCAAATCCTACTGAAAAATGTCGTATGCAAAAAGTGTTTGGAATTTTATTTTGCATATAAAAGCAATTTTTAATTATTTTTTTTTTAATAAAAACCGAGTCTTACCATATATTGACCGAGACCTCGAACGAGCTTTTATGCGACTCTGCATACAGTTAACGCTCGTATGAAGCTTCTATTTAAGAAATTGACTTGAATTTTTTATACCAAATAGAGCTTTCAACTATACTTACGATACTATACAAAAAAATTAAAAATTAAAAAATAAAAGTATTTTTTTTTCAAAACACGTTTAGTGTGATGAGTCGATCGACCCACCATACATACGCTCATAAGATTTTCAATATAGTTAAGGTCAGTGTGAGCTTATTTATACATATTTGAATTTCAAAATTTTGTGACAGTATAGAATTCTTAAGCATCCTGTGTATGTTTGTTAGCAAAATCCATTTTGTCAATTTTTTGCAAAATGGCGACAAGTATTAAAATTCAATCACTTATTACTCAGTAGTGTTCAATTTTGTCAAAAAGGTCTCTATACATGAAATGTTGAGAAGCCTAAAGCTCATCTAAGTAAAATATAAAAAATATATATTTTTGCTTGAAAACAAGCGATGTATCAGTTCGATCGTACCCCCATACTAGCCATTTTGAGACTTTCGGAAGAGTTAACGCTCTTAACTGCTTGGTTTCGAAGATTAAAATTTTAATTTTTAATATCGCATAGAACTAACGTGCAGCCCCTATACGTTATGTTTAAAAAAAATATATAAATTTTTTTTTCAAAATGGCGGCTATCGTAAAAATTCAAAGTGTCATAACTTTGCTAAATCAAATCCTACTAAAAAATGTCGTATGCAAAAAGTGTTTGGAATTTTATTTTGCATATAAAAGCAATTTTTAATTATTTTTTTTTTAATAAAAACCGAGTCTTACCATATATTGACCGAGACCTCGAACGAGCTTTTATGCGACTCTGCATACAGTTAACGCTCGTATGAAGCTTCTATTTAAGAAATTGACTTGAATTTTTTATACCAAATAGAGCTTTCAACTATACTTACGATACTATACAAAAAAATTAAAAATTAAAAAATAAAAGTATTTTTTTTTCAAAACACGTTTAGTGTGATGAGTCGATCGACCCACCATACATACGCTCATAAGATTTTCAATATAGTTAAGGTCAGTGTGAGCTTATTTATACATATTTGAATTTCAAAATTTTGTGACAGTATAGAATTCTTAAGCAACCTGTGTATGTTTGTTAGCAAAATCCATTTTGTCAATTTTTTGCAAAATGGCGACAAGTATTAAAATTCAATCACTTATTACTCAGTAGTGTTCAATTTTGTCAAAAAGGTCTCTATACATGAAATGTTGAGAAGCCTAAAGCTCATCTAAGTAAAATATAAAAAATATATATTTTTGCTTGAAAACAAGCGATGTATCAGTTCGATCGTACCCCCATACTAGCCATTTTGAGACTTTCGGAAGAGTTAACGCTCTTAACTGCTTGGTTTCGAAGATTAAAATTTTAATTTTTAATATCGCATAGAACTAACGTGCAGCCCCTATACGTTATGTTTAAAAAAAATATATAAAATTTTTTTTCAAAATGGCGGCTATCGTAAAAATTCAAAGTGTCATAACTTTGCTAAATCAAATCCTACTGAAAAATGTCGTATGCAAAAAGTGTTTGGAATTTTATTTTGCATATAAAAGCAATTTTTAATTATTTTTTTTTTAATAAAAACCGAGTCTTACCATATATTGACCGAGACCTCAAACGAGCTTTTATGCGACTCTGCATACAGTTAACGCTCGTATGAAGCTTCTATTTAAGAAATTGACTTGAATTTTTTATACCAAATAGAGCTTTCAACTATACTTACGATACTATACAAAAAAATTAAAAATTAAAAAATAAAAGTATTTTTTTTTCAAAACACGTTTAGTGTGATGAGTCGATCGACCCACCATACATACGCTCATAAGATTTTCAATATAGTTAAGGTCAGTGTGAGCTTATTTATACATATTTGAATTTCAAAATTTTGTGACAGTATAGAATTCTTAAGCATCCTGTGTATGTTTGTTAGCAAAATCCATTTTGTCAATTTTTTGCAAAATGGCGACAAGTATTAAAATTCAATCACTTATTACTCAGTAGTGTTCAATTTTGTCATAAAGGTCTCTATACATGAAATGTTGAGAAGCCTAAAGCTCATCTAAGTAAAATATAAAAAATATATATTTTTGCTTGAAAACAAGCGATGTATCAGTTCGATCGTACCCCCATACTAGCCATTTTGAGACTTTCGGAAGAGTTAACGCTCTTAACTGCTTGGTTTCGAAGATTAAAATTTGAATTTTTAATATCGCATAGAACTAACGTGCAGCCCCTATACGTTATGTTTAAAAAAAATATATAAATTTTTTTTTCAAAATGGCGGCTATCGTAAAAATTCAAAGTGTCATAACTTTGCTAAATCGAATCCTACTGAAAAATGTCGTATGCAAAAAGTGTTTGGAATTTTATTTTGCATATAAAAGCAATTTTTAATAATTTTTTTTTTAATAAAAACCGAGTCTTACCATATATTGACCGAGACCTCGAACGAGCTTTTATGCGACTCTGCATACAGTTAACGCTCGTATGAAGCTTCTATTTAAGAAATTGACTTGAATTTTTGATACCAAATAGAGCTTTCAACTATACTTACGATACTATACAAAAAAATTAAAAATTAAAAAATAAAAGTATTTTTTTTTCAAAACACGTTTAGTGTGATGAGTCGATCGACCCACCATACATACGCTCATAAGATTTTCAATATAGTTAAGGTCAGTGTGAGCTTATTTATACATATTTGAATTTCAAAATTTTGTGACAGTATAGAATTCTTAAGCATCCTGTGTATGTTTGTTAGCAAAATCCATTTTGTCAATTTTTTGCAAAATGGCGACAAGTATTAAAATTCAATCACTTATTACTCAGTAGTGTTCAATTTTGTCATAAAGGTCTCTATACATGAAATGTTGAGAAGCCTAAAGCTCATCTAAGTAAAATATAAAAAATATATATTTTTGCTTGAAAACAAGCGATGTATCAGTTCGATCGTACCCCCATACTAGCCATTTTGAGACTTTCGGAAGAGTTAACGCTCTTAACTGCTTGGTTTCGAAGATTAAAATTTTAATTTTTAATATCGCATAGAACTAACGTGCAGCCCCTATACGTTATGTTTAAAAAAAATATATAAAATTTTTTTTCAAAATGGCGGCTATCGTAAAAATTCAAAGTGTCATAACTTTGCTAAATCAAATCCTACTGAAAAATGTCGTATGCAAAAAGTGTTTGGAATTTTATTTTGCATATAAAAGCAATTTTTAATTATTTTTTTTTTAATAAAAACCGAGTCTTACCATATATTGACCGAGACCTCGAACGAGCTTTTATGCGACTCTGCATACAGTTAACGCTCGTATGAAGCTTCTATTTAAGAAATTGACTTGAATTTTTTATACCAAATAGAGCTTTCAACTATACTTACGATACTATACAAAAAAATTAAAAATTAAAAAATAAAAGTATTTTTTTTTCAAAACACGTTTAGTGTGATGAGTCGATCGACCCACCATACATACGCTCATAAGATTTTCAATATAGTTAAGGTCAGTGTGAGCTTATTTATACATATTTGAATTTCAAAATTTTGTGACAGTATAGAATTCTTAAGCATCCTGTGTATGTTTGTTAGCAAAATCCATTTTGTCAATTTTTTGCAAAATGGCGACAAGTATTAAAATTCAATCACTTATTACTCAGTAGTGTTCAATTTTGTCAAAAAGGTCTCTATACATGAAATGTTGAGAAGCCTAAAGCTCATCTAAGTAAAATATAAAAAATATATATTTTTGCTTGAAAACAAGCGATGTATCAGTTCGATCGTACCCCCATACTAGCCATTTTGAGACTTTCGGAAGAGTTAACGCTCTTAACTGCTTGGTTTCGAAGATTAAAGTTTTAATTTTTAATATCGCATAGAACTAACGTGCAGCCCCTATACGTTATGTTTAAAAAAAATATATAAAATTTTTTTTCAAAATGGCGGCTATCGTAAAAATTCAAAGTGTCATAACTTTGCTAAATCAAATCCTACTGAAAAATGTCGTATGCAAAAAGTGTTTGGAATTTTATTTTGCATATAAAAGCAATTTTTAATTATTTTTTTTTTAATAAAAACCGAGTCTTACCATATATTGACCGAGACCTCGAACGAGCTTTTATGCGACTCTGCATACAGTTAACGCTCGTATGAAGCTTCTATTTAAGAAATTGACTTGAATTTTTTATACCAAATAGAGCTTTCAACTATACTTACGATACTATACAAAAAAATTAAAAATTAAAAAATAAAAGTATTTTTTTTTCAAAACACGTTTAGTGTGATGAGTCGATCGACCCACCATACATACGCTCATAAGATTTTCAATATAGTTAAGGTCAGTGTGAGCTTATTTATACATATTTGAATTTCAAAATTTTGTGACAGTATAGAATTCTTAAGCAACCTGTGTATGTTTGTTAGCAAAATCCATTTTGTCAATTTTTTGCAAAATGGCGACAAGTATTAAAATTCAATCACTTATTACTCAGTAGTGTTCAATTTTGTCAAAAAGGTCTCTATACATGAAATGTTGAGAAGCCTAAAGCTCATCTAAGTAAAATATTAAAAATATATATTTTTGCTTGAAAACAAGCGATGTATCAGTTCGATCGTACCCCCATACTAGCCATTTTGAGACTTTCGGAAGAGTTAACGCTCTTAACTGCTTGGTTTCGAAGATTAAAATTTTAATTTTTAATATCGCATAGAACTAACGTGCAGCCCCTATACGTTATGTTTAAAAAAAATATATAAAATTTTTTTTCAAAATGGCGGCTATCGTAAAAATTC
Organism: Plectrocnemia conspersa; assembly: GCF_051122295.1. Lineage (NCBI taxonomy): Eukaryota > Metazoa > Arthropoda > Insecta > Trichoptera > Polycentropodidae > Plectrocnemia > Plectrocnemia conspersa. Next base: position 887,621 of record NW_028277182.1, on the reverse strand, counting down.
AAAGTGTCATAACTTTGCTAAATCAAATCCTACTGAAAAATGTCGTATGCAAAAAGTGTTTGAAATTTTATTTTGCATATAAAAGCAATTTTTAATTATTTTTTTTTTAATAAAAATTGAGTCTTACCATATATTGACCGAGACCTCGAACGAGCTTTTATGCGACTCTGCATACAGTTAACGCTCGTATGAAGCTTCTATTTAAGAAATTGACTTGAATTTTTTATACCAAATAGAGCTTTCAACTATACTTACGATACTATACAAAAAAATTAAAAATTAAAAAATAAAAGTATTTTTTTTTCAAAACACGTTTAGTGTGATGAGTCGATCGACCCACCATACATACGCTCATAAGATTTTCAATATAGTTAAGGTCAGTGTGAGCTTATTTATACATATTTGAATTTCAAAATTTTGTGACAGTATAGAATTCTTAAGCATCCTGTGTATGTTTGTTAGCAAAATCCATTTTGTCAATTTTTTGCAAAATGGCGACAAGTATTAAAATTCAATCACTTATTACTCAGTAGTGTTCAATTTTGTCAAAAAGGTCTCTATACATGAAATGTTGAGAAGCCTAAAGCTCATCTAAGTAAAATATAAAAAATATATATTATTGCTTGAAAACAAGCGATGTATCAGTTCGATCGTACCCCCATACTAGCCATTTTGAGACTTTCGGAAGAGTTAACGCTCTTAACTGCTTGGTTTCGAAGATTAAAATTTTAATTTTTAATATCGCATAGAACTAACGTGCAGCCCCTATACGTTATGTTTAAAAAAAATATATAAAATTTTTTTTCAAAATGGCGGCTATCGTAAAAATTCAAAGTGTCATAACTTTGCTAAATCAAATCCTACTGAAAAATGTCGTATGCAAAAAGTGTTTGGAATTTTATTTTGCATATAAAAGCAATTTTTAATTATTTTTTTTTTAATAAAAACCGAGTCTTACCATATATTGACCGAGACCTCGAACGAGCTTTTATGCGACTCTGCATACAGTTAACGCTCGTATGAAGCTTCTATTTAAGAAATTGACTTGAATTTTTTATACCAAATAGAGCTTTCAACTATACTTACGATACTATACAAAAAAATTAAAAATTAAAAAATAAAAGTATTTTTTTTTCAAAACACGTTTAGTGTGATGAGTCGATCGACCCACCATACATACGCTCATAAGATTTTCAATATAGTTAAGGTCAGTGTGAGCTTATTTATACATATTTGAATTTCAAAATTTTGTGACAGTATAGAATTCTTAAGCATCCTGTGTATGTTTGTTAGCAAAATCCATTTTGTCAATTTTTTGCAAAATGGCGACAAGTATTAAAATTCAATCACTTATTACTCAGTAGTGTTCAATTTTGTCAAAAAGGTCTCTACACATGAAATGTTGAGAAGCCTAAAGCTCATCTAAGTAAAATATAAAAAATATATATTTTAGCTTGAAAACAAGCGATGTATCAGTTCGATCGTACCCCCATACTAGCCATTTTGAGACTTTCGGAAGAGTTAACGCTCTTAACTGCTTGGTTTCGAAGATTAAAATTTTAATTTTTAATATCGCATAGAACTAACGTGCAGCCCCTATACGTTATGTTTAAAAAAAATATATAAATTTTTTTTTCAAAATGGCGGCTATCGTAAAAATTCAAAGTGTCATAACTTTGCTAAATCAAATCCTACTGAAAAATGTCGTATGCAAAAAGTGTTTGGAATTTTATTTTGCATATAAAAGCAATTTTTAATAATTTTTTTTTTAATAAAAACCGAGTCTTACCATATATTGACCGAGACCTCGAACGAGCTTTTATGCGACTCTGCATACAGTTAACGCTCGTATGAAGCTTCTATTTAAGAAATTGACTTGAATTTTTGATACCAAATAGAGCTTTCAACTATACTTACGATACTATACAAAAAAATTAAAAATTAAAAAATAAAAGTATTTTTTTTTCAAAACACGTTTAGTGTGATGAGTCGATCGACCCACCATACATACGCTCATAAGATTTTCAATATAGTTAAGGTCAGTGTGAGCTTATTTATACATATTTGAATTTCAAAATTTTGTGACAGTATAGAATTCTTAAGCATCCTGTGTATGTTTGTTAGCAAAATCCATTTTGTCAATTTTTTGCAAAATGGCGACAAGTATTAAAATTCAATCACTTATTACTCAGTAGTGTTCAATTTTGTCATAAAGGTCTCTATACATGAAATGTTGAGAAGCCTAAAGCTCATCTAAGTAAAATATAAAAAATATATATTTTTGCTTGAAAACAAGCGATGTATCAGTTCGATCGTACCCCCATACTAGCCATTTTGAGACTTTCGGAAGAGTTAACGCTCTTAACTGCTTGGTTTCGAAGATTAAAATTTGAATTTTTAATATCGCATAGAACTAACGTGCAGCCCCTATACGTTATGTTTAAAAAAAATATATAAATTTTTTTTTCAAAATGGCGGCTATCGTAAAAATTCAAAGTGTCATAACTTTGCTAAATCAAATCCTACTGAAAAATGTCGTATGCAAAAAGTGTTTGGAATTTTATTTTGCATATAAAAACAATTTTTAATTATTTTTTTTTTAATAAAAACCGAGTCTTACCATATATTGACCGAGACCTCGAACGAGCTTTTATGCGACTCTGCATACAGTTAACGCTCGTATGAAGCTTCTATTTAAGAAATTGATTTGAATTTTTTATACCAAATAGAGCTTTCAACTATACTTACGATACTATACAAAAAAATTAAAAATTAAAAAATAAAAGTATTTTTTTTTCAAAACACGTTTAGTGTGATGAGTCGATCGACCCACCATACATACGCTCATAAGATTTTCAATATAGTTAAGGTCAGTGTGAGCTTATTTATACATATTTGAATTTCAAAATTTTGTGACAGTATAGAATTCTTAAGCATCCTGTGTATGTTTGTTAGCAAAATCCATTTTGTCAATTTTTTGCAAAATGGCGACAAGTATTAAAATTCAATCACTTATTACTCAGTAGTGTTCAATTTTGTCATAAAGGTCTCTATACATGAAATGTTGAGAAGCCTAAAGCTCATCTAAGTAAAATATAAAAAATATATATTTTTGCTTGAAAACAAGCGATGTATCAGTTCGATCGTACCCCCATACTAGCCATTTTGAGACTTTCGGAAGAGTTAACGCTCTTAACTGCTTGGTTTCGAAGATTAAAATTTTAATTTTTAATATCGCATAGAACTAACGTGCAGCCCCTATACGTTATGTTTAAAAAAAATATATAAAAATTTTTTTCAAAATGGCGGCTATCGTAAAAATTCAAAGTGTCATAACTTTGCTAAATCAAATCCTACTGAAAAATGTCGTATGCAAAAAGTGTTTGGAATTTTATTTTGCATATAAAAGCAATTTTTAATTATTTTTTTTTTAATAAAAACCGAGTCTTACCATATATTGACCGAGACCTCGAACGAGCTTTTATGCGACTCTGCATACAGTTAACGCTCGTTTGAAGCTTCTATTTAAGAAATTGACTTGAATTTTTTATACCAAATAGAGCTTTCAACTATACTTACGATACTATACAAAAAAATTAAAAATTAAAAAATAAAAGTATTTTTTTTTCAAAACACGTTTAGTGTGATGAGTCGATCGACCCACCATACATACGCTCATAAGATTTTCAATATAGTTAAGGTCAGTGTGAGCTTATTTATACATATTTGAATTTCAAAATTTTGTGACAGTATAGAATTCTTAAGCATCCTGTGTATGTTTGTTAGCAAAATCCATTTTGTCAATTTTTTGCAAAATGGCGACAAGTATTAAAATTCAATCACTTATTACTCAGTAGTGTTCAATTTTGTCAAAAAGGTCTCTATACATGAAATGTTGAGAAGCCTAAAGCTCATCTAAGTAAAATATAAAAAATATATATTTTTGCTTGAAAACAAGCGATGTATCAGTTCGATCGTACCCCCATACTAGCCATTTTGAGACTTTCGGAAGAGTTAACGCTCTTAACTGCTTGGTTTCGAAGATTTAAATTTGAATTTTTAATATCGCATAGAACTAACGTGCAGCCCCTATACGTTATGTTTAAAAAAAATATATAAAATTTTTTTTCAAAATGGCGGCTATCGTAAAAATTCAAAGTGTCATAACTTTGCTAAATCAAATCCTACTGAAAAATGTCGTATGCAAAAAGTGTTTGGAATATAATTTTGCATATAAAAGCAATTTTTAATTATTTTTTTTTTAATAAAAACCGAGTCTTACCATATATTGACCGAGACCTCGAACGAGCTTTTATGCGACTCTGCATACAGTTAACGCTCGTATGAAGCTTCTATTTAAGAAATTGACTTGAATTTTTTATACCAAATAGAGCTTTCAACTATACTTACGATACTATACAAAAAAATTAAAAATTAAAAAATAAAAGTATTTTTTTTTCAAAACACGTTTAGTGTGATGAGTCGATCGACCCACCATACATACGCTCATAAGATTTTCAATATAGTTAAGGTCAGTGTGAGCTTATTTATACATATTTGAATTTCAAAATTTTGTGACAGTATAGAATTCTTAAGCAGCCTGTGTATGTTTGTTAGCAAAATCCATTTTGTCAATTTTTTGCAAAATGGCGACAAGTATTAAAATTCAATCACTTATTACTCAGTAGTGTTCAATTTTGTCAAAAAGGTCTCTATACATGAAATGTTGAGAAGCCTAAAGCTCATCTAAGTAAAATATAAAAAATATATATTTTTGCTTGAAAACAAGCGATGTATCAGTTCGATCGTACCCCCATACTAGCCATTTTGAGACTTTCGGAAGAGTTAACGCTCTTAACTGCTTGGTTTCGAAGATTAAAATTTTAATTTTTAATATCGCATAGAACTAACGTGCAGCCCCTATACGTTATGTTTAAAAAAAATATATAAAATTTTTTTTCAAAATGGCGGCTATCGTAAAAATTCAAAGTGTCATAACTTTGCTAAATCAAATCCTACTGAAAAATGTCGTATGCAAAAAGTGTTTGGAATTTTATTTTGCATATAAAAGCAATTTTTAATTATTTTTTTTTTAATAAAAACCGAGTCTTACCATATATTGACCGAGACCTCGAACGAGCTTTTATGCGACTCTGCATACAGTTAACGCTCGTATGAAGCTTCTATTTAAGAAATTGACTTGAATTTTATATACCAAATAGAGCTTTCAACTATACTTACGATACTATACAAAAAAATTAAAAATTAAAAAATAAAAGTATTTTTTTTTCAAAACACGTTTAGTGTGATGAGTCGATCGACCCACCATACATACGCTCATAAGATTTTCAATATAGTTAAGGTCAGTGTGAGCTTATTTATACATATTTGAATTTCAAAATTTTGTGACAGTATAGAATTCTTAAGCATCCTGTGTATGTTTGTTAGCAAAATCCATTTTGTCAATTTTTTGCAAAATGGCGACAAGTATTAAAATTCAATCACTTATTACTCAGTAGTGTTCAATTTTGTCAAAAAGGTCTCTATACATGAAATGTTGAGAAGCCTAAAGCTCATCTAAGTAAAATATAAAAAATATATATTTTTGCTTGAAAACAAGCGATGTATCAGTTCGATCGTACCCCCATACTAGCCATTTTGAGACTTTCGGAAGAGTTAACGCTCTTAACTGCTTGGTTTCGAAGATTAAAATTTGAATTTTTAATATCGCATAGAACTAACGTGCAGCCCCTATACGTTATGTTTAAAAAAAATATATAAATTTTTTTTTCAAAATGGCGGCTATCGTAAAAATTCAAAGTGTCATAACTTTGCTAAATCAAATCCTACTGAAAAATGTCGTATGCAAAAAGTGTTTGGAATTTTATTTTGCATATAAAAGCAATTTTTAATTATTTTTTTTTTAATAAAAACCGAGTCTTACCATATATTGACCGAGACCTCGAACGAGCTTTTATGCGACTCTGCATACAGTTAACGCTCGTATGAAGCTTCTATTTAAGAAATTGACTTGAATTTTTTATACCAAATAGAGCTTTCAACTATACTTACGATACTATACAAAAAAATTAAAAATTAAAAAATAAAAGTATTTTTTTTTCAAAACACGTTTAGTGTGATGAGTCGATCGACCCACCATACATACGCTCATAAGATTTTCAATATAGTTAAGGTCAGTGTGAGCTTATTTATACATATTTGAATTTCAAAATTTTGTGACAGTATAGAATTCTTAAGCATCCTGTGTATGTTTGTTAGCAAAATCCATTTTGTCAATTTTTTGCAAAATGGCGACAAGTATTAAAATTCAATCACTTATTACTCAGTAGTGTTCAATTTTGTCATAAAGGTCTCTATACATGAAATGTTGAGAAGCCTAAAGCTCATCTAAGTAAAATATAAAAAATATATATTTTTGCTTGAAAACAAGCGATGTATCAGTTCGATCGTACCCCCATACTAGCCATTTTGAGACTTTCGGAAGAGTTAACGCTCTTAACTGCTTGGTTTCGAAGATTAAAATTTTAATTTTTAATATCGCATAGAACTAACGTGCAGCCCCTATACGTTATGTTTAAAAAAAATATATAAAAATTTTTTTCAAAATGGCGGCTATCGTAAAAATTCAAAGTGTCATAACTTTGCTAAATCAAATCCTACTGAAAAATGTCGTATGCAAAAAGTGTTTGGAATTTTATTTTGCATATAAAAGCAATTTTTAATTATTTTTTTTTTAATAAAAACCGAGTCTTACCATATATTGACCGAGACCTCGAACGAGCTTTTATGCGACTCTGCATACAGTTAACGCTCGTTTGAAGCTTCTATTTAAGAAATTGACTTGAATTTTTTATACCAAATAGAGCTTTCAACTATACTTACGATACTATACAAAAAAATTAAAAATTAAAAAATAAAAGTATTTTTTTTTCAAAACACGTTTAGTGTGATGAGTCGATCGACCCACCATACATACGCTCATAAGATTTTCAATATAGTTAAGGTCAGTGTGAGCTTATTTATACATATTTGAATTTCAAAATTTTGTGACAGTATAGAATTCTTAAGCATCCTGTGTATGTTTGTTAGCAAAATCCATTTTGTCAATTTTTTGCAAAATGGCGACAAGTATTAAAATTCAATCACTTATTACTCAGTAGTGTTCAATTTTGTCAAAAAGGTCTCTATACATGAAATGTTGAGAAGCCTAAAGCTCATCTAAGTAAAATATAAAAAATATATATTTTTGCTTGAAAACAAGCGATGTATCAGTTCGATCGTACCCCCATACTAGCCATTTTGAGACTTTCGGAAGAGTTAACGCTCTTAACTGCTTGGTTTCGAAGATTTAAATTTGAATTTTTAATATCGCATAGAACTAACGTGCAGCCCCTATACGTTATGTTTAAAAAAAATATATAAAATTTTTTTTCAAAATGGCGGCTATCGTAAAAATTCAAAGTGTCATAACTTTGCTAAATCAAATCCTACTGAAAAATGTCGTATGCAAAAAGTGTTTGGAATATAATTTTGCATATAAAAGCAATTTTTAATTATTTTTTTTTTAATAAAAACCGAGTCTTACCATATATTGACCGAGACCTCGAACGAGCTTTTATGCGACTCTGCATACAGTTAACGCTCGTATGAAGCTTCTATTTAAGAAATTGACTTGAATTTTTTATACCAAATAGAGCTTTCAACTATACTTACGATACTATACAAAAAAATTAAAAATTAAAAAATAAAAGTATTTTTTTTTCAAAACACGTTTAGTGTGATGAGTCGATCGACCCACCATACATACGCTCATAAGATTTTCAATATAGTTAAGGTCAGTGTGAGCTTATTTATACATATTTGAATTTCAAAATTTTGTGACAGTATAGAATTCTTAAGCAGCCTGTGTATGTTTGTTAGCAAAATCCATTTTGTCAATTTTTTGCAAAATGGCGACAAGTATTAAAATTCAATCACTTATTACTCAGTAGTGTTCAATTTTGTCAAAAAGGTCTCTATACATGAAATGTTGAGAAGCCTAAAGCTCATCTAAGTAAAATATAAAAAATATATATTTTTGCTTGAAAACAAGCGATGTATCAGTTCGATCGTACCCCCATACTAGCCATTTTGAGACTTTCGGAAGAGTTAACGCTCTTAACTGCTTGGTTTCGAAGATTAAAATTTTAATTTTTAATATCGCATAGAACTAACGTGCAGCCCCTATACGTTATGTTTAAAAAAAATATATAAAATTTTTTTTCAAAATGGCGGCTATCGTAAAAATTCAAAGTGTCATAACTTTGCTAAATCAAATCCTACTGAAAAATGTCGTATGCAAAAAGTGTTTGGAATTTTATTTTGCATATAAAAGCAATTTTTAATTATTTTTTTTTTAATAAAAACCGAGTCTTACCATATATTGACCGAGACCTCGAACGAGCTTTTATGCGACTCTGCATACAGTTAACGCTCGTATGAAGCTTCTATTTAAGAAATTGACTTGAATTTTATATACCAAATAGAGCTTTCAACTATACTTACGATACTATACAAAAAAATTAAAAATTAAAAAATAAAAGTATTTTTTTTTCAAAACACGTTTAGTGTGATGAGTCGATCGACCCACCATACATACGCTCATAAGATTTTCAATATAGTTAAGGTCAGTGTGAGCTTATTTATACATATTTGAATTTCAAAATTTTGTGACAGTATAGAATTCTTAAGCATCCTGTGTATGTTTGTTAGCAAAATCCATTTTGTCAATTTTTTGCAAAATGGCGACAAGTATTAAAATTCAATCACTTATTACTCAGTAGTGTTCAATTTTGTCAAAAAGGTCTCTATACATGAAATGTTGAGAAGCCTAAAGCTCATCTAAGTAAAATATAAAAAATATATATTTTTGCTTGAAAACAAGCGATGTATCAGTTCGATCGTACCCCCATACTAGCCATTTTGAGACTTTCGGAAGAGTTAACGCTCTTAACTGCTTGGTTTCGAAGATTAAAATTTTAATTTTTAATATCGCATAGAACTAACGTGCAGCCCCTATACGTTATGTTTAAAAAAAATATATAAATTTTTTTTTCAAAATGGCGGCTATCGTAAAAATTCAAAGTGTCATAACTTTGCTAAATCAAATCCTACTGAAAAATGTCGTATGCAAAAAGTGTTTGGAATTTTATTTTGCATATAAAAGCAATTTTTAATTATTTTTTTTTTAATAAAAACCGAGTCTTACCATATATTGACCGAGACCTCGAACGAGCTTTTATGCGACTCTGCATACAGTTAACGCTCGTATGAAGCTTCTATTTAAGAAATTGACTTGAATTTTTTATACCAAATAGAGCTTTCAACTATACTTACGATACTATACAAAAAAATTAAAAATTAAAAAATAAAAGTATTTTTTTTTCAAAACACGTTTAGTGTGATGAGTCGATCGACCCACCATACATACGCTCATAAGATTTTCAATATAGTTAAGGTCAGTGTGAGCTTATTTATACATATTTGAATTTCAAAATTTTGTGACAGTATAGAATTCTTAAGCAGCCTGTGTATGTTTGTTAGCAAAATCCATTTTGTCAATTTTTTGCAAAATGGCGACAAGTATTAAAATTCAATCACTTATTACTCAGTAGTGTTCAATTTTGTCAAAAAGGTCTCTATACATGAAATGTTGAGAAGCCTAAAGCTCATCTAAGTAAAATATAAAAAATATATATTTTTGCTTGAAAACAAGCGATGTATCAGTTCGATCGTACCCCCATACTAGCCATTTTGAGACTTTCGGAAGAGTTAACGCTCTTAACTGCTTGGTTTCGAAGATTAAAATTTTAATTTTTAATATCGCATAGAACTAACGTGCAGCCCCTATACGTTATGTTTAAAAAAAATATATAAAATTTTTTTTCAAAATGGCGGCTATCGTAAAAATTCAAAGTGTCATAACTTTGCTAAATCAAATCCTACTGAAAAATGTCGTATGCAAAAAGTGTTTGGAATTTTATTTTGCATATAAAAGCAATTTTTAATTATTTTTTTTTTAATAAAAACCGAGTCTTACCATATATTGACCGAGACCTCGAACGAGCTTTTATGCGACTCTGCATACAGTTAACGCTCGTATGAAGCTTCTATTTAAGAAATTGACTTGAATTTTATATACCAAATAGAGCTTTCAACTATACTTACGATACTATACAAAAAAATTAAAAATTAAAAAATAAAAGTATTTTTTTTTCAAAACACGTTTAGTGTGATGAGTCGATCGACCCACCATACATACGCTCATAAGATTTTCAATATAGTTAAGGTCAGTGTGAGCTTATTTATACATATTTGAATTTCAAAATTTTGTGACAGTATAGAATTCTTAAGCATCCTGTGTATGTTTGTTAGCAAAATCCATTTTGTCAATTTTTTGCAAAATGGCGACAAGTATTAAAATTCAATCACTTATTACTCAGTAGTGTTCAATTTTGTCAAAAAGGTCTCTATACATGAAATGTTGAGAAGCCTAAAGCTCGTCTAAGTAAAATATAAAAAATATATATTTTTGCTTGAAAACAAGCGATGTATCAGTTCGATCGTACCCCCATACTAGCCATTTTGAGACTTTCGGAAGAGTTAACGCTCTTAACTGCTTGGTTTCGAAGATTAAAATTTTAATTTTTAATATCGCATAGAACTAACGTGCAGCCCCTATACGTTATGTTTAAAAAAAATATATAAAAATTTTTTTCAAAATGGCGGCTATCGTAAAAATTCAAAGTGTCATAACTTTGCTAAATCAAATCCTACTGAAAAATGTCATATGCAAAAAGTGTTTGGAATTTTATTTTGCATATAAAAGCAATTTTTAATTATTTTTTTTTTAATAAAAACCGAGTCTTACCATATCTTACCGAGAGTCTTACCGAGACCTCGAACGAGCTTTTATGCGACTCTGCATACAGTTAACGCTCGTATGAAGCTTCTATTTAAGAAATTGACTTGAATTTTTTATACCAAATAGAGCTTTCAACTATACTTACGATACTATACAAAAAAATTAAAAATTAAAAAATAAAAGTATTTTTTTTTCAAAACACGTTTAGTGTGATGAGTCGATCGACCCACCATACATACGCTCATAAGATTTTCAATATAGTTAAGGTCAGTGTGAGCTTATTTATACATATTTGAATTTCAAAATTTTGTGACAGTATAGAATTCTTAAGCATCCTGTGTATGTTTGTTAGCAAAATCCATTTTGTCAATTTTTTGCAAAATGGCGACAAGTATTAAAATTCAATCACTTATTACTCAGTAGTGTTCAATTTTGTCAAAAAGGTCTCTATACATGAAATGTTGAGAAGCCTAAAGCTCATCTAAGTAAAATATAAAAAATATATATTTTAGCTTGAAAACAAGCGATGTATCAGTTCGATCGTACCCCCATACTAGCCATTTTGAGACTTTCGGAAGAGTTAACGCTCTTAACTGCTTGGTTTCGAAGATTAAAATTTTAATTTTTAATATCGCATAGAACTAACGTGCAGCCCCTATACGTTATGTTTAAAAAAAATATATAAATTTTTTTTTCAAAATGGCGGCTATCGTAAAAATTCAAAGTGTCATAACTTTGCTAAATCAAATCCTACTGAAAAATGTCGTATGCAAAAAGTGTTTGGAATTTTATTTTGCATATAAAAGCAATTTTTAATTATTTTTTTTTTAATAAAAACCGAGTCTTACCATATATTGACCGAGACCTCGAACGAGCTTTTATGCGACTCTGCATACAGTTAACGCTCGTATGAAGCTTCTATTTAAGAAATTGACTTGAATTTTTTATACCAAATAGAGCTTTCAACTATACTTACGATACTATACAAAAAAATTAAAAATTAAAAAATAAAAGTATTTTTTTTTCAAAACACGTTTAGTGTGATGAGTCGATCGACCCACCATACATACGCTCATAAGATTTTCAATATAGTTAAGGTCAGTGTGAGCTTATTTATACATATTTGAATTTCAAAATTTTGTGACAGTATAGAATTCTTAAGCATCCTGTGTATGTTTGTTAGCAAAATCCATTTTGTCAATTTTTTGCAAAATGGCGACAAGTATTAAAATTCAATCACTTATTACTCAGTAGTGTTCAATTTTGTCATAAAGGTCTCTATACATGAAATGTTGAGAAGCCTAAAGCTCATCTAAGTAAAATATAAAAAATATATATTTTTGCTTGAAAACAAGCGATGTATCAGTTCGATCGTACCCCCATACTAGCCATTTTGAGACTTTCGGAAGAGTTAACGCTCTTAACTGCTTGGTTTCGAAGATTAAAATTTTAATTTTTAATATCGCATAGAACTAACGTGCAGCCCCTATACGTTATGTTTAAAAAAAATATATAAAATTTTTTTTCAAAATGGCGGCTATCGTAAAAATTCAAAGTGTCATAACTTTGCTAAATCAAATCCTACTGAAAAATGTCGTATGCAAAAAGTGTTTGGAATTTTATTTTGCATATAAAAGCAATTTTTAATTATTTTTTTTTTAATAAAAACCGAGTCTTACCATATATTGACCGAGACCTCGAACGAGCTTTTATGCGACTCTGCATACAGTTAACGCTCGTATGAAGCTTCTATTTAAGAAATTGACTTGAATTTTTTATACCAAATAGAGCTTTCAACTATACTTACGATACTATACAAAAAAATTAAAAATTAAAAAATAAAAGTATTTTTTTTTCAAAACACGTTTAGTGTGATGAGTCGATCGACCCACCATACATACGCTCATAAGATTTTCAATATAGTTAAGGTCAGTGTGAGCTTATTTATACATATTTGAATTTCAAAATTTTGTGACAGTATAGAATTCTTAAGCATCCTGTGTATGTTTGTTAGCAAAATCCATTTTGTCAATTTTTTGCAAAATGGCGACAAGTATTAAAATTCAATCACTTATTACTCAGTAGTGTTCAATTTTGTCAAAAAGGTCTCTATACATGAAATGTTGAGAAGCCTAAAGCTCATCTAAGTAAAATATAAAAAATATATATTTTTGCTTGAAAACAAGCGATGTATCAGTTCGATCGTACCCCCATACTAGCCATTTTGAGACTTTCGGAAGAGTTAACGCTCTTAACTGCTTGGTTTCGAAGATTAAAATTTGAATTTTTAATATCGCATAGAACTAACGTGCAGCCCCTATACGTTATGTTTAAAAAAAATATATAAAATTTTTTTTCAAAATGGCGGCTATCGTAAAAATTCAAAGTGTCATAACTTTGCTAAATCAAATCCTACTGAAAAATGTCGTATGCAAAAAGTGTTTGGAATTTTATTTTGCATATAAAAGCAATTTTTAATTATTTTTTTTTTAATAAAAACCGAGTCTTACCATATATTGACCGAGACCTCGAACGAGCTTTTATGCGACTCTGCATACAGTTAACGCTCGTATGAAGCTTCTATTTAAGAAATTGACTTGAATTTTTTATACCAAATAGAGCTTTCAACTATACTTACGATACTATACAAAAAAATTAAAAATTAAAAAATAAAAGTATTTTTTTTTCAAAACACGTTTAGTGTGATGAGTCGATCGACCCACCATACATACGCTCATAAGATTTTCAATATAGTTAAGGTCAGTGTGAGCTTATTTATACATATTTGAATTTCAAAATTTTGTGACAGTATAGAATTCTTAAGCATCCTGTGTATGTTTGTTAGCAAAATCCATTTTGTCAATTTTTTGCAAAATGGCGACAAGTATTAAAATTCAATCACTTATTACTCAGTAGTGTTCAATTTTGTCAAAAAGGTCTCTATACATGAAATGTTGAGAAGCCTAAAGCTCATCTAAGTAAAATATAAAAAATATATATTTTTGCTTGAAAACAAGCGATGTATCAGTTCGATCGTACCCCCATACTAGCCATTTTGAGACTTTCGGAAGAGTTAACGCTCTTAACTGCTTGGTTTCGAAGATTAAAATTTTAATTTTTAATATCGCATAGAACTAACGTGCAGCCCCTATACGTTATGTTTAAAAAAAATATATAAATTTTTTTTTCAAAATGGCGGCTATCGTAAAAATTCAAAGTGTCATAACTTTGCTAAATCAAATCCTACTGAAAAATGTCGTATGCAAAAAGTGTTTGGAATTTTATTTTGCATATAAAAGCAATTTTTAATTATTTTTTTTTTAATAAAAACCGAGTCTTAATATATATTGACCGAGACCTCGAACGAGCTTTTATGCGACTCTGCATACAGTTAACGCTCGTATGAAGCTTCTATTTAAGAAATTGACTTGAATTTTTTATACCAAATAGAGCTTTCAACTATACTTACGATACTATACAAAAAAATTAAAAATTAAAAAATAAAAGTATTTTTTTTTCAAAACACGTTTAGTGTGATGAGTCGATCGACCCACCATACATACGCTCATAAGATTTTCAATATAGTTAAGGTCAGTGTGAGCTTATTTATACATATTTGAATTTCAAAATTTTGTGACAGTATAGAATTCTTAAGCATCCTGTGTATGTTTGTTAGCAAAATCCATTTTGTCAATTTTTTGCAAAATGGCGACAAGTATTAAAATTCAATCACTTAATACTCAGTAGTGTTCAATTTTGTCATAAAGGTCTCTATACATGAAATGTTGAGAAGCCTAAAGCTCATCTAAGTAAAATATAAAAAATATATATTTTTGCTTGAAAACAAGCGATGTATCAGTTCGATCGTACCCCCATACTAGCCATTTTGAGACTTTCGGAAGAGTTAACGCTCTTAACTGCTTGGTTTCGAAGATTAAAATTTTAATTTTTAATATCGCATAGAACTAACGTGCAGCCCCTATACGTTATGTTTAAAAAAAATATATAAATTTTTTTTTCAAAATGGCGGCTATCGTAAAAATTCAAAGTGTCATAACTTTGCTAAATCAAATCCTACTGAAAAATGTCGTATGCAAAAAGTGTTTGGAATTTTATTTTGCATATAAAAGCAATTTTTAATTATTTTTTTTTTAATAAAAACCGAGTCTTACCATATATTGACCGAGACCTCGAACGAGCTTTTATGCGACTCTGCATACAGTTAACGCTCGTATGAAGCTTCTATTTAAGAAATTGACTTGAATTTTTTATACCAAATAGAGCTTTCAACTATACTTACGATACTATACAAAAAAATTAAAAATTAAAAAATAAAAGTATTTTTTTTTCAAAACACGTTTAGTGTGATGAGTCGATCGACCCACCATACATACGCTCATAAGATTTTCAATATAGTTAAGGTCAGTGTGAGCTTATTTATACATATTTGAATTTCAAAATTTTGTGACAGTATAGAATTCTTAAGCAACCTGTGTATGTTTGTTAGCAAAATCCATTTTGTCAATTTTTTGCAAAATGGCGACAAGTATTAAAATTCAATCACTTATTACTCAGTAGTGTTCAATTTTGTCAAAAAGGTCTCTATACATGAAATGTTGAGAAGCCTAAAGCTCATCTAAGTAAAATATAAAAAATATATATTTTTGCTTGAAAACAAGCGATGTATCAGTTCGATCGTACCCCCATACTAGCCATTTTGAGACTTTCGGAAGAGTTAACGCTCTTAACTGCTTGGTTTCGAAGATTAAAATTTTAATTTTTAATATCGCATAGAACTAACGTGCAGCCCCTATACGTTATGTTTAAAAAAAATATATAAAATTTTTTTTCAAAATGGCGGCTATCGTAAAAATTCAAAGTGTCATAACTTTGCTAAATCAAATCCTACTGAAAAATGTCGTATGCAAAAAGTGTTTGGAATTTTATTTTGCATATAAAAGCAATTTTTAATTATTTTTTTTTTAATAAAAACCGAGTCTTACCATATATTGACCGAGACCTCGAACGAGCTTTTATGCGACTCTGCATACAGTTAACGCTCGTATGAAGCTTCTATTTAAGAAATTGACTTGAATTTTTGATACCAAATAGAGCTTTCAACTATACTTACGATACTATACAAAAAAATTAAAAATTAAAAAATAAAAGTATTTTTTTTTCAAAACACGTTTAGTGTGATGAGTCGATCGACCCACCATACATACGCTCATAAGATTTTCAATATAGTTAAGGTCAGTGTGAGCTTATTTATACATATTTGAATTTCAAAATTTTGTGACAGTATAGAATTCTTAAGCAACCTGTGTATGTTTGTTAGCAAAATCCATTTTGTCAATTTTTTGCAAAATGGCGACAAGTATTAAAATTCAATCACTTATTACTCAGTAGTGTTCAATTTTGTCAAAAAGGTCTCTATACATGAAATGTTGAGAAGCCTAAAGCTCATCTAAGTAAAATATAAAAAATATATATTTTTGCTTGAAAACAAGCGATGTATCAGTTCGATCGTACCCCCATACTAGCCATTTTGAGACTTTCGGAAGAGTTAACGCTCTTAACTGCTTGGTTTCGAAGATTAAAATTTGAATTTTTAATATCGCATAGAACTAACGTGCAGCCCCTATACGTTATGTTTAAAAAAAATATATAAAATTTTTTTTCAAAATGGCGGCTATCGTAAAAATTCAAAGTGTCATAACTTTGCTAAATCGAATCCTACTGAAAAATGTCGTATGCAAAAAGTGTTTGGAATTTTATTTTGCTTATAAAAGCAATTTTTAATTATTTTTTTTTTAATAAAAACCGAGTCTTACCATATATTGACCGAGACCTCGAACGAGCTTTTATGCGACTCTGCATACAGTTAACGCTCGTATGAAGCTTCTATTTAAGAAATTGACTTGAATTTTTTATACCAAATAGAGCTTTCAACTATACTTACGATACTATACAAAAAAATTAAAAATTAAAAAATAAAAGTATTTTTTTTTCAAAACACGTTTAGTGTGATGAGTCGATCGACCCACCATACATACGCTCATAAGATTTTCAATATAGTTAAGGTCAGTGTGAGCTTATTTATACATATTTGAATTTCAAAATTTTGTGACAGTATAGAATTCTTAAGCATCCTGTGTATGTTTGTTAGCAAAATCCATTTTGTCAATTTTTTGCAAAATGGCGACAAGTATTAAAATTCAATCACTTATTACTCAGTAGTGTTCAATTTTGTCAAAAAGGTCTCTATACATGAAATGTTGAGAAGCCTAAAGCTCATCTAAGTAAAATATAAAAAATATATATTTTTGCTTGAAAACAAGCGATGTATCAGTTCGATCGTACCCCCATACTAGCCATTTTGAGACTTTCGGAAGAGTTAACGCTCTTAACTGCTTGGTTTCGAAGATTAAAATTTGAATTTTTAATATCGCATAGAACTAACGTGCAGCCCCTATACGTTATGTTTAAAAAAAATATATAAAATTTTTTTTCAAAATGGCGGCTATCGTAAAAATTCAAAGTGTCATAACTTTGCTAAATCAAATCCTACTGAAAAATGTCGTATGCAAAAAGTGTTTGGAATTTTATTTTGCATATAAAAGCAATTTTTAATTATTTTTTTGTTAATAAAAACCGAGTCTTACCATATATTGACCGAGACCTCGAACGAGCTTTTATGCGACTCTGCATACAGTTAACGCTCGTATGAAGCTTCTATTTAAGAAATTGACTTGAATTTTTTATACCAAATAGAGCTTTCAACTATACTTACGATACTATACAAAAAAATTAAAAATGAAAAAATAAAAGTATTTTTTTTTCAAAACACGTTTAGTGTGATGAGTCGATCGACCCACCATACATACGCTCATAAGATTTTCAATATAGTTAAGGTCAGTGTGAGCTTATTTATACATATTTGAATTTCAAAATTTTGTGACAGTATAGAATTCTTAAGCATCCTGTGTATGTTTGTTAGCAAAATCCATTTTGTCAATTTTTTGCAAAATGGCGACAAGTATTAAAATTCAATCACTTATTACTCAGTAGTGTTCAATTTTGTCATAAAGGTCTCTATACATAAAATGTTGAGAAGCCTAAAGCTCATCTAAGTAAAATATAAAAAATATATATTTTTGCTTGAAAACAAGCGATGTATCAGTTCGATCGTACCCCCATACTAGCCATTTTGAGACTTTCGGAAGAGTTAACGCTCTTAACTGCTTGGTTTCGAAGATTAAAATTTTAATTTTTAATATCGCATAGAACTAACGTGCAGCCCCTATACGTTATGTTTAAAAAAAATATATAAAATTTTTTTTCAAAATGGCGGCTATCGTAAAAATTCAAAGTGTCATAACTTTGCTAAATCAAATCCTACTGAAAAATGTCGTATGCAAAAAGTGTTTGGAATTTTATTTTGCATATAAAAGCAATTTTTAATTATTTTTTTTTTAATAAAAACCGAGTCTTACCATATATTGACCGAGACCTCGAACGAGCTTTTATGCGACTCTGCATACAGTTAACGCTCGTATGAAGCTTCTATTTAAGAAATTGACTTGAATTTTTTATACCAAATAGAGCTTTCAACTATACTTACGATACTATACAAAAAAATTAAAAATTAAAAAATAAAAGTATTTTTTTTTCAAAACACGTTTAGTGTGATGAGTCGATCGACCCACCATACATACGCTCATAAGATTTTCAATATAGTTAAGGTCAGTGTGAGCTTATTTATACATATTTGAATTTCAAAATTTTGTGACAGTATAGAATTCTTAAGCATCCTGTGTATGTTTGTTAGCAAAATCCATTTTGTCAATTTTTTGCAAAATGGCGACAAGTATTAAAATTCAATCACTTATTACTCAGTAGTGTTCAATTTTGTCAAAAAGGTCTCTATACATGAAATGTTGAGAAGCCTAAAGCTCATCTAAGTAAAATATAAAAAATATATATTTTTGCTTGAAAACAAGCGATGTATCAGTTCGATCGTACCCCCATACTAGCCATTTTGAGACTTTCGGAAGAGTTAACGCTCTTAACTGCTTGGTTTCGAAGATTAAAATTTGAATTTTTAATATCGCATAGAACTAACGTGCAGCCCCTATACGTTATGTTTAAAAAAAATATATAAAATTTTTTTTCAAAATGGCGGCTATCGTAAAAATTCAAAGTGTCATAACTTTGCTAAATCGAATCCTACTGAAAAATGTCGTATGCAAAAAGTGTTTGGAATTTTATTTTGCTTATAAAAGCAATTTTTAATTATTTTTTTTTTAATAAAAACCGAGTCTTACCATATATTGACCGAGACCTCGAACGAGCTTTTATGCGACTCTGCATACAGTTAACGCTCGTATGAAGCTTCTATTTAAGAAATTGACTTGAATTTTTTATACCAAATAGAGCTTTCAACTATACTTACGATACTATACAAAAAAATTAAAAATTAAAAAATAAAAGTATTTTTTTTTCAAAACACGTTTAGTGTGATGAGTCGATCGACCCACCATACATACGCTCATAAGATTTTCAATATAGTTAAGGTCAGTGTGAGCTTATTTATACATATTTGAATTTCAAAATTTTGTGACAGTATAGAATTCTTAAGCATCCTGTGTATGTTTGTTAGCAAAATCCATTTTGTCAATTTTTTGCAAAATGGCGACAAGTATTAAAATTCAATCACTTATTACTCAGTAGTGTTCAATTTTGTCAAAAAGGTCTCTATACATGAAATGTTGAGAAGCCTAAAGCTCATCTAAGTAAAATATAAAAAATATATATTTTTGCTTGAAAACAAGCGATGTATCAGTTCGATCGTACCCCCATACTAGCCATTTTGAGACTTTCGGAAGAGTTAACGCTCTTAACTGCTTGGTTTCGAAGATTAAAATTTGAATTTTTAATATCGCATAGAACTAACGTGCAGCCCCTATACGTTATGTTTAAAAAAAATATATAAAATTTTTTTTCAAAATGGCGGCTATCGTAAAAATTCAAAGTGTCATAACTTTGCTAAATCAAATCCTACTGAAAAATGTCGTATGCAAAAAGTGTTTGGAATTTTATTTTGCATATAAAAGCAATTTTTAATTATTTTTTTGTTAATAAAAACCGAGTCTTACCATATATTGACCGAGACCTCGAACGAGCTTTTATGCGACTCTGCATACAGTTAACGCTCGTATGAAGCTTCTATTTAAGAAATTGACTTGAATTTTTTATACCAAATAGAGCTTTCAACTATACTTACGATACTATACAAAAAAATTAAAAATGAAAAAATAAAAGTATTTTTTTTTCAAAACACGTTTAGTGTGATGAGTCGATCGACCCACCATACATACGCTCATAAGATTTTCAATATAGTTAAGGTCAGTGTGAGCTTATTTATACATATTTGAATTTCAAAATTTTGTGACAGTATAGAATTCTTAAGCATCCTGTGTATGTTTGTTAGCAAAATCCATTTTGTCAATTTTTTGCAAAATGGCGACAAGTATTAAAATTCAATCACTTATTACTCAGTAGTGTTCAATTTTGTCAAAAAGGTCTCTATACATGAAATGTTGAGAAGCCTAAAGCTCATCTAAGTAAAATATAAAAAATATATATTTTAGCTTGAAAACAAGCGATGTATCAGTTCGATCGTACCCCCATACTAGCCATTTTGAGACTTTCGGAAGAGTTAACGCTCTTAACTGCTTGGTTTCGAAGATTAAAATTTTAATTTTTAATATCGCATAGAACTAACGTGCAGCCCCTATACGTTATGTTTAAAAAAAATATATAAATTTTTTTTTCAAAATGGCGGCTATCGTAAAAATTCAAAGTGTCATAACTTTGCTAAATCGAATCCTACTGAAAAATGTCGTATGCAAAAAGTGTTTGGAATTTTATTTTGCATATAAAAGCAATTTTTAATTATTTTTTTTTTAATAAAAACCGAGTCTTACCATATATTGACCGAGACCTCGAACGAGCTTTTATGCGACTCTGCATACAGTTAACGCTCGTATGAAGCTTCTATTTAAGAAATTGACTTGAATTTTTGATACCAAATAGAGCTTTCAACTATACTTACGATACTATACAAAAAAATTAAAAATTAAAAAATAAAAGTATTTTTTTTTCAAAACACGTTTAGTGTGATGAGTCGATCGACCCACCATACATACGCTCATAAGATTTTCAATATAGTTAAGGTCAGTGTGAGCTTATTTATACATATTTGAATTTCAAAATTTTGTGACAGTATAGAATTCTTAAGCATCCTGTGTATGTTTGTTAGCAAAATCCATTTTGTCAATTTTTTGCAAAATGGCGACAAGTATTAAAATTCAATCACTTATTACTCAGTAGTGTTCAATTTTGTCATAAAGGTCTCTATACATGAAATGTTGAGAAGCCTAAAGCTCATCTAAGTAAAATATAAAAAATATATATTTTTGCTTGAAAACAAGCGATGTATCAGTTCGATCGTACCCCCATACTAGCCATTTTGAGACTTTCGGAAGAGTTAACGCTCTTAACTGCTTGGTTTCGAAGATTAAAATTTGAATTTTTAATATCGCATAGAACTAACGTGCAGCCCCTATACGTTATGTTTAAAAAAAATATATAAATTTTTTTTTCAAAATGGCGGCTATCGTAAAAATTCAAAGTGTCATAACTTTGCTAAATCAAATCCTACTGAAAAATGTCGTATGCAAAAAGTGTTTGGAATTTTATTTTGCATATAAAAGCAATTTTTAATTATTTTTTTTTAATAAAAACCGAGTCTTACCATATATTGACCGAGACCTCGAACGAGCTTTTATGCGACTCTGCATACAGTTAACGCTCGTATGAAGCTTCTATTTAAGAAATTGACTTGAATTTTTTATACCAAATAGAGCTTTCAACTATACTTACGATACTATACAAAAAAATTAAAAATTAAAAAATAAAAGTATTTTTTTTTCAAAACACGTTTAGTGTGATGAGTCGATCGACCCACCATACATACGCTCATAAGATTTTCAATATAGTTAAGGTCAGTGTGAGCTTATTTATACATATTTGAATTTCAAAATTTTGTGACAGTATAGAATTCTTAAGCATCCTGTGTATGTTTGTTAGCAAAATCCATTTTGTCAATTTTTTGCAAAATGGCGACAAGTATTAAAATTCAATCACTTATTACTCAGTAGTGTTCAATTTTGTCATAAAGGTCTCTATACATGAAATGTTGAGAAGCCTAAAGCTCATCTAAGTAAAATATAAAAAATATATATTTTTGCTTGAAAACAAGCGATGTATCAGTTCGATCGTACCCCCATACTAGCCATTTTGAGACTTTCGGAAGAGTTAACGCTCTTAACTGCTTGGTTTCGAAGATTAAAATTTTAATTTTTAATATCGCATAGAACTAACGTGCAGCCCCTATACGTTATGTTTAAAAAAAATATATAAAATTTTTTTTCAAAATGGCGGCTATCGTAAAAATTCAAAGTGTCATAACTTTGCTAAATCAAATCCTACTGAAAAATGTCGTATGCAAAAAGTGTTTGAAATTTTATTTTGCATATAAAAGCAATTTTTAATTATTTTTTTTTTAATAAAAATTGAGTCTTACCATATATTGACCGAGACCTCGAACGAGCTTTTATGCGACTCTGCATACAGTTAACGCTCGTATGAAGCTTCTATTTAAGAAATTGACTTGAATTTTTTATACCAAATAGAGCTTTCAACTATACTTACGATACTATACAAAAAAATTAAAAATTAAAAAATAAAAGTATTTTTTTTTCAAAACACGTTTAGTGTGATGAGTCGATCGACCCACCATACATACGCTCATAAGATTTTCAATATAGTTAAGGTCAGTGTGAGCTTATTTATACATATTTGAATTTCAAAATTTTGTGACAGTATAGAATTCTTAAGCATCCTGTGTATGTTTGTTAGCAAAATCCATTTTGTCAATTTTTTGCAAAATGGCGACAAGTATTAAAATTCAATCACTTATTACTCAGTAGTGTTCAATTTTGTCAAAAAGGTCTCTATACATGAAATGTTGAGAAGCCTAAAGCTCATCTAAGTAAAATATAAAAAATATATATTTTTGCTTGAAAACAAGCGATGTATCAGTTCGATCGTACCCCCATACTAGCCATTTTGAGACTTTCGGAAGAGTTAACGCTCTTAACTGCTTGGTTTCGAAGATTAAAATTTGAATTTTTAATATCGCATAGAACTAACGTGCAGCCCCTATACGTTATGTTTAAAAAAAATATATAAATTTTTTTTTCAAAATGGCGGCTATCGTAAAAATTCAAAGTGTCATAACTTTGCTAAATCAAATCCTACTGAAAAATGTCGTATGCAAAAAGTGTTTGGAATTTTATTTTGCATATAAAAGCAATTTTTAATTATTTTTTTTTTAATAAAAACCGAGTCTTACCATATATTGACCGAGACCTCGAACGAGCTTTTATGCGACTCTGCATACAGTTAACGCTCGTATGAAGCTTCTATTTAAGAAATTGACTTGAATTTTTTATACCAAATAGAGCTTTCAACTATACTTACGATACTATACAAAAAAATTAAAAATTAAAAAATAAAAGTATTTTTTTTTCAAAACACGTTTAGTGTGATGAGTCGATCGACCCACCATACATACGCTCATAAGATTTTCAATATAGTTAAGGTCAGTGTGAGCTTATTTATACATATTTGAATTTCAAAATTTTGTGACAGTATAGAATTCTTAAGCATCCTGTGTATGTTTGTTAGCAAAATCCATTTTGTCAATTTTTTGCAAAATGGCGACAAGTATTAAAATTCAATCACTTATTACTCAGTAGTGTTCAATTTTGTCAAAAAGGTCTCTATACATGAAATGTTGAGAAGCCTAAAGCTCATCTAAGTAAAATATAAAAAATATATATTTTTGCTTGAAAACAAGCGATGTATCAGTTCGATCGTACCCCCATACTAGCCATTTTGAGACTTTCGGAAGAGTTAACGCTCTTAACTGCTTGGTTTCGAAGATTAAAATTTGAATTTTTAATATCGCATAGAACTAACGTGCAGCCCCTATACGTTATGTTTAAAAAAAATATATAAAATTTTTTTTCAAAATGGCGACTATCGTAAAAATTCAAAGTGTCATAACTTTGCTAAATCAAATCCTACTGAAAAATGTCGTATGCAAAAAGTGTTTGGAATTTTATTTTGCATATAAAAGCAATTTTTAATTATTTTTTTTTTAATAAAAACCGAGTCTTACTATATATTGACCGAGACCTCGAACGAGCTTTTATGCGACTCTGCATACAGTTAACGCTCGTATGAAGCTTCTATTTAAGAAATTGACTTGAATTTTTTATACCAAATAGAGCTTTCAACTATACTTACGATACTATACAAAAAAATTAAAAATTAAAAAATAAAAGTATTTTTTTTTCAAAACACGTTTAGTGTGATGAGTCGATCGACCCACCATACATACGCTCATAAGATTTTCAATATAGTTAAGGTCAGTGTGAGCTTATTTATACATATTTGAATTTCAAAATTTTGTGACAGTATAGAATTCTTAAGCATCCTGTGTATGTTTGTTAGCAAAATCCATTTTGTCAATTTTTTGCAAAATGGCGACAAGTATTAAAATTCAATCACTTATTACTCAGTAGTGTTCAATTTTGTCAAAAAGGTCTCTATACATGAAATGTTGAGAAGCCTAAAGCTCATCTAAGTAAAATATAAAAAATATATATTTTTGCTTGAAAACAAGCGATGTATCAGTTCGATCGTACCCCCATACTAGCCATTTTGAGACTTTCGGAAGAGTTAACGCTCTTAACTGCTTGGTTTCGAAGATTAAAATTTGAATTTTTAATATCGCATAGAACTAACGTGCAGCCCCTATACGTTATGTTTAAAAAAAATATATAAAATTTTTTTTCAAAATGGCGGCTATCGTAAAAATTCAAAGTGTCATAACTTTGCTAAATCAAATCCTACTGAAAAATGTCGTATGCAAAAAGTGTTTGGAATTTTATTTTGCATATAAAAGCAATTTTTAATTATTTTTTTGTTAATAAAAACCGAGTCTTACCATATATTGACCGAGACCTCGAACGAGCTTTTATGCGACTCTGCATACAGTTAACGCTCGTATGAAGCTTCTATTTAAGAAATTGACTTGAATTTTTTATACCAAATAGAGCTTTCAACTATACTTACGATACTATACAAAAAAATTAAAAATTAAAAAATAAAAGTATTTTTTTTTCAAAACACGTTTAGTGTGATGAGTCGATCGACCCACCATACATACGCTCATAAGATTTTCAATATAGTTAAGGTCAGTGTGAGCTTATTTATACATATTTGAATTTCAAAATTTTGTGACAGTATAGAATTCTTAAGCATCCTGTGTATGTTTGTTAGCAAAATCCATTTTGTCAATTTTTTGCAAAATGGCGACAAGTATTAAAATTCAATCACTTATTACTCAGTAGTGTTCAATTTTGTCATAAAGGTCTCTATACATGAAATGTTGAGAAGCCTAAAGCTCATCTAAGTAAAATATAAAAAATATATATTTTTGCTTGAAAACAAGCGATGTATCAGTTCGATCGTACCCCCATACTAGCCATTTTGAGACTTTCGGAAGAGTTAACGCTCTTAACTGCTTGGTTTCGAAGATTAAAATTTTAATTTTTAATATCGCATAGAACTAACGTGCAGCCCCTATACGTTATGTTTAAAAAAAATATATAAATTTTTTTTTCAAAATGGCGGCTATCGTAAAAATTCAAAGTGTCATAACTTTGCTAAATCGAATCCTACTGAAAAATGTCGTATGCAAAAAGTGTTTGGAATTTTATTTTGCATATAAAAGCAATTTTTAATTATTTTTTTTTTAATAAAAACCGAGTCTTACCATATATTGACCGAGACCTCGAACGAGCTTTTATGCGACTCTGCATACAGTTAACGCTCGTATGAAGCTTCTATTTAAGAAATTGACTTGAATTTTTGATACCAAATAGAGCTTTCAACTATACTTACGATACTATACAAAAAAATTAAAAATTAAAAAATAAAAGTATTTTTTTTTCAAAACACGTTTAGTGTGATGAGTCGATCGACCCACCATACATACGCTCATAAGATTTTCAATATAGTTAAGGTCAGTGTGAGCTTATTTATACATATTTGAATTTCAAAATTTTGTGACAGTATAGAATTCTTAAGCATCCTGTGTATGTTTGTTAGCAAAATCCATTTTGTCAATTTTTTGCAAAATGGCGACAAGTATTAAAATTCAATCACTTATTACTCAGTAGTGTTCAATTTTGTCATAAAGGTCTCTATACATGAAATGTTGAGAAGCCTAAAGCTCATCTAAGTAAAATATAAAAAATATATATTTTTGCTTGAAAACAAGCGATGTATCAGTTCGATCGTACCCCCATACTAGCCATTTTGAGACTTTCGGAAGAGTTAACGCTCTTAACTGCTTGGTTTCGAAGATTAAAATTTGAATTTTTAATATCGCATAGAACTAACGTGCAGCCCCTATACGTTATGTTTAAAAAAAATATATAAATTTTTTTTTCAAAATGGCGGCTATCGTAAAAATTCAAAGTGTCATAACTTTGCTAAATCAAATCCTACTGAAAAATGTCGTATGCAAAAAGTGTTTGGAATTTTATTTTGCATATAAAAGCAATTTTTAATTATTTTTTTTTAATAAAAACCGAGTCTTACCATATATTGACCGAGACCTCGAACGAGCTTTTATGCGACTCTGCATACAGTTAACGCTCGTATGAAGCTTCTATTTAAGAAATTGACTTGAATTTTTTATACCAAATAGAGCTTTCAACTATACTTACGATACTATACAAAAAAATTAAAAATTAAAAAATAAAAGTATTTTTTTTTCAAAACACGTTTAGTGTGATGAGTCGATCGACCCACCATACATACGCTCATAAGATTTTCAATATAGTTAAGGTCAGTGTGAGCTTATTTATACATATTTGAATTTCAAAATTTTGTGACAGTATAGAATTCTTAAGCATCCTGTGTATGTTTGTTAGCAAAATCCATTTTGTCAATTTTTTGCAAAATGGCGACAAGTATTAAAATTCAATCACTTATTACTCAGTAGTGTTCAATTTTGTCATAAAGGTCTCTATACATGAAATGTTGAGAAGCCTAAAGCTCATCTAAGTAAAATATAAAAAATATATATTTTTGCTTGAAAACAAGCGATGTATCAGTTCGATCGTACCCCCATACTAGCCATTTTGAGACTTTCGGAAGAGTTAACGCTCTTAACTGCTTGGTTTCGAAGATTAAAATTTTAATTTTTAATATCGCATAGAACTAACGTGCAGCCCCTATACGTTATGTTTAAAAAAAATATATAAATTTTTTTTTCAAAATGGCGGCTATCGTAAAAATTCAAAGTGTCATAACTTTGCTAAATCAAATCCTACTGAAAAATGTCGTATGCAAAAAGTGTTTGGAATTTTATTTTGCATATAAAAGCAATTTTTAATTATTTTTTTTTTAATAAAAACCGAGTCTTACCATATATTGACCGAGACCTCGAACGAGCTTTTATGCGACTCTGCATACAGTTAACGCTCGTATGAAGCTTCTATTTAAGAAATTGACTTGAATTTTTTATACCAAATAGAGCTTTCAACTATACTTACGATACTATACAAAAAAATTAAAAATTAAAAAATAAAAGTATTTTTTTTTCAAAACACGTTTAGTGTGATGAGTCGATCGACCCACCATACATACGCTCATAAGATTTTCAATATAGTTAAGGTCAGTGTGAGCTTATTTATACATATTTGAATTTCAAAATTTTGTGACAGTATAGAATTCTTAAGCATCCTGTGTATGTTTGTTAGCAAAATCCATTTTGTCAATTTTTTGCAAAATGGCGACAAGTATTAAAATTCAATCACTTATTACTCAGTAGTGTTCAATTTTGTCAAAAAGGTCTCTATACATGAAATGTTGAGAAGCCTAAAGCTCATCTAAGTAAAATATAAAAAATATATATTTTAGCTTGAAAACAAGCGATGTATCAGTTCGATCGTACCCCCATACTAGCCATTTTGAGACTTTCGGAAGAGTTAACGCTCTTAACTGCTTGGTTTCGAAGATTAAAATTTTAATTTTTAATATCGCATAGAACTAACGTGCAGCCCCTATACGTTATGTTTAAAAAAAATATATAAATTTTTTTTTCAAAATGGCGGCTATCGTAAAAATTCAAAGTGTCATAACTTTGCTAAATCGAATCCTACTGAAAAATGTCGTATGCAAAAAGTGTTTGGAATTTTATTTTGCATATAAAAGCAATTTTTAATTATTTTTTTTTTAATAAAAACCGAGTCTTACCATATATTGACCGAGACCTCGAACGAGCTTTTATGCGACTCTGCATACAGTTACCGCTCGTATGAAGCTTCTATTTAAGAAATTGACTTGAATTTTTGATACCAAATAGAGCTTTCAACTATACTTACGATACTATACAAAAAAATTAAAAATTAAAAAATAAAAGTATTTTTTTTTCAAAACACGTATAGTGTGATGAGTCGATCGACCCACCATACATACGCTCATAAGATTTTCAATATAGTTAAGGTCAGTGTGAGCTTATTTATACATATTTGAATTTCAAAATTTTGTGACAGTATAGAATTCTTAAGCATCCTGTGTATGTTTGTTAGCAAAATCCATTTTGTCAATTTTTTGCAAAATGGCGACAAGTATTAAAATTCAATCACTTATTACTCAGTAGTGTTCAATTTTGTCATAAAGGTCTCTATACATGAAATGTTGAGAAGCCTAAAGCTCATCTAAGTAAAATATAAAAAATATATATTTTTGCTTGAAAACAAGCGATGTATCAGTTCGATCGTACCCCCATACTAGCCATTTTGAGACTTTCGGAAGAGTTAACGCTCTTAACTGCTTGGTTTCGAAGATTAAAATTTGAATTTTTAATATCGCATAGAACTAACGTGCAGCCCCTATACGTTATGTTTAAAAAAAATATATAAATTTTTTTTTCAAAATGGCGGCTATCGTAAAAATTCAAAGTGTCATAACTTTGCTAAATCAAATCCTACTGAAAAATGTCGTATGCAAAAAGTGTTTGGAATTTTATTTTGCATATAAAAGCAATTTTTAATTATTTTTTTTTAATAAAAACCGAGTCTTACCATATATTGACCGAGACCTCGAACGAGCTTTTATGCGACTCTGCATACAGTTAACGCTCGTATGAAGCTTCTATTTAAGAAATTGACTTGAATTTTTTATACCAAATAGAGCTTTCAACTATACTTACGATACTATACAAAAAAATTAAAAATTAAAAAATAAAAGTATTTTTTTTTCAAAACACGTTTAGTGTGATGAGTCGATCGACCCACCATACATACGCTCATAAGATTTTCAATATAGTTAAGGTCAGTGTGAGCTTATTTATACATATTTGAATTTCAAAATTTTGTGACAGTATAGAATTCTTAAGCATCCTGTGTATGTTTGTTAGCAAAATCCATTTTGTCAATTTTTTGCAAAATGGCGACAAGTATTAAAATTCAATCACTTATTACTCAGTAGTGTTCAATTTTGTCATAAAGGTCTCTATACATGAAATGTTGAGAAGCCTAAAGCTCATCTAAGTAAAATATAAAAAATATATATTTTTGCTTGAAAACAAGCGATGTATCAGTTCGATCGTACCCCCATACTAGCCATTTTGAGACTTTCGGAAGAGTTAACGCTCTTAACTGCTTGGTTTCGAAGATTAAAATTTTAATTTTTAATATCGCATAGAACTAACGTGCAGCCCCTATACGTTATGTTTAAAAAAAATATATAAATTTTTTTTCAAAATGGCGGCTATCGTAAAAATTCAAAGTGTCATAACTTTGCTAAATCAAATCCTACTGAAAAATGTCGTATGCAAAAAGTGTTTGGAATTTTATTTTGCATATAAAAGCAATTTTTAATTATTTTTTTTTTAATAAAAACCGAGTCTTACCATATATTGACCGAGACCTCGAACGAGCTTTTATGCGACTCTGCATACAGTTAACGCTCGTATGAAGCTTCTATTTAAGAAATTGACTTGAATTTTTGATACCAAATAGAGCTTTCAACTATACTTACGATACTATACAAAAAAATTAAAAATTAAAAAATAAAAGTATTTTTTTTTCAAAACACGTTTAGTGTGATGAGTCGATCGACCCACCATACATACGCTCATAAGATTTTCAATATAGTTAAGGTCAGTGTGAGCTTATTTATACATATTTAAATTTCAAAATTTTGTGACAGTATAGAATTCTTAAGCATCCTGTGTATGTTTGTTAGCAAAATCCATTTTGTCAATTTTTTGCAAAATGGCGACAAGTATTAAAATTCAATCACTTATTACTCAGTAGTGTTCAATTTTGTCAAAAAGGTCTCTATACATGAAATGTTGAGAAGCCTAAAGCTCATCTAAGTAAAATATAAAAAATATATATTTTAGCTTGAAAACAAGCGATGTATCAGTTCGATCGTACCCCCATACTAGCCATTTTGAGACTTTCGGAAGAGTTAACGCTCTTAACTGCTTGGTTTCGAAGATTAAAATTTTAATTTTTAATATCGCATAGAACTAACGTGCAGCCCCTATACGTTATGTTTAAAAAAAATATATAAAATTTTTTTTCAAAATGGCGGCTATCGTAAAAATTCAAAGTGTCATAACTTTGCTAAATCAAATCCTACTGAAAAATGTCGTATGCAAAAAGTGTTTGAAATTTTATTTTGCATATAAAAGCAATTTTTAATTATTTTTTTTTTAATAAAAATTGAGTCTTACCATATATTGACCGAGACCTCGAACGAGCTTTTATGCGACTCTGCATACAGTTAACGCTCGTATGAAGCTTCTATTTAAGAAATTGACTTGAATTTTTTATACCAAATAGAGCTTTCAACTATACTTACGATACTATACAAAAAAATTAAAAATTAAAAAATAAAAGTATTTTTTTTTCAAAACACGTTTAGTGTGATGAGTCGATCGACCCACCATACATACGCTCATAAAATTTTCAATATAGTTAAGGTCAGTGTGAGCTTATTTATACATATTTGAATTTCAAAATTTTGTGACAGTATAGAATTCTTAAGCATCCTGTGTATGTTTGTTAGCAAAATCCATTTTGTCAATTTTTTGCAAAATGGCGACAAGTATTGAAATTCAATCACTTATTACTCAGTAGTGTTCAATTTTGTCAAAAAGGTCTCTATACATGAAATGTTGAGAAGCCTAAAGCTCATCTAAGTAAAATATAAAAAATATATATTTTTGCTTGAAAACAAGCGATGTATCAGTTCGATCGTACCCCCATACTAGCCATTTTGAGACTTTCGGAAGAGTTAACGCTCTTAACTGCTTGGTTTCGAAGATTAAAATTTGAATTTTTAATATCGCATAGAACTAACGTGCAGCCCCTATACGTTATGTTTAAAAAAAATATATAAAATTTTTTTTCAAAATGGCGGCTATCGTAAAAATTCAAAGTGTCATAACTTTGCTAAATCAAATCCTACTGAAAAATGTCGTATGCAAAAAGTGTTTGGAATTTTATTTTGCATATAAAAGCAATTTTTAATTATTTTTTTGTTAATAAAAACCGAGTCTTACCATATATTGACCGAGACCTCGAACGAGCTTTTATGCGACTCTGCATACAGTTAACGCTCGTATGAAGCTTCTATTTAAGAAATTGACTTGAATTTTTGATACCAAATAGAGCTTTCAACTATACTTACGATACTATACAAAAAAATTAAAAATTAAAAAATAAAAGTATTTTTTTTTCAAAACACGTTTAGTGTGATGAGTCGATCGACCCACCATACATACGCTCATAAGATTTTCAATATAGTTAAGGTCAGTGTGAGCTTATTTATACATATTTGAATTTCAAAATTTTGTGACAGTATAGAATTCTTAAGCATCCTGTGTATGTTTGTTAGCAAAATCCATTTTGTCAATTTTTTGCAAAATGGCGACAAGTATTAAAATTCAATCACTTATTACTCAGTAGTGTTCAATTTTGTCAAAAAGGTCTCTATACATGAAATGTTGAGAAGCCTAAAGCTCATCTAAGTAAAATATAAAAAATATATATTTTTGCTTGAAAACAAGCGATGTATCAGTTCGATCGTACCCCCATACTAGCCATTTTGAGACTTTCGGAAGAGTTAACGCTCTTAACTGCTTGGTTTCGAAGATTAAAATTTTAATTTTTAATATCGCATAGAACTAACGTGCAGCCCCTATACGTTATGTTTAAAAAAAATATATAAATTTTTTTTTCAAAATGGCGGCTATCGTAAAAATTCAAAGTGTCATAACTTTGCTAAATCAAATCCTACTGAAAAATGTCGTATGCAAAAAGTGTTTGGAATTTTATTTTGCATATAAAAGCAATTTTTAATTATTTTTTTTTTAATAAAAACCGAGTCTTACCATATATTGACCGAGACCTCGAACGAGCTTTTATGCGACTCTGCATACAGTTAACGCTCGTATGAAGCTTCTATTTAAGAAATTGACTTGAATTTTTTATACCAAATAGAGCTTTCAACTATACTTACGATACTACACAAAAAAATTAAAAATTAAAAATTAAAAAATAAAAGTATTTTTTTTTCAAAACACGTTTAGTGTGATGAGTCGATCGACCCACCATACATACGCTCATAAGATTTTCAATATAGTTAAGGTCAGTGTGAGCTTATTTATACATATTTGAATTTCAAAATTTTGTGACAGTATAGAATTCTTAAGCATCCTGTGTATGTTTGTTAGCAAAATCCATTTTGTCAATTTTTTGCAAAATGGCGACAAGTATTAAAATTCAATCACTTATTACTCAGTAGTGTTCAATTTTGTCAAAAAGGTCTCTATACATGAAATGTTGAGAAGCCTAAAGCTCATCTAAGTAAAATATAAAAAATATATATTTTTGCTTGAAAACAAGCGATGTATCAGTTCGATCGTACCCCCATACTAGCCATTTTGAGACTTTCGGAAGAGTTAACGCTCTTAACTGCTTGGTTTCGAAGATTAAAATTTGAATTTTTAATATCGCATAGAACTAACGTGCAGCCCCTATACGTTATGTTTAAAAAAAATATATAAAATTTTTTTTCAAAATGGCGGCTATCGTAAAAATTCAAAGTGTCATAACTTTGCTAAATCAAATCCTACTGAAAAATGTCGTATGCAAAAAGTGTTTGGAATTTTATTTTGCATATAAAAGCAATTTTTAATTATTTTTTTGTTAATAAAAACCGAGTCTTACCATATATTGACCGAGACCTCGAACGAGCTTTTATGCGACTCTGCATACAGTTAACGCTCGTATGAAGCTTCTATTTAAGAAATTGACTTGAATTTTTTATACCAAATAGAGCTTTCAACTATACTTACGATACTATACAAAAAAATTAAAAATTAAAAAATAAAAGTATTTTTTTTTCAAAACACGTTTAGTGTGATGAGTCGATCGACCCACCATACATACGCTCATAAGATTTTCAATATAGTTAAGGTCAGTGTGAGCTTATTTATACATATTTGAATTTCAAAATTTTGTGACAGTATAGAATTCTTAAGCATCCTGTGTATGTTTGTTAGCAAAATCCATTTTGTCAATTTTTTGCAAAATGGCGACAAGTATTAAAATTCAATCACTTATTACTCAGTAGTGTTCAATTTTGTCAAAAAGGTCTCTATACATGAAATGTTGAGAAGCCTAAAGCTCATCTAAGTAAAATATAAAAAATATATATTTTAGCTTGAAAACAAGCGATGTATCAGTTCGATCGTACCCCCATACTAGCCATTTTGAGACTTTCGGAAGAGTTAACGCTCTTAACTGCTTGGTTTCGAAGATTAAAATTTTAATTTTTAATATCGCATAGAACTAACGTGCAGCCCCTATACGTTATGTTTAAAAAAAATATATAAATTTTTTTTTCAAAATGGCGGCTATCGTAAAAATTCAAAGTGTCATAACTTTGCTAAATCGAATCCTACTGAAAAATGTCGTATGCAAAAAGTGTTTGGAATTTTATTTTGCATATAAAAGCAATTTTTAATTATTTTTTTTTTAATAAAAACCGAGTCTTACCATATATTGACCGAGACCTCGAACGAGCTTTTATGCGACTCTGCATACAGTTACCGCTCGTATGAAGCTTCTATTTAAGAAATTGACTTGAATTTTTGATACCAAATAGAGCTTTCAACTATACTTACGATACTATACAAAAAAATTAAAAATTAAAAAATAAAAGTATTTTTTTTTCAAAACACGTTTAGTGTGATGAGTCGATCGACCCACCATACATACGCTCATAAGATTTTCAATATAGTTAAGGTCAGTGTGAGCTTATTTATACATATTTGAATTTCAAAATTTTGTGACAGTATAGAATTCTTAAGCATCCTGTGTATGTTTGTTAGCAAAATCCATTTTGTCAATTTTTTGCAAAATGGCGACAAGTATTAAAATTCAATCACTTATTACTCAGTAGTGTTCAATTTTGTCATAAAGGTCTCTATACATGAAATGTTGAGAAGCCTAAAGCTCATCTAAGTAAAATATAAAAAATATATATTTTTGCTTGAAAACAAGCGATGTATCAGTTCGATCGTACCCCCATACTAGCCATTTTGAGACTTTCGGAAGAGTTAACGCTCTTAACTGCTTGGTTTCGAAGATTAAAATTTTAATTTTTAATATCGCATAGAACTAACGTGCAGCCCCTATACGTTATGTTTAAAAAAAATATATAAATTTTTTTTTCAAAATGGCGGCTATCGTAAAAATTCAAAGTGTCATAACTTTGCTAAATCAAATCCTACTGAAAAATGTCGTATGCAAAAAGTGTTTGGAATTTTATTTTGCATATAAAAGCAATTTTTAATTATTTTTTTTTAATAAAAACCGAGTCTTACCATATATTGACCGAGACCTCGAACGAGCTTTTATGCGACTCTGCATACAGTTAACGCTCGTATGAAGCTTCTATTTAAGAAATTGACTTGAATTTTTTATACCAAATAGAGCTTTCAAC
The DNA here is from genome assembly GCF_051122295.1 of Plectrocnemia conspersa. Lineage (NCBI taxonomy): Eukaryota > Metazoa > Arthropoda > Insecta > Trichoptera > Polycentropodidae > Plectrocnemia > Plectrocnemia conspersa. The sequence goes on along the minus strand of NW_028277182.1, from coordinate 852,460 downwards.
TATACTTACGATACTATACAAAAAAATTAAAAATTAAAAAATAAAAGTATTTTTTTTTCAAAACACGTTTAGTGTGATGAGTCGATCGACCCACCATACATACGCTCATAAGATTTTCAATATAGTTAAGGTCAGTGTGAGCTTATTTATACATATTTGAATTTCAAAATTTTGTGACAGTATAGAATTCTTAAGCATCCTGTGTATGTTTGTTAGCAAAATCCATTTTGTCAATTTTTTGCAAAATGGCGACAAGTATTAAAATTCAATCACTTATTACTCAGTAGTGTTCAATTTTGTCATAAAGGTCTCTATACATGAAATGTTGAGAAGCCTAAAGCTCATCTAAGTAAAATATAAAAAATATATATTTTTGCTTGAAAACAAGCGATGTATCAGTTCGATCGTACCCCCATACTAGCCATTTTGAGACTTTCGGAAGAGTTAACGCTCTTAACTGCTTGGTTTCGAAGATTAAAATTTTAATTTTTAATATCGCATAGAACTAACGTGCAGCCCCTATACGTTATGTTTAAAAAAAATATATAAATTTTTTTTTCAAAATGGCGGCTATCGTAAAAATTCAAAGTGTCATAACTTTGCTAAATCAAATCCTACTGAAAAATGTCGTATGCAAAAAGTGTTTGGAATTTTATTTTGCATATAAAAGCAATTTTTAATTATTTTTTTTTTAATAAAAACCGAGTCTTACCATATATTGACCGAGACCTCGAACGAGCTTTTATGCGACTCTGCATACAGTTAACGCTCGTATGAAGCTTCTATTTAAGAAATTGACTTGAATTTTTTATACCAAATAGAGCTTTCAACTATACTTACGATACTATACAAAAAAATTAAAAATTAAAAAATAAAAGTATTTTTTTTTCAAAACACGTTTAGTGTGATGAGTCGATCGACCCACCATACATACGCTCATAAGATTTTCAATATAGTTAAGGTCAGTGTGAGCTTATTTATACATATTTGAATTTCAAAATTTTGTGACAGTATAGAATTCTTAAGCATCCTGTGTATGTTTGTTAGCAAAATCCATTTTGTCAATTTTTTGCAAAATGGCGACAAGTATTAAAATTCAATCACTTATTACTCAGTAGTGTTCAATTTTGTCAAAAAGGTCTCTATACATGAAATGTTGAGAAGCCTAAAGCTCATCTAAGTAAAATATAAAAAATATATATTTTTGCTTGAAAACAAGCGATGTATCAGTTCGATCGTACCCCCATACTAGCCATTTTGAGACTTTCGGAAGAGTTAACGCTCTTAACTGCTTGGTTTCGAAGATTAAAATTTGAATTTTTAATATCGCATAGAACTAACGTGCAGCCCCTATACGTTATGTTTAAAAAAAATATATAAAATTTTTTTTCAAAATGGCGGCTATCGTAAAAATTCAAAGTGTCATAACTTTGCTAAATCAAATCCTACTGAAAAATGTCGTATGCAAAAAGTGTTTGGAATTTTATTTTGCATATAAAAGCAATTTTTAATTATTTTTTTTTTAATAAAAACCGAGTCTTACCATATATTGACCGAGACCTCGAACGAGCTTTTATGCGACTCTGCATACAGTTAACGCTCGTATGAAGCTTCTATTTAAGAAATTGACTTGAATTTTTTATACCAAATAGAGCTTTCAACTATACTTACGATACTATACAAAAAAATTAAAAATTAAAAAATAAAAGTATTTTTTTTTCAAAACACGTTTAGTGTGATGAGTCGATCGACCCACCATACATACGCTCATAAGATTTTCAATATAGTTAAGGTCAGTGTGAGCTTATTTATACATATTTGAATTTCAAAATTTTGTGACAGTATAGAATTCTTAAGCATCCTGTGTATGTTTGTTAGCAAAATCCATTTTGTCAATTTTTTGCAAAATGGCGACAAGTATTAAAATTCAATCACTTATTACTCAGTAGTGTTCAATTTTGTCAAAAAGGTCTCTATACATGAAATGTTGAGAAGCCTAAAGCTCATCTAAGTAAAATATAAAAAATATATATTTTTGCTTGAAAACAAGCGATGTATCAGTTCGATCGTACCCCCATACTAGCCATTTTGAGACTTTCGGAAGAGTTAACGCTCTTAACTGCTTGGTTTCGAAGATTAAAATTTTAATTTTTAATATCGCATAGAACTAACGTGCAGCCCCTATACGTTATGTTTAAAAAAAATATATAAAATTTTTTTTCAAAATGGCGGCTATCGTAAAAATTCAAAGTGTCATAACTTTGCTAAATCAAATCCTACTGAAAAATGTCGTATGCAAAAAGTGTTTGGAATTTTATTTTGCATATAAAAGCAATTTTTAATTATTTTTTTTTTAATAAAAACCGAGTCTTACCATATATTGACCGAGACCTCGAACGAGCTTTTATGCGACTCTGCATACAGTTAACGCTCGTATGAAGCTTCTATTTAAGAAATTGACTTGAATTTTTTATACCAAATAGAGCTTTCAACTATACTTACGATACTATACAAAAAAATTAAAAATTAAAAAATAAAAGTATTTTTTTTTCAAAACACGTTTAGTGTGATGAGTCGATCGACCCACCATACATACGCTCATAAGATTTTCAATATAGTTAAGGTCAGTGTGAGCTTATTTATACATATTTGAATTTCAAAATTTTGTGACAGTATAGAATTCTTAAGCATCCTGTGTATGTTTGTTAGCAAAATCCATTTTGTCAATTTTTTGCAAAATGGCGACAAGTATTAAAATTCAATCACTTATTACTCAGTAGTGTTCAATTTTGTCAAAAAGGTCTCTATACATGAAATGTTGAGAAGCCTAAATCTCATCTAATTAAAATATAAAAAATATATATTTTTGCTTGAAAACAAGCGATGTATCAGTTCGATCGTACCCCCATACTAGCCATTTTGAGACTTTCGGAAGAGTTAACGCTCTTAACTGCTTGGTTTCGAAGATTAAAATTTTAATTTTTAATATCGCATAGAACTAACGTGCAGCCCCTATACGTTATGTTTAAAAAAAATATATAAAATTTTTTTTCAAAATGGCGGCTATCGTAAAAATTCAAAGTGTCATAACTTTGCTAAATCAAATCCTACTGAAAAATGTCGTATGCAAAAAGTGTTTGGAATTTTATTTTGCATATAAAAGCAATTTTTAATTATTTTTTTTTTAATAAAAACCGAGTCTTACCATATATTGACCGAGACCTCGAACGAGCTTTTATGCGACTCTGCATACAGTTAACGCTCGTATGAAGCTTCTATTTAAGAAATTGACTTGAATTTTTTATACCAAATAGAGCTTTCAACAATACTTACGATACTATACAAAAAAATTAAAAATTAAAAAATAAAAGTATTTTTTTTTCAAAACACGTTTAGTGTGATGAGTCGATCGACCCACCATACATACGCTCATAAGATTTTCAATATAGTTAAGGTCAGTGTGAGCTTATTTATACATATTTGAATTTCAAAATTTTGTGACAGTATAGAATTCTTAAGCATCCTGTGTATGTTTGTTAGCAAAATCCATTTTGTCAATTTTTTGCAAAATGGCGACAAGTATTAAAATTCAATCACTTATTACTCAGTAGTGTTCAATTTTGTCAAAAAGGTCTCTATACATGAAATGTTGAGAAGCCTAAAGCTCATCTAAGTAAAATATAAAAAATATATATTTTTGCTTGAAAACAAGCGATGTATCAGTTCGATCGTACCCCCATACTAGCCATTTTGAGACTTTCGGAAGAGTTAACGCTCTTAACTGCTTGGTTTCGAAGATTAAAATTTTAATTTTTAATATCGCATAGAACTAACGTGCAGCCCCTATACGTTATGTTTAAAAAAAATATATAAAATTTTTTTTCAAAATGGCGGCTATCGTAAAAATTCAAAGTGTCATAACTTTGCTAAATCAAATCCTACTGAAAAATGTCGTATGCAAAAAGTGTTTGGAATTTTATTTTGCATATAAAAGCAATTTTTAATTATTTTTTTTTTAATAAAAACCGAGTCTTACCATATCTTACCGAGAGTCTTACCGAGACCTCGAACGAGCTTTTATGCGACTCTGCATACAGTTAACGCTCGTATGAAGCTTCTATTTAAGAAATTGACTTGAATTTTTTATACCAAATAGAGCTTTCAACTATACTTACGATACTATACAAAAAAATTAAAAATTAAAAAATAAAAGTATTTTTTTTTCAAAACACGTTTAGTGTGATGAGTCGATCGACCCACCATACATACGCTCATAAGATTTTCAATATAGTTAAGGTCAGTGTGAGCTTATTTATACATATTTGAATTTCAAAATTTTGTGACAGTATAGAATTCTTAAGCATCCTGTGTATGTTTGTTAGCAAAATCCATTTTGTCAATTTTTTGCAAAATGGCGACAAGTATTAAAATTCAATCACTTATTACTCAGTAGTGTTCAATTTTGTCATAAAGGTCTCTATACATGAAATGTTGAGAAGCCTAAAGCTCATCTAAGTAAAATATAAAAAATATATATTTTTGCTTGAAAACAAGCGATGTATCAGTTCGATCGTACCCCCATACTAGCCATTTTGAGACTTTCGGAAGAGTTAACGCTCTTAACTGCTTGGTTTCGAAGATTAAAATTTTAATTTTTAATATCGCATAGAACTAACGTGCAGCCCCTATACGTTATGTTTAAAAAAAATATATAAATTTTTTTTTCAAAATGGCGGCTATCGTAAAAATTCAAAGTGTCATAACTTTGCTAAATCAAATCCTACTGAAAAATGTCGTATGCAAAAAGTGTTTGGAATTTTATTTTGCATATAAAAGCAATTTTTAATTATTTTTATTTAATAAAAACCGAGTCTTACCATATATTGACCGAGACCTCGAACGAGCTTTTATGCGACTCTGCATACAGTTAACGCTCGTATGAAGCTTCTATTTAAGAAATTGACTTGAATTTTTTATACCAAATAGAGCTTTCAACTATACTTACGATACTATACAAAAAAATTAAAAATTAAAAAATAAAAGTATTTTTTTTTCAAAACACGTTTAGTGTGATGAGTCGATCGACCCACCATACATACGCTCATAAGATTTTCAATATAGTTAAGGTCAGTGTGAGCTTATTTATACATATTTGAATTTCAAAATTTTGTGACAGTATAGAATTCTTAAGCATCCTGTGTATGTTTGTTAGCAAAATCCATTTTGTCAATTTTTTGCAAAATGGCGACAAGTATTAAAATTCAATCACTTATTACTCAGTAGTGTTCAATTTTGTCATAAAGGTCTCTATACATGAAATGTTGAGAAGCCTAAAGCTCATCTAAGTAAAATATAAAAAATATATATTTTTGCTTGAAAACAAGCGATGTATCAGTTCGATCGTACCCCCATACTAGCCATTTTGAGACTTTCGGAAGAGTTAACGCTCTTAACTGCTTGGTTTCGAAGATTAAAATTTTAATTTTTAATATCGCATAGAACTAACGTGCAGCCCCTATACGTTATGTTTAAAAAAAATATATAAATTTTTTTTTCAAAATGGCGGCTATCGTAAAAATTCAAAGTGTCATAACTTTGCTAAATCAAATCCTACTGAAAAATGTCGTATGCAAAAAGTGTTTGGAATTTTATTTTGCATATAAAAGCAATTTTTAATTATTTTTTTTTTAATAAAAACCGAGTCTTACCATATATTGACCGAGACCTCGAACGAGCTTTTATGCGACTCTGCATACAGTTAACGCTCGTATGAAGCTTCTATTTAAGAAATTGACTTAAATTTTTGATACCAAATAGAGCTTTCAACTATACTTACGATACTATACAAAAAAATTAAAAATTAAAAAATAAAAGTATTTTTTTTTCAAAACACGTTTAGTGTGATGAGTCGATCGACCCACCATACATACGCTCATAAGATTTTCAATATAGTTAAGGTCAGTGTGAGCTTATTTATACATATTTGAATTTCAAAATTTTGTGACAGTATAGAATTCTTAAGCATCCTGTGTATGTTTGTTAGCAAAATCCATTTTGTCAATTTTTTGCAAAATGGCGACAAGTATTAAAATTCAATCACTTATTACTCAGTAGTGTTCAATTTTGTCATAAAGGTCTCTATACATGAAATGTTGAGAAGCCTAAAGCTCATCTAAGTAAAATATAAAAAATATATATTTTTGCTTGAAAACAAGCGATGTATCAGTTCGATCGTACCCCCATACTAGCCATTTTGAGACTTTCGGAAGAGTTAACGCTCTTAACTGCTTGGTTTCGAAGATTAAAATTTTAATTTTTAATATCGCATAGAACTAACGTGCAGCCCCTATACGTTATGTTTAAAAAAAATATATAAATTTTTTTTTCAAAATGGCGGCTATCGTAAAAATTCAAAGTGTCATAACTTTGCTAAATCAAATTCTACTGAAAAATGTCGTATGCAAAAAGTGTTTGGAATTTTATTTTGCATATAAAAGCAATTTTTAATTATTTTTTTTTTAATAAAAACCGAGTCTTACCATATATTGACCGAGACCTCGAACGAGCTTTTATGCGACTCTGCATACAGTTAACGCTCGTATGAAGCTTCTATTTAAGAAATTGACTTGAATTTTTTATACCAAATAGAGCTTTCAACTATACTTACGATACTATACAAAAAAATTAAAAAATAAAAGTATTTTTTTTTCAAAACACGTTTAGTGTGATGAGTCGATCGACCCACCATACATACGCTCATAAGATTTTCAATATAGTTAAGGTCAGTGTGAGCCTATTTATACATATTTGAATTTCAAAATTTTGTGACAGTATAGAATTCTTAAGCATCCTGTGTATGTTTGTTAGCAAAATCCATTTTGTCAATTTTTTGCAAAATGGCGACAAGTATTAAAATTCAATCACTTATTACTCAGTAGTGTTCAATTTTGTCAAAAAGGTCTCTATACATGAAATGTTGAGAAGCCTAAAGCTCATCTAAGTAAAATATAAAAAATATATATTTTTGCTTGAAAACAAGCGATGTATCAGTTCGATCGTACCCCCATACTAGCCATTTTGAGACTTTCGGAAGAGTTAACGCTCTTAACTGCTTGGTTTCGAAGATTAAAATTTTAATTTTTAATATCGCATAGAACTAACGTGCAGCCCCTATACGTTATGTTTAAAAAAAATATATAAAATTTTTTTTCAAAATGGCGGCTATCGTAAAAATTCAAAGTGTCATAACTTTGCTAAATCAAATCCTACTGAAAAATGTCGTATGCAAAAAGTGTTTGAAATTTTATTTTGCATATAAAAGCAATTTTTAATTATTTTTTTTTTAATAAAAATTGAGTCTTACCATATATTGACCGAGACCTCGAACGAGCTTTTATGCGACTCTGCATACAGTTAACGCTCGTATGAAGCTTCTATTTAAGAAATTGACTTGAATTTTTTATACCAAATAGAGCTTTCAACTATACTTACGATACTATACAAAAAAATTAAAAATTAAAAAATAAAAGTATTTTTTTTTCAAAACACGTTTAGTGTGATGAGTCGATCGACCCACCATACATACGCTCATAAGATTTTCAATATAGTTAAGGTCAGTGTGAGCTTATTTATACATATTTGAATTTCAAAATTTTGTGACAGTATAGAATTCTTAAGCATCCTGTGTATGTTTGTTAGCAAAATCCATTTTGTCAATTTTTTGCAAAATGGCGACAAGTATTAAAATTCAATCACTTATTACTCAGTAGTGTTCAATTTTGTCAAAAAGGTCTCTATACATGAAATGTTGAGAAGCCTAAAGCTCATCTAAGTAAAATATAAAAAATATATATTTTTGCTTGAAAACAAGCGATGTATCAGTTCGATCGTACCCCCATACTAGCCATTTTGAGACTTTCGGAAGAGTTAACGCTCTTAACTGCTTGGTTTCGAAGATTAAAATTTGAATTTTTAATATCGCATAGAACTAACGTGCAGCCCCTATACGTTATGTTTAAAAAAAATATATAAATTTTTTTTTCAAAATGGCGGCTATCGTAAAAATTCAAAGTGTCATAACTTTGCTAAATCAAATCCTACTGAAAAATGTCGTATGCAAAAAGTGTTTGGAATTTTATTTTGCATATAAAAGCAATTTTTAATTATTTTTTTTTTAATAAAAACCGAGTCTTACCATATATTGACCGAGACCTCGAACGAGCTTTTATGCGACTCTGCATACAGTTAACGCTCGTATGAAGCTTCTATTTAAGAAATTGACTTGAATTTTTTATACCAAATAGAGCTTTCAACTATACTTACGATACTATACAAAAAAATTAAAAATTAAAAAATAAAAGTATTTTTTTTTCAAAACACGTTTAGTGTGATGAGTCGATCGACCCACCATACATACGCTCATAAGATTTTCAATATAGTTAAGGTCAGTGTGAGCTTATTTATACATATTTGAATTTCAAAATTTTGTGACAGTATAGAATTCTTAAGCATCCTGTGTATGTTTGTTAGCAAAATCCATTTTGTCAATTTTTTGCAAAATGGCGACAAGTATTAAAATTCAATCACTTATTACTCAGTAGTGTTCAATTTTGTCAAAAAGGTCTCTATACATGAAATGTTGAGAAGCCTAAAGCTCATCTAAGTAAAATATAAAAAATATATATTTTTGCTTGAAAACAAGCGATGTATCAGTTCGATCGTACCCCCATACTAGCCATTTTGAGACTTTCGGAAGAGTTAACGCTCTTAACTGCTTGGTTTCGAAGATTAAAATTTTAATTTTTAATATCGCATAGAACTAACGTGCAGCCCCTATACGTTATGTTTAAAAAAAATATATAAAATTTTTTTTCAAAATGGCGGCTATCGTAAAAATTCAAAGTGTCATAACTTTGCTAAATCAAATCCTACTGAAAAATGTCGTATGCAAAAAGTGTTTGGAATTTTATTTTGCATATAAAAGCAATTTTTAATTATTTTTTTTTTAATAAAAACCGAGTCTTACCATATATTGACCGAGACCTCGAACGAGCTTTTATGCGACTCTGCATACAGTTAACGCTCGTATGAAGCTTCTATTTAAGAAATTGACTTGAATTTTTTATACCAAATAGAGCTTTCAACTATACTTACGATACTATACAAAAAAATTAAAAATTAAAAAATAAAAGTATTTTTTTTTCAAAACACGTTTAGTGTGATGAGTCGATCGACCCACCATACATACGCTCATAAGATTTTCAATATAGTTAAGGTCAGTGTGAGCTTATTTATACATATTTGAATTTCAAAATTTTGTGACAGTATAGAATTCTTAAGCATCCTGTGTATGTTTGTTAGCAAAATCCATTTTGTCAATTTTTTGCAAAATGGCGACAAGTATTAAAATTCAATCACTTATTACTCAGTAGTGTTCAATTTTGTCAAAAAGGTCTCTATACATGAAATGTTGAGAAGCCTAAAGCTCATCTAAGTAAAATATAAAAAATATATATTTTTGCTTGAAAACAAGCGATGTATCAGTTCGATCGTACCCCCATACTAGCCATTTTGAGACTTTCGGAAGAGTTAACGCTCTTAACTGCTTGGTTTCGAAGATTAAAATTTGAATTTTTAATATCGCATAGAACTAACGTTCAGCCCCTATACGTTATGTTTAAAAACAATATATAAAATTTTTTTTCAAAATGGCGGCTATCGTAAAAATTCAAAGTGTCATAACTTTGCTAAATCAAATCCTACTGAAAAATGTCGTATGCAAAAAGTGTTTGGAATTTTATTTTGCATATAAAAGCAATTTTTAATTATTTTTTTTTTAATAAAAACCGAGTCTTACCATATATTGACCGAGACCTCGAACGAGCTTTTATGCGACTCTGCATACAGTTAACGCTCGTATGAAGCTTCTATTTAAGAAATTGACTTGAATTTTTTATACCAAATAGAGCTTTCAACTATACTTACGATACTATACAAAAAAATTAAAAATTAAAAAATAAAAGTATTTTTTTTTCAAAACACGTTTAGTGTGATGAGTCGATCGACCCACCATACATACGCTCATAAGATTTTCAATATAGTTAAGGTCAGTGTGAGCTTATTTATACATATTTGAATTTCAAAATTTTGTGACAGTATAGAATTCTTAAGCATCCTGTGTATGTTTGTTAGCAAAATCCATTTTGTCAATTTTTTGCAAAATGGCGACAAGTATTAAAATTCAATCACTTATTACTCAGTAGTGTTCAATTTTGTCAAAAAGGTCTCTATACATGAAATGTTGAGAAGCCTAAAGCTCATCTAAGTAAAATATAAAAAATATATATTTTTGCTTGAAAACAAGCGATGTATCAGTTCGATCGTACCCCCATACTAGCCATTTTGAGACTTTCGGAAGAGTTAACGCTCTTAACTGCTTGGTTTCGAAGATTAAAATTTGAATTTTTAATATCGCATAGAACTAACGTGCAGCCCCTATACGTTATGTTTAAAAAAAATATATAAAATTTTTTTTCAAAATGGCGGCTAACGTAAAAATTCAACGTGTCATAACTTTGCTAAATGACATCCTACTGAAAAATGTCGTATGCAAAAAGTGTTTGGAATTTTAATTTGCATATAAAAGTATTTTTAATTATTTTTTTTTTAATAAAAACCGAGTCTTACGACATATTGACCGAGACCTCGAACGAGCTTTTATGCGACTCTGCATATAGTTAACGCTCGTATGAGGCTTCTATTTAAGAAATCGACTTGAATTTTTTAAACAAAATAGAGCTTTCGACTATACTTACGATACTATAAAAAAAAATTAAAAATTAAAAAATAAAAGTATTTTTTTTTCAAAACACGTTTAGTGTGATGAGTCGATCGACCCACCATACATACGCTCATAAGATTTTCAATATAGTTAAGGTCAGTGTGAGCTTATTTATACATATTTGAATTTCAAAATTTTGTGACAGTATAGAATTCTTAAGCATCCTGTGTATGTTTGTTAGCAAAATCCATTTTGTCAATTTTTTGCAAAATGGCGACAAGTATTAAAATTCAATCACTTATTACTCAGTAGTGTTCAATTTTGTCAAAAAGGTCTCTATACATGAAATGTTGAGAAGCCTAAAGCTCATCTAAGTAAAATATAAAAAATATATATTTTAGCTTGAAAACAAGCGATGTATCAGTTCGATCGTACCCCCATACTAGCCATTTTGAGACTTTCGGAAGAGTTAACGCTCTTAACTGCTTGGTTTCGAAGATTAAAATTTGAATTTTTAATATCGCATAGAACTAACGTGCAGCCCCTATACGTTATGTTTAAAAAAAATATATAAATTTTTTTTTCAAAATGGCGGCTATCGTAAAAATTCAAAGTGTCATAACTTTGCTAAATCGAATCCTACTGAAAAATGTCGTATGCAAAAAGTGTTTGGAATTTTATTTTGCATATAAAAGCAATTTTTAATTATTTTTTTTTTAATAAAAACCGAGTCTTACCATATATTGACCGAGACCTCGAACGAGCTTTTATGCGACTCTGCATACAGTTAACGCTCGTATGAAGCTTCTATTTAAGAAATTGACTTGAATTTTTGATACCAAATAGAGCTTTCAACTATACTTACGATACTATACAAAAAAATTAAAAATTAAAAAATAAAAGTATTTTTTTTTCAAAACACGTTTAGTGTGATGAGTCGATCGACCCACCATACATACGCTCATAAGATTTTCAATATAGTTAAGGTCAGTGTGAGCTTATTTATACATATTTGAATTTCAAAATTTTGTGACAGTATAGAATTCTTAAGCATCCTGTGTATGTTTGTTAGCAAAATCCATTTTGTCAATTTTTTGCAAAATGGCGACAAGTATTAAAATTCAATCACTTATTACTCAGTAGTGTTCAATTTTGTCATAAAGGTCTCTATACATGAAATGTTGAGAAGCCTAAAGCTCATCTAAGTAAAATATAAAAAATATATATTTTTGCTTGAAAACAAGCGATGTATCAGTTCGATCGTACCCCCATACTAGCCATTTTGAGACTTTCGGAAGAGTTAACGCTCTTAACTGCTTGGTTTCGAAGATTAAAATTTGAATTTTTAATATCGCATAGAACTAACGTGCAGCCCCTATACGTTATGTTTAAAAAAAATATATAAATTTTTTTTTCAAAATAGCGGCTATCGTAAAAATTCAAAGTGTCATAACTTTGCTAAATCAAATCCTACTGAAAAATGTCGTATGCAAAAAGTGTTTGGAATTTTATTTTGCATATAAAAGCAATTTTTAATTATTTTTTTTTAATAAAAACCGAGTCTTACCATATATTGACCGAGACCTCGAACGAGCTTTTATGCGACTCTGCATACAGTTAACGCTCGTATGAAGCTTCTATTTAAGAAATTGACTTGAATTTTTTATACCAAATAGAGCTTTCAACTATACTTACGATACTATACAAAAAAATTAAAAATTAAAAAATAAAAGTATTTTTTTTTCAAAACACGTTTAGTGTGATGAGTCGATCGACCCACCATACATACGCTCATAAGATTTTCAATATAGTTAAGGTCAGTGTGAGCTTATTTATACATATTTGAATTTCAAAATTTTGTGACAGTATAGAATTCTTAAGCATCCTGTGTATGTTTGTTAGCAAAATCCATTTTGTCAATTTTTTGCAAAATGGCGACAAGTATTAAAATTCAATCACTTATTACTCAGTAGTGTTCAATTTTGTCATAAAGGTCTCTATACATGAAATGTTGAGAAGCCTAAAGCTCATCTAAGTAAAATATAAAAAATATATATTTTTGCTTGAAAACAAGCGATGTATCAGTTCGATCGTACCCCCATACTAGCCATTTTGAGACTTTCGGAAGAGTTAACGCTCTTAACTGCTTGGTTTCGAAGATTAAAATTTTAATTTTTAATATCGCATAGAACTAACGTGCAGCCCCTATACGTTATGTTTAAAAAAAATATATAAATTTTTTTTTCAAAATGGCGGCTATCGTAAAAATTCAAAGTGTCATAACTTTGCTAAATCAAATCCTACTGAAAAATGTCGTATGCAAAAAGTGTTTGGAATTTTATTTTGCATATAAAAGCAATTTTTAATTATTTTTTTTTTAATAAAAACCGAGTCTTACCATATATTGACCGAGACCTCGAACGAGCTTTTATGCGACTCTGCATACAGTTAACGCTCGTATGAAGCTTCTATTTAAGAAATTGACTTGAATTTTTTATACCAAATAGAGCTTTCAACTATACTTACGATACTATACAAAAAAATTAAAAATTAAAAAATAAAAGTATTTTTTTTTCAAAACACGTTTAGTGTGATGAGTCGATCGACCCACCATACATACGCTCATAAGATTTTCAATATAGTTAAGGTCAGTGTGAGCTTATTTATACATATTTGAATTTCAAAATTTTGTGACAGTATAGAATTCTTAAGCATCCTGTGTATGTTTGTTAGCAAAATCCATTTTGTCAATTTTTTGCAAAATGGCGACAAGTATTAAAATTCAATCACTTATTACTCAGTAGTGTTCAATTTTGTCAAAAAGGTCTCTATACATGAAATGTTGAGAAGCCTAAAGCTCATCTAAGTAAAATATAAAAAATATATATTTTTGCTTGAAAACAAGCGATGTATCAGTTCGATCGTACCCCCATACTAGCCATTTTGAGACTTTCGGAAGAGTTAACGCTCTTAACTGCTTGGTTTCGAAGATTAAAATTTTAATTTTTAATATCGCATAGAACTAACGTGCAGCCCCTATACGTTATGTTTAAAAAAAATATATAAAATTTTTTTTCAAAATGGCGGCTATCGTAAAAATTCAAAGTGTCATAACTTTGCTAAATCAAATCCTACTGAAAAATGTCGTATGCAAAAAGTGTTTGGAATTTTATTTTGCATATAAAAGCAATTTTTAATTATTTTTTTTTTAATAAAAACCGAGTCTTACCATATATTGACCGAGACCTCGAACGAGCTTTTATGCGACTCTGCATACAGTTAACGCTCGTATGAAGCTTCTATTTAAGAAATTGACTTGAATTTTTTATACCAAATAGAGCTTTCAACTATACTTACGATACTATACAAAAAAATTAAAAATTAAAAAATAAAAGTATTTTTTTTTCAAAACACGTTTAGTGTGATGAGTCGATCGACCCACCATACATACGCTCATAAGATTTTCAATATAGTTAAGGTCAGTGTGAGCTTATTTATACATATTTGAATTTCAAAATTTTGTGACAGTATAGAATTCTTAAGCATCCTGTGTATGTTTGTTAGCAAAATCCATTTTGTCAATTTTTTGCAAAATGGCGACAAGTATTAAAATTCAATCACTTATTACTCAGTAGTGTTCAATTTTGTCAAAAAGGTCTCTATACATGAAATGTTGAGAAGCCTAAAGCTCATCTAAGTAAAATATAAAAAATATATATTTTTGCTTGAAAACAAGCGATGTATCAGTTCGATCGTACCCCCATACTAGCCATTTTGAGACTTTCGGAAGAGTTAACGCTCTTAACTGCTCGGTTTCGAAGATTAAAATTTGAATTTTTAATATCGCATAGAACTAACGTGCAGCCCCTATACGTTATGTTTAAAAAAAATATATAAAATTTTTTTTCAAAATGGCGGCTATCGTAAAAATTCAAAGTGTCATAACTTTGCTAAATCAAATCCTACTGAAAAATGTCGTATGCAAAAAGTGTTTGGAATTTTATTTTGCATATAAAAGCAATTTTTAATTATTTTTTTGTTAATAAAAACCGAGTCTTACCATATATTGACCGAGACCTCGAACGAGCTTTTATGCGACTCTGCATACAGTTAACGCTCGTATGAAGCTTCTATTTAAGAAATTGACTTGAATTTTTGATACCAAATAGAGCTTTCAACTATACTTACGATACTATACAAAAAAATTAAAAATTAAAAAATAAAAGTATTTTTTTTTCAAAACACGTTTAGTGTGATGAGTCGATCGACCCACCATACATACGCTCATAAGATTTTCAATATAGTTAAGGTCAGTGTGAGCTTATTTATACATATTTGAATTTCAAAATTTTGTGACAGTATAGAATTCTTAAGCATCCTGTGTATGTTTGTTAGCAAAATCCATTTTGTCAATTTTTTGCAAAATGGCGACAAGTATTAAAATTCAATCACTTATTACTCAGTAGTGTTCAATTTTGTCATAAAGGTCTCTATACATGAAATGTTGAGAAGCCTAAAGCTCATCTAAGTAAAATATAAAAAATATATATTTTTGCTTGAAAACAAGCGATGTATCAGTTCGATCGTACCCCCATACTAGCCATTTTGAGACTTTCGGAAGAGTTAACGCTCTTAACTGCTTGGTTTCGAAGATTAAAATTTTAATTTTTAATATCGCATAGAACTAACGTGCAGCCCCTATACGTTATGTTTAAAAAAAATATATAAATTTTTTTTTCAAAATGGCGGCTATCGTAAAAATTCAAAGTGTCATAACTTTGCTAAATCAAATCCTACTGAAAAATGTCGTATGCAAAAAGTGTTTGGAATTTTATTTTGCATATAAAAGCAATTTTTAATTATTTTTTTTTTAATAAAAACCGAGTCTTACCATATATTGACCGAGACCTCGAACGAGCTTTTATGCGACTCTGCATACAGTTAACGCTCGTATGAAGCTTCTATTTAAGAAATTGACTTGAATTTTTTATACCAAATAGAGCTTTCAACTATACTTACGATACTATACAAAAAAATTAAAAATTAAAAAATAAAAGTATTTTTTTTTCAAAACACGTTTAGTGTGATGAGTCGATCGACCCACCATACATACGCTCATAAGATTTTCAATATAGTTAAGGTCAGTGTGAGCTTATTTATACATATTTGAATTTCAAAATTTTGTGACAGTATAGAATTCTTAAGCATCCTGTGTATGTTTGTTAGCAAAATCCATTTTGTCAATTTTTTGCAAAATGGCGACAAGTATTAAAATTCAATCACTTATTACTCAGTAGTGTTCAATTTTGTCATAAAGGTCTCTATACATGAAATGTTGAGAAGCCTAAAGCTCATCTAAGTAAAATATAAAAAATATATATTTTTGCTTGAAAACAAGCGATGTATCAGTTCGATCGTACCCCCATACTAGCCATTTTGAGACTTTCGGAAGAGTTAACGCTCTTAACTGCTTGGTTTCGAAGATTAAAATTTTAATTTTTAATATCGCATAGAACTAACGTGCAGCCCCTATACGTTATGTTTAAAAAAAATATATAAAATTTTTTTTCAAAATGGCGGCTATCGTAAAAATTCAAAGTGTCATAACTTTGCTAAATCAAATCCTACTGAAAAATGTCGTATGCAAAAAGTGTTTGAAATTTTATTTTGCATATAAAAGCAATTTTTAATTATTTTTTTGTTAATAAAAATTGAGTCTTACCATATATTGACCGAGACCTCGAACGAGCTTTTATGCGACTCTGCATACAGTTAACGCTCGTATGAAGCTTCTATTTAAGAAATTGACTTGAATTTTTTATACCAAATAGAGCTTTCAACTATACTTACGATACTATACAAAAAAATTAAAAATTAAAAAATAAAAGTATTTTTTTTTCAAAACACGTTTAGTGTGATGAGTCGATCGACCCACCATACATACGCTCATAAGATTTTCAATATAGTTAAGGTCAGTGTGAGCTTATTTATACATATTTGAATTTCAAAATTTTGTGACAGTATAGAATTCTTAAGCATCCTGTGTATGTTTGTTAGCAAAATCCATTTTGTCAATTTTTTGCAAAATGGCGACAAGTATTAAAATTCAATCACTTATTACTCAGTAGTGTTCAATTTTGTCAAAAAGGTCTCTATACATGAAATGTTGAGAAGCCTAAAGCTCATCTAAGTAAAATATAAAAAATATATATTTTTGCTTGAAAACAAGCGATGTATCAGTTCGATCGTACCCCCATACTAGCCATTTTGAGACTTTCGGAAGAGTTAACGCTCTTAACTGCTTGGTTTCGAAGATTAAAATTTGAATTTTTAATATCGCATAGAACTAACGTGCAGCCCCTATACGTTATGTTTAAAAAAAATATATAAAATTTTTTTTCAAAATGGCGGCTATCGTAAAAATTCAAAGTGTCATAACTTTGCTAAATCAAATCCTACTGAAAAATGTCGTATGCAAAAAGTGTTTGGAATTTTATTTTGCATATAAAAGCAATTTTTAATTATTTTTTTGTTAATAAAAACCGAGTCTTACCATATATTGACCGAGACCTCGAACGAGCTTTTATGCGACTCTGCATACAGTTAACGCTCGTATGAAGCTTCTATTTAAGAAATTGACTTGAATTTTTTATACCAAATAGAGCTTTCAACTATACTTACGATACTATACAAAAAAATTAAAAATTAAAAAATAAAAGTATTTTTTTTTCAAAACACGTTTAGTGTGATGAGTCGATCGACCCACCATACATACGCTCATAAGATTTTCAATATAGTTAAGGTCAGTGTGAGCTTATTTATACATATTTGAATTTCAAAATTTTGTGACAGTATAGAATTCTTAAGCATCCTGTGTATGTTTGTTAGCAAAATCCATTTTGTCAATTTTTTGCAAAATGGCGACAAGTATTAAAATTCAATCACTTATTACTCAGTAGTGTTCAATTTTGTCAAAAAGGTCTCTATACATGAAATGTTGAGAAGCCTAAAGCTCATCTAAGTAAAATATAAAAAATATATATTTTTGCTTGAAAACAAGCGATGTATCAGTTCGATCGTACCCCCATACTAGCCATTTTGAGACTTTCGGAAGAGTTAACGCTCTTAACTGCTTGGTTTCGAAGATTAAAATTTTAATTTTTAATATCGCATAGAACTAACGTGCAGCCCCTATACGTTATGTTTAAAAAAAATATATAAATTTTTTTTTCAAAATGGCGGCTATCGTAAAAATTCAAAGTGTCATAACTTTGCTAAATCAAATCCTACTGAAAAATGTCGTATGCAAAAAGTGTTTGGAATTTTATTTTGCATATAAAAGCAATTTTTAATTATTTTTTTTTTAATAAAAACCGAGTCTTACCATATATTGACCGAGACCTCGAACGAGCTTTTATGCGACTCTGCATACAGTTAACGCTCGTATGAAGCTTCTATTTAAGAAATTGACTTGAATTTTTTATACCAAATAGAGCTTTCAACTATACTTACGATACTATACAAAAAAATTAAAAATTAAAAAATAAAAGTATTTTTTTTTCAAAACACGTTTAGTGTGATGAGTCGATCGACCCACCATACATACGCTCATAAGATTTTCAATATAGTTAAGGTCAGTGTGAGCTTATTTATACATATTTGAATTTCAAAATTTTGTGACAGTATAGAATTCTTAAGCATCCTGTGTATGTTTGTTAGCAAAATCCATTTTGTCAATTTTTTGCAAAATGGCGACAAGTATTAAAATTCAATCACTTATTACTCAGTAGTGTTCAATTTTGTCAAAAAGGTCTCTATACATGAAATGTTGAGAAGCCTAAAGCTCATCTAAGTAAAATATAAAAAATATATATTTTTGCTTGAAAACAAGCGATGTATCAGTTCGATCGTACCCCCATACTAGCCATTTTGAGACTTTCGGAAGAGTTAACGCTCTTAACTGCTTGGTTTCGAAGATTAAAATTTTAATTTTTAATATCGCATAGAACTAACGTGCAGCCCCTATACGTTATGTTTAAAAAAAATATATAAAATTTTTTTTCAAAATGGCGGCTATCGTAAAAATTCAAAGTGTCATAACTTTGCTAAATCAAATCCTACTGAAAAATGTCGTATGCAAAAAGTGTTTGGAATTTTATTTTGCATATAAAAGCAATTTTTAATTATTTGTTTTTTAATAAAAACCGAGTCTTACCATATATTGACCGAGACCTCGAACGAGCTTTTATGCGACTCTGCATACAGTTAACGCTCGTATGAAGCTTCTATTTAAGAAATTGACTTGAATTTTTTATACCAAATAGAGCTTTCAACTATACTTACGATACTATACAAAAAAATTAAAAATTAAAAAATAAAAGTATTTTTTTTTCAAAACACGTTTAGTGTGATGAGTCGATCGACCCACCATACATACGCTCATAAGATTTTCAATATAGTTAAGGTCAGTGTGAGCTTATTTATACATATTTGAATTTCAAAATTTTGTGACAGTATAGAATTCTTAAGCATCCTGTGTATGTTTGTTAGCAAAATCCATTTTGTCAATTTTTTGCAAAATGGCGACAAGTATTAAAATTCAATCACTTATTACTCAGTAGTGTTCAATTTTGTCAAAAAGGTCTCTATACATGAAATGTTGAGAAGCCTAAAGCTCATCTAAGTAAAATATAAAAAATATATATTTTTGCTTGAAAACAAGCGATGTATCAGTTCGATCGTACCCCCATACTAGCCATTTTGAGACTTTCGGAAGAGTTAACGCTCTTAACTGCTTGGTTTCGAAGATTAAAATTTGAATTTTTAATATCGCATAGAACTAACGTGCAGCCCCTATACGTTATGTTTAAAAAAAATATATAAAATTTTTTTTCAAAATGGCGGCTATCGTAAAAATTCAAAGTGTCATAACTTTGCTAAATCAAATCCTACTGAAAAATGTCGTATGCAAAAAGTGTTTGGAATTTTATTTTGCATATAAAAGCAATTTTTAATTATTTTTTTGTTAATAAAAACCGAGTCTTACCATATATTGACCGAGACCTCGAACGAGCTTTTATGCGACTCTGCATACAGTTAACGCTCGTATGAAGCTTCTATTTAAGAAATTGACTTGAATTTTTTATACCAAATAGAGCTTTCAACTATACTTACGATACTATACAAAAAAATTAAAAATTAAAAAATAAAAGTATTTTTTTTTCAAAACACGTTTAGTGTGATGAGTCGATCGACCCACCATACATACGCTCATAAGATTTTCAATATAGTTAAGGTCAGTGTGAGCTTATTTATACATATTTGAATTTCAAAATTTTGTGACAGTATAGAATTCTTAAGCATCCTGTGTATGTTTGTTAGCAAAATCCATTTTGTCAATTTTTTGCAAAATGGCGACAAGTATTAAAATTCAATCACTTATTACTCAGTAGTGTTCAATTTTGTCATAAAGGTCTCTATACATGAAATGTTGAGAAGCCTAAAGCTCATCTAAGTAAAATATAAAAAATATATATTTTTGCTTGAAAACAAGCGATGTATCAGTTCGATCGTACCCCCATACTAGCCATTTTGAGACTTTCGGAAGAGTTAACGCTCTTAACTGCTTGGTTTCGAAGATTAAAATTTGAATTTTTAATATCGCATAGAACTAACGTGCAGCCCCTATACGTTATGTTTAAAAAAAATATATAAAATTTTTTTTCAAAATGGCGGCTATCGTAAAAATTCAAAGTGTCATAACTTTGCTAAATCAAATCCTACTGAAAAATGTCGTATGCAAAAAGTGTTTGGAATTTTATTTTGCATATAAAAGCAATTTTTAATTATTTTTTTGTTAATAAAAACCGAGTCTTACCATATATTGACCGAGACCTCGAACGAGCTTTTATGCGACTCTGCATACAGTTAACGCTCGTATGAAGCTTCTATTTAAGAAATTGACTTGAATTTTTTATACCAAATAGAGCTTTCAACTATACTTACGATACTATACAAAAAAATTAAAAATTAAAAAATAAAAGTATTTTTTTTTCAAAACACGTTTAGTGTGATGAGTCGATCGACCCACCATACATACGCTCATAAGATTTTCAATATAGTTAAGGTCAGTGTGAGCTTATTTATACATATTTGAATTTCAAAATTTTGTGACAGTATAGAATTCTTAAGCATCCTGTGTATGTTTGTTAGCAAAATCCATTTTGTCAATTTTTTGCAAAATGGCGACAAGTATTAAAATTCAATCACTTATTACTCAGTAGTGTTCAATTTTGTCATAAAGGTCTCTATACATGAAATGTTGAGAAGCCTAAAGCTCATCTAAGTAAAATATAAAAAATATATATTTTTGCTTGAAAACAAGCGATGTATCAGTTCGATCGTACCCCCATACTAGCCATTTTGAGACTTTCGGAAGAGTTAACGCTCTTAACTGCTTGGTTTCGAAGATTAAAATTTTAATTTTTAATATCGCATAGAACTAACGTGCAGCCCCTATACGTTATGTTTAAAAAAAATATATAAAATTTTTTTTCAAAATGGCGGCTATCGTAAAAATTCAAAGTGTCATAACTTTGCTAAATCAAATCCTACTGAAAAATGTCGTATGCAAAAAGTGTTTGGAATTTTATTTTGCATATAAAAGCAATTTTTAATTATTTTTTTTTTAATAAAAACCGAGTCTTACCATATATTGACCGAGACCTCGAACGAGCTTTTATGCGACTCTGCATACAGTTAACGCTCGTATGAAGCTTCTATTTAAGAAATTGACTTGAATTTTTTATACCAAATAGAGCTTTCAACTATACTTACGATACTATACAAAAAAATTAAAAATTAAAAAATAAAAGTATTTTTTTTTCAAAACACGTTTAGTGTGATGAGTCGATCGACCCACCATACATACGCTCATAAGATTTTCAATATAGTTAAGGTCAGTGTGAGCTTATTTATACATATTTGAATTTCAAAATTTTGTGACAGTATAGAATTCTTAAGCATCCTGTGTATGTTTGTTAGCAAAATCCATTTTGTCAATTTTTTGCAAAATGGCGACAAGTATTAAAATTCAATCACTTATTACTCAGTAGTGTTCAATTTTGTCAAAAAGGTCTCTATACATGAAATGTTGAGAAGCCTAAAGCTCATCTAAGTAAAATATAAAAAATATATATTTTTGCTTGAAAACAAGCGATGTATCAGTTCGATCGTACCCCCATACTAGCCATTTTGAGACTTTCGGAAGAGTTAACGCTCTTAACTGCTTGGTTTCGAAGATTAAAATTTGAATTTTTAATATCGCATAGAACTAACGTGCAGCCCCTATACGTTATGTTTAAAAAAAATATATAAAATTTTTTTTCAAAATGGCGGCTATCGTAAAAATTCAAAGTGTCATAACTTTGCTAAATCAAATCCTACTGAAAAATGTCGTATGCAAAAAGTGTTTGGAATTTTATTTTGCATATAAAAGCAATTTTTAATTATTTTTTTGTTAATAAAAACCGAGTCTTACCATATATTGACCGAGACCTCGAACGAGCTTTTATGCGACTCTGCATACAGTTAACGCTCGTATGAAGCTTCTATTTAAGAAATTGACTTGAATTTTTGATACCAAATAGAGCTTTCAACTATACTTACGATACTATACAAAAAAATTAAAAATTAAAAAATAAAAGTATTTTTTTTTCAAAACACGTTTAGTGTGATGAGTCGATCGACCCACCATACATACGCTCATAAGATTTTCAATATAGTTAAGGTCAGTGTGAGCTTATTTATACATATTTGAATTTCAAAATTTTGTGACAGTATAGAATTCTTAAGCATCCTGTGTATGTTTGTTAGCAAAATCCATTTTGTCAATTTTTTGCAAAATGGCGACAAGTATTAAAATTCAATCACTTATTACTCAGTAGTGTTCAATTTTGTCATAAAGGTCTCTATACATGAAATGTTGAGAAGCCTAAAGCTCATCTAAGTAAAATATAAAAAATATATATTTTTGCTTGAAAACAAGCGATGTATCAGTTCGATCGTACCCCCATACTAGCCATTTTGAGACTTTCGGAAGAGTTAACGCTCTTAACTGCTTGGTTTCGAAGATTAAAATTTTAATTTTTAATATCGCATAGAACTAACGTGCAGCCCCTATACGTTATGTTTAAAAAAAATATATAAATTTTTTTTTCAAAATGGCGGCTATCGTAAAAATTCAAAGTGTCATAACTTTGCTAAATCAAATCCTACTGAAAAATGTCGTATGCAAAAAGTGTTTGGAATTTTATTTTGCATATAAAAGCAATTTTTAATTATTTTTTTTTTAATAAAAACCGAGTCTTACCATATATTGACCGAGACCTCGAACGAGCTTTTATGCGACTCTGCATACAGTTAACGCTCGTATGAAGCTTCTATTTAAGAAATTGACTTGAATTTTTGATACCAAATAGAGCTTTCAACTATACTTACGATACTATACAAAAAAATTAAAAATTAAAAAATAAAAGTATTTTTTTTTCAAAACACGTTTAGTGTGATGAGTCGATCGACCCACCATACATACGCTCATAAGATTTTCAATATAGTTAAGGTCAGTGTGAGCTTATTTATACATATTTGAATTTCAAAATTTTGTGACAGTATAGAATTCTTAAGCATCCTGTGTATGTTTGTTAGCAAAATCCATTTTGTCAATTTTTTGCAAAATGGCGACAAGTATTAAAATTCAATCACTTATTACTCAGTAGTGTTCAATTTTGTCATAAAGGTCTCTATACATGAAATGTTGAGAAGCCTAAAGCTCATCTAAGTAAAATATAAAAAATATATATTTTTGCTTGAAAACAAGCGATGTATCAGTTCGATCGTACCCCCATACTAGCCATTTTGAGACTTTCGGAAGAGTTAACGCTCTTAACTGCTTGGTTTCGAAGATTAAAATTTTAATTTTTAATATCGCATAGAACTAACGTGCAGCCCCTATACGTTATGTTTAAAAAAAATATATAAAATTTTTTTTCTAAATGGCGGCTATCGTAAAAATTCAAAGTGTCATAACTTTGCTAAATCAAATCCTACTGAAAAATGTCGTATGCAAAAAGTGTTTGAAATTTTATTTTGCATATAAAAGCAATTTTTAATTATTTTTTTGTTAATAAAAATTGAGTCTTACCATATATTGACCGAGACCTCGAACGAGCTTTTATGCGACTCTGCATACAGTTAACGCTCGTATGAAGCTTCTATTTAAGAAATTGACTTGAATTTTTTATACCAAATAGAGCTTTCAACTATACTTACGATACTATACAAAAAAATTAAAAATTAAAAAATAAAAGTATTTTTTTTTCAAAACACGTTTAGTGTGATGAGTCGATCGACCCACCATACATACGCTCATAAGATTTTCAATATAGTTAAGGTCAGTGTGAGCTTATTTATACATATTTGAATTTCAAAATTTTGTGACAGTATAGAATTCTTAAGCATCCTGTGTATGTTTGTTAGCAAAATCCATTTTGTCAATTTTTTGCAAAATGGCGACAAGTATTAAAATTCAATCACTTATTACTCAGTAGTGTTCAATTTTGTCAAAAAGGTCTCTATACATGAAATGTTGAGAAGCCTAAAGCTCATCTAAGTAAAATATAAAAAATATATATTTTTGCTTGAAAACAAGCGATGTATCAGTTCGATCGTACCCCCATACTAGCCATTTTGAGACTTTCGGAAGAGTTAACGCTCTTAACTGCTTGGTTTCGAAGATTAAAATTTGAATTTTTAATATCGCATAGAACTAACGTGCAGCCCCTATACGTTATGTTTAAAAAAAATATATAAAATTTTTTTTCAAAATGGCGGCTATCGTAAAAATTCAAAGTGTCATAACTTTGCTAAATCAAATCCTACTGAAAAATGTCGTATGCAAAAAGTGTTTGGAATTTTATTTTGCATATAAAAGCAATTTTTAATTATTTTTTTGTTAATAAAAACCGAGTCTTACCATATATTGACCGAGACCTCGAACGAGCTTTTATGCGACTCTGCATACAGTTAACGCTCGTATGAAGCTTCTATTTAAGAAATTGACTTGAATTTTTTATACCAAATAGAGCTTTCAACTATACTTACGATACTATACAAAAAAATTAAAAATTAAAAAATAAAAGTATTTTTTTTTCAAAACACGTTTAGTGTGATGAGTCGATCGACCCACCATACATACGCTCATAAGATTTTCAATATAGTTAAGGTCAGTGTGAGCTTATTTATACATATTTGAATTTCAAAATTTTGTGACAGTATAGAATTCTTAAGCATCCTGTGTATGTTTGTTAGCAAAATCCATTTTGTCAATTTTTTGCAAAATGGCGACAAGTATTAAAATTCAATCACTTATTACTCAGTAGTGTTCAATTTTGTCAAAAAGGTCTCTATACATGAAATGTTGAGAAGCCTAAAGCTCATCTAAGTAAAATATAAAAAATATATATTTTTGCTTGAAAACAAGCGATGTATCAGTTCGATCGTACCCCCATACTAGCCATTTTGAGACTTTCGGAAGAGTTAACGCTCTTAACTGCTTGGTTTCGAAGATTAAAATTTTAATTTTTAATATCGCATAGAACTAACGTGCAGCCCCTATACGTTATGTTTAAAAAAAATATATAAATTTTTTTTTCAAAATGGCGGCTATCGTAAAAATTCAAAGTGTCATAACTTTGCTAAATCAAATCCTACTGAAAAATGTCGTATGCAAAAAGTGTTTGGAATTTTATTTTGCATATAAAAGCAATTTTTAATTATTTGTTTTTTAATAAAAACCGAGTCTTACCATATATTGACCGAGACCTCGAACGAGCTTTTATGCGACTCTGCATACAGTTAACGCTCGTATGAAGCTTCTATTTAAGAAATTGACTTAAATTTTTGATACCAAATAGAGCTTTCAACTATACTTACGATACTATACAAAAAAATTAAAAATTAAAAAATAAAAGTATTTTTTTTTCAAAACACGTTTAGTGTGATGAGTCGATCGACCCACCATACATACGCTCATAAGATTTTCAATATAGTTAAGGTCAGTGTGAGCTTATTTATACATATTTGAATTTCAAAATTTTGTGACAGTATAGAATTCTTAAGCAACCTGTGTATGTTTGTTAGCAAAATCCATTTTGTCAATTTTTTGCAAAATGGCGACAAGTATTAAAATTCAATCACTTATTACTCAGTAGTGTTCAATTTTGTCAAAAAGGTCTCTATACATGAAATGTTGAGAAGCCTAAAGCTCATCTAAGTAAAATATAAAAAATATATATTTTTGCTTGAAAACAAGCGATGTATCAGTTCGATCGTACCCCCATACTAGCCATTTTGAGACTTTCGGAAGAGTTAACGCTCTTAACTGCTTGGTTTCGAAGATTAAAATTTTAATTTTTAATATCGCATAGAACTAACGTGCAGCCCCTATACGTTATGTTTAAAAAAAATATATAAATTTTTTTTTCAAAATGGCGGCTATCGTAAAAATTCAAAGTGTCATAACTTTGCTAAATCAAATCCTACTGAAAAATGTCGTATGCAAAAAGTGTTTGGAATTTTATTTTGCATATAAAAGCAATTTTTAATTATTTTTTTTTTAATAAAAACCGAGTCTTACCATATCTTACCGAGAGTCTTACCGAGACCTCGAACGAGCTTTTATGCGACTCTGCATACAGTTAACGCTCGTATGAAGCTTCTATTTAAGAAATTGACTTGAATTTTTTATACCAAATAGAGCTTTCAACTATACTTACGATACTATACAAAAAAATTAAAAATTAAAAAATAAAAGTATTTTTTTTTCAAAACACGTTTAGTGTGATGAGTCGATCGACCCACCATACATACGCTCATAAGATTTTCAATATAGTTAAGGTCAGTGTGAGCTTATTTATACATATTTGAATTTCAAAATTTTGTGACAGTATAGAATTCTTAAGCATCCTGTGTATGTTTGTTAGCAAAATCCATTTTGTCAATTTTTTGCAAAATGGCGACAAGTATTAAAATTCAATCACTTATTACTCAGTAGTGTTCAATTTTGTCAAAAAGGTCTCTATACATGAAATGTTGAGAAGCCTAAAGCTCATCTAAGTAAAATATAAAAAATATATATTTTTGCTTGAAAACAAGCGATGTATCAGTTCGATCGTACCCCCATACTAGCCATTTTGAGACTTTCGGAAGAGTTAACGCTCTTAACTGCTTGGTTTCGAAGATTAAAATTTTAATTTTTAATATCGCATAGAACTAACGTGCAGCCCCTATACGTTATGTTTAAAAAAAATATATAAAATTTTTTTTCAAAATGGCGGCTATCGTAAAAATTCAAAGTGTCATAACTTTGCTAAATCAAATCCTACTGAAAAATGTCGTATGCAAAAAGTGTTTGGAATTTTATTTTGCATATAAAAGCAATTTTTAATTATTTTTTTTTTAATAAAAACCGAGTCTTACCATATATTGACCGAGACCTCGAACGAGCTTTTATGCGACTCTGCATACAGTTAACGCTCGTATGAAGCTTCTATTTAAGAAATTGACTTGAATTTTTTATACCAAATAGAGCTTTCAACTATACTTACGATACTATACAAAAAAATTAAAAATTAAAAAATAAAAGTATTTTTTTTTCAAAACACGTTTAGTGTGATGAGTCGATCGACCCACCATACATACGCTCATAAGATTTTCAATATAGTTAAGGTCAGTGTGAGCTTATTTATACATATTTGAATTTCAAAATTTTGTGACAGTATAGAATTCTTAAGCATCCTGTGTATGTTTGTTAGCAAAATCCATTTTGTCAATTTTTTGCAAAATGGCGACAAGTATTAAAATTCAATCACTTATTACTCAGTAGTGTTCAATTTTGTCAAAAAGGTCTCTATACATGAAATGTTGAGAAGCCTAAAGCTCATCTAAGTAAAATATAAAAAATATATATTTTTGCTTGAAAACAAGCGATGTATCAGTTCGATCGTACCCCCATACTAGCCATTTTGAGACTTTCGGAAGAGTTAACGCTCTTAACTGCTTGGTTTCGAAGATTAAAATTTTAATTTTTAATATCGCATAGAACTAACGTGCAGCCCCTATACGTTATGTTTAAAAAAAATATATAAAATTTTTTTTCAAAATGGCGGCTATCGTAAAAATTCAAAGTGTCATAACTTTGCTAAATCAAATCCTACTGAAAAATGTCGTATGCAAAAAGTGTTTGAAATTTTATTTTGCATATAAAAGCAATTTTTAATTATTTTTTTTTTAATAAAAATTGAGTCTTACCATATATTGACCGAGACCTCGAACGAGCTTTTATGCGACTCTGCATACAGTTAACGCTCGTATGAAGCTTCTATTTAAGAAATTGACTTGAATTTTTTATACCAAATAGAGCTTTCAACTATACTTACGATACTATACAAAAAAATTAAAAATTAAAAAATAAAAGTATTTTTTTTTCAAAACACGTTTAGTGTGATGAGTCGATCGACCCACCATACATACGCTCATAAGATTTTCAATATAGTTAAGGTCAGTGTGAGCTTATTTATACATATTTGAATTTCAAAATTTTGTGACAGTATAGAATTCTTAAGCATCCTGTGTATGTTTGTTAGGAAAATCCATTTTGTCAATTTTTTGCAAAATGGCGACAAGTATTAAAATTCAATCACTTATTACTCAGTAGTGTTCAATTTTGTCATAAAGGTCTCTATACATGAAATGTTGAGAAGCCTAAAGCTCATCTAAGTAAAATATAAAAAATATATATTTTTGCTTGAAAACAAGCGATGTATCATTTCGATCGTACCCCCATACTAGCCATTTTGAGACTTTCGGAAGAGTTAACGCTCTTAACTGCTTGGTTTCGAAGATTAAAATTTGAATTTTTAATATCGCATAGAACTAACGTGCAGCCCCTATACGTTATGTTTAAAAAAAATATATAAAATTTTTTTTCAAAACGGCGGCTATCGTAAAAATTCAAAGTGTCATAACTTTGCTAAATCAAATCCTACTGAAAAATGTCGTATGCAAAAAGTGTTTGGAATTTTATTTTGCATATAAAAGCAATTTTTAATTATTTTTTTGTTAATAAAAACCGAGTCTTACCATATATTGACCGAGACCTCGAACGAGCTTTTATGCGACTCTGCATACAGTTAACGCTCGTATGAAGCTTCTATTTAAGAAATTGACTTGAATTTTTGATACCAAATAGAGCTTTCATTTATACTTACGATACTATACAAAAAAATTAAAAATTAAAAAATAAAAGTATTTTTTTTT
Source organism: Plectrocnemia conspersa (assembly GCF_051122295.1). Taxonomy (NCBI): domain Eukaryota; kingdom Metazoa; phylum Arthropoda; class Insecta; order Trichoptera; family Polycentropodidae; genus Plectrocnemia; species Plectrocnemia conspersa. The sequence goes on along the minus strand of NW_028277182.1, from coordinate 823,305 downwards.
CAAAACACGTTTAGTGTGATGAGTCGATCGACCCACCATACATACGCTCATAAGATTTTCAATATAGTTAAGGTCAGTGTGAGCTTATTTATACATATTTGAATTTCAAAATTTTGTGACAGTATAGAATTCTTAAGCATCCTGTGTATGTTTGTTAGCAAAATCCATTTTGTCAATTTTTTGCAAAATGGCGACAAGTATTAAAATTCAATCACTTATTACTCAGTAGTGTTCAATTTTGTCATAAAGGTCTCTATACATGAAATGTTGAGAAGCCTAAAGCTCATCTAAGTAAAATATAAAAAATATATATTTTTGCTTGAAAACAAGCGATGTATCAGTTCGATCGTACCCCCATACTAGCCATTTTGAGACTTTCGGAAGAGTTAACGCTCTTAACTGCTTGGTTTCGAAGATTAAAATTTTAATTTTTAATATCGCATAGAACTAACGTGCAGCCCCTATACGTTATGTTTAAAAAAAATATATAAATTTTTTTTTCAAAATGGCGGCTATCGTAAAAATTCAAAGTGTCATAACTTTGCTAAATCAAATCCTACTGAAAAATGTCGTATGCAAAAAGTGTTTGGAATTTTATTTTGCATATAAAAGCAATTTTTAATTATTTTTTTTTTAATAAAAACCGAGTCTTACCATATATTGACCGAGACCTCGAACGAGCTTTTATGCGACTCTGCATACAGTTAACGCTCGTATGAAGCTTCTATTTAAGAAATTGACTTGAATTTTTTATACCAAATAGAGCTTTCAACTATACTTACGATACTATACAAAAAAATTAAAAATTAAAAAATAAAAGTATTTTTTTTTCAAAACACGTTTAGTGTGATGAGTCGATCGACCCACCATACATACGCTCATAAGATTTTCAATATAGTTAAGGTCAGTGTGAGCTTATTTATACATATTTGAATTTCAAAATTTTGTGACAGTATAGAATTCTTAAGCATCCTGTGTATGTTTGTTAGCAAAATCCATTTTGTCAATTTTTTGCAAAATGGCGACAAGTATTAAAATTCAATCACTTATTACTCAGTAGTGTTCAATTTTGTCAAAAAGGTCTCTATACATGAAATGTTGAGAAGCCTAAAGCTCATCTAAGTAAAATATAAAAAATATATATTTTTGCTTGAAAACAAGCGATGTATCAGTTCGATCGTACCCCCATACTAGCCATTTTGAGACTTTCGGAAGAGTTAACGCTCTTAACTGCTTGGTTTCGAAGATTAAAATTTGAATTTTTAATATCGCATAGAACTAACGTGCAGCCCCTATACGTTATGTTTAAAAAAAATATATAAAATTTTTTTTCAAAATGGCGGCTATCGTAAAAATTCAAAGTGTCATAACTTTGCTAAATCAAATCCTACTGAAAAATGTCGTATGCAAAAAGTGTTTGGAATTTTATTTTGCATATAAAAGCAATTTTTAATTATTTTTTTGTTAATAAAAACCGAGTCTTACCATATATTGACCGAGACCTCGAACGAGCTTTTATGCGACTCTGCATACAGTTAACGCTCGTATGAAGCTTCTATTTAAGAAATTGACTTGAATTTTTGATACCAAATAGAGCTTTCAACTATACTTACGATACTATACAAAAAAATTAAAAATTAAAAAATAAAAGTATTTTTTTTTCAAAACACGTTTAGTGTGATGAGTCGATCGACCCACCATACATACGCTCATAAGATTTTCAATATAGTTAAGGTCAGTGTGAGCTTATTTATACATATTTGAATTTCAAAATTTTGTGACAGTATAGAATTCTTAAGCATCCTGTGTATGTTTGTTAGCAAAATCCATTTTGTCAATTTTTTGCAAAATGGCGACAAGTATTAAAATTCAATCACTTATTACTCAGTAGTGTTCAATTTTGTCATAAAGGTCTCTATACATGAAATGTTGAGAAGCCTAAAGCTCATCTAAGTAAAATATAAAAAATATATATTTTTGCTTGAAAACAAGCGATGTATCAGTTCGATCGTACCCCCATACTAGCCATTTTGAGACTTTCGGAAGAGTTAACGCTCTTAACTGCTTGGTTTCGAAGATTAAAATTTTAATTTTTAATATCGCATAGAACTAACGTGCAGCCCCTATACGTTATGTTTAAAAAAAATATATAAAATTTTTTTTCAAAATGGCGGCTATCGTAAAAATTCAAAGTGTCATAACTTTGCTAAATCAAATCCTACTGAAAAATGTCGTATGCAAAAAGTGTTTGAAATTTTATTTTGCATATAAAAGCAATTTTTAATTATTTTTTTGTTAATAAAAATTGAGTCTTACCATATATTGACCGAGACCTCGAACGAGCTTTTATGCGACTCTGCATACAGTTAACGCTCGTATGAAGCTTCTATTTAAGAAATTGACTTGAATTTTTTATACCAAATAGAGCTTTCAACTATACTTACGATACTATACAAAAAAATTAAAAATTAAAAAATAAAAGTATTTTTTTTTCAAAACACGTTTAGTGTGATGAGTCGATCGACCCACCATACATACGCTCATAAGATTTTCAATATAGTTAAGGTCAGTGTGAGCTTATTTATACATATTTGAATTTCAAAATTTTGTGACAGTATAGAATTCTTAAGCAGCCTGTGTATGTTTGTTAGCAAAATCCATTTTGTCAATTTTTTGCAAAATGGCGACAAGTATTAAAATTCAATCACTTATTACTCAGTAGTGTTCAATTTTGTCAAAAAGGTCTCTATACATGAAATGTTGAGAAGCCTAAAGCTCATCTAAGTAAAATATAAAAAATATATATTTTTGCTTGAAAACAAGCGATGTATCAGTTCGATCGTACCCCCATACTAGCCATTTTGAGACTTTCGGAAGAGTTAACGCTCTTAACTGCTTGGTTTCGAAGATTAAAATTTTAATTTTTAATATCGCATAGAACTAACGTGCAGCCCCTATACGTTATGTTTAAAAAAAATATATAAAATTTTTTTTCAAAATGGCGGCTATCGTAAAAATTCAAAGTGTCATAACTTTGCTAAATCAAATCCTACTGAAAAATGTCGTATGCAAAAAGTGTTTGGAATTTTATTTTGCATATAAAAGCAATTTTTAATTATTTTTTTTTTAATAAAAACCGAGTCTTACCATATATTGACCGAGACCTCGAACGAGCTTTTATGCGACTCTGCATACAGTTAACGCTCGTATGAAGCTTCTATTTAAGAAATTGACTTGAATTTTTTATACCAAATAGAGCTTTCAACTATACTTACGATACTATACAAAAAAATTAAAAATTAAAAAATAAAAGTATTTTTTTTTCAAAACACGTTTAGTGTGATGAGTCGATCGACCCACCATACATACGCTCATAAGATTTTCAATATAGTTAAGGTCAGTGTGAGCTTATTTATACATATTTGAATTTCAAAATTTTGTGACAGTATAGAATTCTTAAGCATCCTGTGTATGTTTGTTAGCAAAATCCATTTTGTCAATTTTTTGCAAAATGGCGACAAGTATTAAAATTCAATCACTTATTACTCAGTAGTGTTCAATTTTGTCAAAAAGGTCTCTATACATGAAATGTTGAGAAGCCTAAAGCTCATCTAAGTAAAATATAAAAAATATATATTTTTGCTTGAAAACAAGCGATGTATCAGTTCGATCGTACCCCCATACTAGCCATTTTGAGACTTTCGGAAGAGTTAACGCTCTTAACTGCTTGGTTTCGAAGATTAAAATTTTAATTTTTAATATCGCATAGAACTAACGTGCAGCCCCTATACGTTATGTTTAAAAAAAATATATAAAATTTTTTTTCAAAATGGCGGCTATCGTAAAAATTCAAAGTGTCATAACTTTGCTAAATCAAATCCTACTGAAAAATGTCGTATGCAAAAAGTGTTTGGAATTTTATTTTGCATATAAAAGCAATTTTTAATTATTTTTTTTTTAATAAAAACCGAGTCTTACCATATATTGACCGAGACCTCGAACGAGCTTTTATGCGACTCTGCATACAGTTAACGCTCGTATGAAGCTTCTATTTAAGAAATTGACTTGAATTTTTTATACCAAATAGAGCTTTCAACTATACTTACGATACTATACAAAAAAATTAAAAATTAAAAAATAAAAGTATTTTTTTTTCAAAACACGTTTAGTGTGATGAGTCGATCGACCCACCATACATACGCTCATAAGATTTTCAATATAGTTAAGGTCAGTGTGAGCTTATTTATACATATTTGAATTTCAAAATTTTGTGACAGTATAGAATTCTTAAGCATCCTGTGTATGTTTGTTAGCAAAATCCATTTTGTCAATTTTTTGCAAAATGGCGACAAGTATTAAAATTCAATCACTTATTACTCAGTAGTGTTCAATTTTGTCAAAAAGGTCTCTATACATGAAATGTTGAGAAGCCTAAAGCTCATCTAAGTAAAATATAAAAAATATATATTTTTGCTTGAAAACAAGCGATGTATCAGTTCGATCGTACCCCCATACTAGCCATTTTGAGACTTTCGGAAGAGTTAACGCTCTTAACTGCTTGGTTTCGAAGATTAAAATTTTAATTTTTAATATCGCATAGAACTAACGTGCAGCCCCTATACGTTATGTTTAAAAAAAATATATAAAATTTTTTTTCAAAATGGCGGCTATCGTAAAAATTCAAAGTGTCATAACTTTGCTAAATCAAATCCTACTGAAAAATGTCGTATGCAAAAAGTGTTTGAAATTTTATTTTGCATATAAAAGCAATTTTTTATTATTTTTTTTTTAATAAAAATTGAGTCTTACCATATATTGACCGAGACCTCGAACGAGCTTTTATGCGACTCTGCATACAGTTAACGCTCGTATGAAGCTTCTATTTAAGAAATTGACTTGAATTTTTTATACCAAATAGAGCTTTCAACTATACTTACGATACTATACAAAAAAATTAAAAATTAAAAAATAAAAGTATTTTTTTTTCAAAACACGTTTAGTGTGATGAGTCGATCGACCCACCATACATACGCTCATAAGATTTTCAATATAGTTAAGGTCAGTGTGAGCTTATTTATACATATTTGAATTTCAAAATTTTGTGACAGTATAGAATTCTTAAGCATCCTGTGTATGTTTGTTAGCAAAATCCATTTTGTCAATTTTTTGCAAAATGGCGACAAGTATTAAAATTCAATCACTTATTACTCAGTAGTGTTCAATTTTGTCATAAAGGTCTCTATACATGAAATGTTGAGAAGCCTAAAGCTCATCTAAGTAAAATATAAAAAATATATATTTTTGCTTGAAAACAAGCGATGTATCAGTTCGATCGTACCCCCATACTAGCCATTTTGAGACTTTCGGAAGAGTTAACGCTCTTAACTGCTTGGTTTCGAAGATTAAAATTTGAATTTTTAATATCGCATAGAACTAACGTGCAGCCCCTATACGTTATGTTTAAAAAAAATATATAAAATTTTTTTTCAAAATGGCGGCTATCGTAAAAATTCAAAGTGTCATAACTTTGCTAAATCAAATCCTACTGAAAAATGTCGTATGCAAAAAGTGTTTGGAATTTTATTTTGCATATAAAAGCAATTTTTAATTATTTTTTTGTTAATAAAAACCGAGTCTTACCATATATTGACCGAGACCTCGAACGAGCTTTTATGCGACTCTGCATACAGTTAACGCTCGTATGAAGCTTCTATTTAAGAAATTGACTTGAATTTTTGATACCAAATAGAGCTTTCATTTATACTTACGATACTATACAAAAAAATTAAAAATTAAAAAATAAAAGTATTTTTTTTTCAAAACACGTTTAGTGTGATGAGTCGATCGACCCACCATACATACGCTCATAAGATTTTCAATATAGTTAAGGTCAGTGTGAGCTTATTTATACATATTTGAATTTCAAAATTTTGTGACAGTATAGAATTCTTAAGCATCCTGTGTATGTTTGTTAGCAAAATCCATTTTGTCAATTTTTTGCAAAATGGCGACAAGTATTAAAATTCAATCACTTATTACTCAGTAGTGTTCAATTTTGTCATAAAGGTCTCTATACATGAAATGTTGAGAAGCCTAAAGCTCATCTAAGTAAAATATAAAAAATATATATTTTTGCTTGAAAACAAGCGATGTATCAGTTCGATCGTACCCCCATACTAGCCATTTTGAGACTTTCGGAAGAGTTAACGCTCTTAACTGCTTGGTTTCGAAGATTAAAATTTTAATTTTTAATATCGCATAGAACTAACGTGCAGCCCCTATACGTTATGTTTAAAAAAAATATATAAATTTTTTTTTCAAAATGGCGGCTATCGTAAAAATTCAAAGTGTCATAACTTTGCTAAATCAAATCCTACTGAAAAATGTCGTATGCAAAAAGTGTTTGGAATTTTATTTTGCATATAAAAGCAATTTTTAATTATTTTTTTTTTAATAAAAACCGAGTCTTACCATATATTGACCGAGACCTCGAACGAGCTTTTATGCGACTCTGCATACAGTTAACGCTCGTATGAAGCTTCTATTTAAGAAATTGACTTGAATTTTTTATACCAAATAGAGCTTTCAACTATACTTACGATACTATACAAAAAAATTAAAAATTAAAAAATAAAAGTATTTTTTTTTCAAAACACGTTTAGTGTGATGAGTCGATCGACCCACCATACATACGCTCATAAGATTTTCAATATAGTTAAGGTCAGTGTGAGCTTATTTATACATATTTGAATTTCAAAATTTTGTGACAGTATAGAATTCTTAAGCATCCTGTGTATGTTTGTTAGCAAAATCCATTTTGTCAATTTTTTGCAAAATGGCGACAAGTATTAAAATTCAATCACTTATTACTCAGTAGTGTTCAATTTTGTCAAAAAGGTCTCTATACATGAAATGTTGAGAAGCCTAAAGCTCATCTAAGTAAAATATAAAAAATATATATTTTTGCTTGAAAACAAGCGATGTATCAGTTCGATCGTACCCCCATACTAGCCATTTTGAGACTTTCGGAAGAGTTAACGCTCTTAACTGCTTGGTTTCGAAGATTAAAATTTGAATTTTTAATATCGCATAGAACTAACGTGCAGCCCCTATACGTTATGTTTAAAAAAAATATATAAAATTTTTTTTCAAAATGGCGGCTATCGTAAAAATTCAAAGTGTCATAACTTTGCTAAATCAAATCCTACTGAAAAATGTCGTATGCAAAAAGTGTTTGGAATTTTATTTTGCATATAAAAGCAATTTTTAATTATTTTTTTGTTAATAAAAACCGAGTCTTACCATATATTGACCGAGACCTCGAACGAGCTTTTATGCGACTCTGCATACAGTTAACGCTCGTATGAAGCTTCTATTTAAGAAATTGACTTGAATTTTTGATACCAAATAGAGCTTTCAACTATACTTACGATACTATACAAAAAAATTAAAAATTAAAAAATAAAAGTATTTTTTTTTCAAAACACGTTTAGTGTGATGAGTCGATCGACCCACCATACATACGCTCATAAGATTTTCAATATAGTTAAGGTCAGTGTGAGCTTATTTATACATATTTGAATTTCAAAATTTTGTGACAGTATAGAATTCTTAAGCATCCTGTGTATGTTTGTTAGCAAAATCCATTTTGTCAATTTTTTGCAAAATGGCGACAAGTATTTAAATTCAATCACTTATTACTCAGTAGTGTTCAATTTTGTCATAAAGGTCTCTATACATGAAATGTTGAGAAGCCTAAAGCTCATCTAAGTAAAATATAAAAAATATATATTTTTGCTTGAAAACAAGCGATGTATCAGTTCGATCGTACCCCCATACTAGCCATTTTGAGACTTTCGGAAGAGTTAACGCTCTTAACTGCTTGGTTTCGAAGATTAAAATTTTAATTTTTAATATCGCATAGAACTAACGTGCAGCCCCTATACGTTATGTTTAAAAAAAATATATAAAATTTTTTTTCAAAATGGCGGCTATCGTAAAAATTCAAAGTGTCATAACTTTGCTAAATCAAATCCTACTAAAAAATGTCGTATGCAAAAAGTGTTTGGAATTTTATTTTGCATATAAAAGCAATTTTTAATTATTTTTTTTTTAATAAAAACCGAGTCTTACCATATATTGACCGAGACCTCGAACGAGCTTTTATGCGACTCTGCATACAGTTAACGCTCGTATGAAGCTTCTATTTAAGAAATTGACTTGAATTTTTTATACCAAATAGAGCTTTCAACTATACTTACGATACTATACAAAAAAATTAAAAATTAAAAAATAAAAGTATTTTTTTTTCAAAACACGTTTAGTGTGATGAGTCGATCGACCCACCATACATACGCTCATAAGATTTTCAATATAGTTAAGGTCAGTGTGAGCTTATTTATACATATTTGAATTTCAAAATTTTGTGACAGTATAGAATTCTTAAGCATCCTGTGTATGTTTGTTAGCAAAATCCATTTTGTCAATTTTTTGCAAAATGGCGACAAGTATTAAAATTCAATCACTTATTACTCAGTAGTGTTCAATTTTGTCAAAAAGGTCTCTATACATGAAATGTTGAGAAGCCTAAAGCTCATCTAAGTAAAATATAAAAAATATATATTTTTGCTTGAAAACAAGCGATGTATCAGTTCGATCGTACCCCCATACTAGCCATTTTGAGACTTTCGGAAGAGTTAACGCTCTTAACTGCTTGGTTTCGAAGATTAAAATTTGAATTTTTAATATCGCATAGAACTAACGTGCAGCCCCTATACGTTATGTTTAAAAAAAATATATAAAATTTTTTTTCAAAATGGCGGCTATCGTAAAAATTCAAAGTGTCATAACTTTGCTAAATCAAATCCTACTGAAAAATGTCGTATGCAAAAAGTGTTTGGAATTTTATTTTGCATATAAAAGCAATTTTTAATTATTTTTTTGTTAATAAAAACCGAGTCTTACCATATATTGACCGAGACCTCGAACGAGCTTTTATGCGACTCTGCATACAGTTAACGCTCGTATGAAGCTTCTATTTAAGAAATTGACTTGAATTTTTGATACCAAATAGAGCTTTCAACTATACTTACGATACTATACAAAAAAATTAAAAATTAAAAAATAAAAGTATTTTTTTTTCAAAACACGTTTAGTGTGATGAGTCGATCGACCCACCATACATACGCTCATAAGATTTTCAATATAGTTAAGGTCAGTGTGAGCTTATTTATACATATTTGAATTTCAAAATTTTGTGACAGTATAGAATTCTTAAGCATCCTGTGTATGTTTGTTAGCAAAATCCATTTTGTCAATTTTTTGCAAAATGGCGACAAGTATTAAAATTCAATCACTTATTACTCAGTAGTGTTCAATTTTGTCATAAAGGTCTCTATACATGAAATGTTGAGAAGCCTAAAGCTCATCTAAGTAAAATATAAAAAATATATATTTTTGCTTGAAAACAAGCGATGTATCAGTTCGATCGTACCCCCATACTAGCCATTTTGAGACTTTCGGAAGAGTTAACGCTCTTAACTGCTTGGTTTCGAAGATTAAAATTTTAATTTTTAATATCGCATAGAACTAACGTGCAGCCCCTATACGTTATGTTTAAAAAAAATATATAAATTTTTTTTTCAAAATGGCGGCTATCGTAAAAATTCAAAGTGTCATAACTTTGCTAAATCAAATCCTACTGAAAAATGTCGTATGCAAAAAGTGTTTGGAATTTTATTTTGCATATAAAAGCAATTTTTAATTATTTTTTTTTTAATAAAAACCGAGTCTTACCATATATTGACCGAGACCTCGAACGAGCTTTTATGCGACTCTGCATACAGTTAACGCTCGTATGAAGCTTCTATTTAAGAAATTGACTTGAATTTTTTATACCAAATAGAGCTTTCAACTATACTTACGATACTATACAAAAAAATTAAAAATTAAAAAATAAAAGTATTTTTTTTTCAAAACACGTTTAGTGTGATGAGTCGATCGACCCACCATACATACGCTCATAAGATTTTCAATATAGTTAAGGTCAGTGTGAGCTTATTTATACATATTTGAATTTCAAAATTTTGTGACAGTATAGAATTCTTAAGCATCCTGTGTATGTTTGTTAGCAAAATCCATTTTGTCAATTTTTTGCAAAATGGCGACAAGTATTAAAATTCAATCACTTATTACTCAGTAGTGTTCAATTTTGTCATAAAGGTCTCTATACATGAAATGTTGAGAAGCCTAAAGCTCATCTAAGTAAAATATAAAAAATATATATTTTTGCTTGAAAACAAGCGATGTATCAGTTCGATCGTACCCCCATACTAGCCATTTTGAGACTTTCGGAAGAGTTAACGCTCTTAACTGCTTGGTTTCGAAGATTAAAATTTTAATTTTTAATATCGCATAGAACTAACGTGCAGCCCCTATACGTTATGTTTAAAAAAAATATATAAATTTTTTTTTCAAAATGGCGGCTATCGTAAAAATTCAAAGTGTCATAACTTTGCTAAATCAAATCCTACTGAAAAATGTCGTATGCAAAAAGTGTTTGGAATTTTATTTTGCATATAAAAGCAATTTTTAATTATTTTTTTTTTAATAAAAACCGAGTCTTACCATATATTGACCGAGACCTCGAACGAGCTTTTATGCGACTCTGCATACAGTTAACGCTCGTATGAAGCTTCTATTTAAGAAATTGACTTGAATTTTTTATACCAAATAGAGCTTTCAACTATACTTACGATACTATACAAAAAAATTAAAAATTAAAAAATAAAAGTATTTTTTTTTCAAAACACGTTTAGTGTGATGAGTCGATCGACCCACCATACATACGCTCATAAGATTTTCAATATAGTTAAGGTCAGTGTGAGCTTATTTATACATATTTGAATTTCAAAATTTTGTGACAGTATAGAATTCTTAAGCATCCTGTGTATGTTTGTTAGCAAAATCCATTTTGTCAATTTTTTGCAAAATGGCGACAAGTATTAAAATTCAATCACTTATTACTCAGTAGTGTTCAATTTTGTCAAAAAGGTCTCTATACATGAAATGTTGAGAAGCCTAAAGCTCATCTAAGTAAAATATAAAAAATATATATTTTAGCTTGAAAACAAGCGATGTATCAGTTCGATCGTACCCCCATACTAGCCATTTTGAGACTTTCGGAAGAGTTAACGCTCTTAACTGCTTGGTTTCGAAGATTAAAATTTTAATTTTTAATATCGCATAGAACTAACGTGCAGCCCCTATACGTTATGTTTAAAAAAAATATATAAAATTTTTTTTCAAAATGGCGGCTATCGTAAAAATTCAAAGTGTCATAACTTTGCTAAATCAAATCCTACTGAAAAATGTCGTATGCAAAAAGTGTTTGGAATTTTATTTTGCATATAAAAGCAATTTTTAATTATTTTTTTTTTAATAAAAACCGAGTCTTACCATATATTGACCGAGACCTCGAACGAGCTTTTATGCGACTCTGCATACAGTTAACGCTCGTATGAAGCTTCTATTTAAGAAATTGACTTGAATATTTGATACCAAATAGAGCTTTCAACTATACTTACGATACTATACAAAAAAATTAAAAATTAAAAAATAAAAGTATTTTTTTTTCAAAACACGTTTAGTGTGATGAGTCGATCGACCCACCATACATACGCTCATAAGATTTTCAATATAGTTAAGGTCAGTGTGAGCTTATTTATACATATTTGAATTTCAAAATTTTGTGACAGTATAGAATTCTTAAGCATCCTGTGTATGTTTGTTAGCAAAATCCATTTTGTCAATTTTTTGCAAAATGGCGACAAGTATTAAAATTCAATCACTTATTACTCAGTAGTGTTCAATTTTGTCATAAAGGTCTCTATACATGAAATGTTGAGAAGCCTAAAGCTCATCTAAGTAAAATATAAAAAATATATATTTTTGCTTGAAAACAAGCGATGTATCAGTTCGATCGTACCCCCATACTAGCCATTTTGAGACTTTCGGAAGAGTTAACGCTCTTAACTGCTTGGTTTCGAAGATTAAAATTTTAATTTTTAATATCGCATAGAACTAACGTGCAGCCCCTATACGTTATGTTTAAAAAAAATATATAAATTTTTTTTTCAAAATGGCGGCTATCGTAAAAATTCAAAGTGTCATAACTTTGCTAAATCAAATCCTACTGAAAAATGTCGTTTGCAAAAAGTGTTTGGAATTTTATTTTGCATATAAAAGCAATTTTTAATTATTTTTTTGTTAATAAAAACCGAGTCTTACCATATATTGACCGAGACCTCGAACGAGCTTTTATGCGACTCTGCATACAGTTAACGCTCGTATGAAGCTTCTATTTAAGAAATTGACTTGAATTTTTGATACCAAATAGAGCTTTCAACTATACTTACGATACTATACAAAAAAATTAAAAATTAAAAAATAAAAGTATTTTTTTTTCAAAACACGTTTAGTGTGATGAGTCGATCGACCCACCATACATACGCTCATAAGATTTTCAATATAGTTAAGGTCAGTGTGAGCTTATTTATACATATTTGAATTTCAAAATTTTGTGACAGTATAGAATTCTTAAGCATCCTGTGTATGTTTGTTAGCAAAATCCATTTTGTCAATTTTTTGCAAAATGGCGACAAGTATTAAAATTCAATCACTTATTACTCAGTAGTGTTCAATTTTGTCATAAAGGTCTCTATACATGAAATGTTGAGAAGCCTAAAGCTCATCTAAGTAAAATATAAAAAATATATATTTTTGCTTGAAAACAAGCGATGTATCAGTTCGATCGTACCCCCATACTAGCCATTTTGAGACTTTCGGAAGAGTTAACGCTCTTAACTGCTTGGTTTCGAAGATTAAAATTTTAATTTTTAATATCGCATAGAACTAACGTGCAGCCCCTATACGTTATGTTTAAAAAAAATATATAAATTTTTTTTTCAAAATGGCGGCTATCGTAAAAATTCAAAGTGTCATAACTTTGCTAAATCAAATCCTACTGAAAAATGTCGTATGCAAAAAGTGTTTGGAATTTTATTTTGCATATAAAAGCAATTTTTAATTATTTTTTTTTTAATAAAAACCGAGTCTTACCATATATTGACCGAGACCTCGAACGAGCTTTTATGCGACTCTGCATACAGTTAACGCTCGTATGAAGCTTCTATTTAAGAAATTGACTTGAATTTTTGATACCAAATAGAGCTTTCAACTATACTTACGATACTATACAAAAAAATTAAAAATTAAAAAATAAAAGTATTTTTTTTTCAAAACACGTTTAGTGTGATGAGTCGATCGACCCACCATACATACGCTCATAAGATTTTCAATATAGTTAAGGTCAGTGTGAGCTTATTTATACATATTTGAATTTCAAAATTTTGTGACAGTATAGAATTCTTAAGCATCCTGTGTATGTTTGTTAGCAAAATCCATTTTGTCAATTTTTTGCAAAATGGCGACAAGTATTAAAATTCAATCACTTATTACTCAGTAGTGTTCAATTTTGTCATAAAGGTCTCTATACATGAAATGTTGAGAAGCCTAAAGCTCATCTAAGTAAAATATAAAAAATATATATTTTTGCTTGAAAACAAGCGATGTATCAGTTCGATCGTACCCCCATACTAGCCATTTTGAGACTTTCGGAAGAGTTAACGCTCTTAACTGCTTGGTTTCGAAGATTAAAATTTTAATTTTTAATATCGCATAGAACTAACGTGCAGCCCCTATACGTTATGTTTAAAAAAAATATATAAATTTTTTTTTCAAAATGGCGGCTATCGTAAAAATTCAAAGTGTCATAACTTTGCTAAATCAAATCCTACTGAAAAATGTCGTATGCAAAAAGTGTTTGGAATTTTATTTTGCATATAAAAGCAATTTTTAATTATTTTTTTTTTATTAAAAACCGAGTCTTACCATATATTGACCGAGACCTCGAACGAGCTTTTATGCGACTCTGCATACAGTTAACGCTCGTATGAAGCTTCTATTTAAGAAATTGACTTGAATTTTTGATACCAAATAGAGCTTTCAACTATACTTACGATACTATACAAAAAAATCAAAAATTAAAAAATAAAAGTATTTTTTTTTCAAAACACGTTTAGTGTGATGAGTCGATCGACCCACCATACATACGCTCATAAGATTTTCAATATAGTTAAGGTCAGTGTGAGCTTATTTATACATATTTGAATTTCAAAATTTTGTGACAGTATAGAATTCTTAAGCATCCTGTGTATGTTTGTTAGCAAAATCCATTTTGTCAATTTTTTGCAAAATGGCGACAAGTATTAAAATTCAATCACTTATTACTCAGTAGTGTTCAATTTTGTCAAAAAGGTCTCTATACATGAAATGTTGAGAAGCCTAAAGCTCATCTAAGTAAAATATAAAAAATATATATTTTAGCTTGAAAACAAGCGATGTATCAGTTCGATCGTACCCCCATACTAGCCATTTTGAGACTTTCGGAAGAGTTAACGCTCTTAACTGCTTGGTTTCGAAGATTAAAATTTTAATTTTAAATATCGCATAGAACTAACGTGCAGCCCCTATACGTTATGTTTAAAAAAAATATATAAAATTTTTTTTCAAAATGGCGGCTATCGTAAAAATTCAAAGTGTCATAACTTTGCTAAATCAAATCCTACTGAAAAATGTCGTATGCAAAAAGTGTTTGGAATTTTATTTTGCATATAAAAGCAATTTTTAATTATTTTTTTTTTAATAAAAACCGAGTCTTACCATATATTGACCGAGACCTCGAACGAGCTTTTATGCGACTCTGCATACAGTTAACGCTCGTATGAAGCTTCTATTTAAGAAATTGACTTGAATATTTGATACCAAATAGAGCTTTCAACTATACTTACGATACTATACAAAAAAATTAAAAATTAAAAAATAAAAGTATTTTTTTTTCAAAACACGTTTAGTGTGATGAGTCGATCGACCCACCATACATACGCTCATAAGATTTTCAATATAGTTAAGGTCAGTGTGAGCTTATTTATACATATTTGAATTTCAAAATTTTGTGACAGTATAGAATTCTTAAGCATCCTGTGTATGTTTGTTAGCAAAATCCATTTTGTCAATTTTTTGCAAAATGGCGACAAGTATTAAAATTCAATCACTTATTACTCAGTAGTGTTCAATTTTGTCATAAAGGTCTCTATACATGAAATGTTGAGAAGCCTAAAGCTCATCTAAGTAAAATATAAAAAATATATATTTTTGCTTGAAAACAAGCGATGTATCAGTTCGATCGTACCCCCATACTAGCCATTTTGAGACTTTCGGAAGAGTTAACGCTCTTAACTGCTTGGTTTCGAAGATTAAAATTTTAATTTTTAATATCGCATAGAACTAACGTGCAGCCCCTATACGTTATGTTTAAAAAAAATATATAAAATTTTTTTTCAAAATGGCGGCTATCGTAAAAATTCAAAGTGTCATAACTTTGCTAAATCAAATCCTACTGAAAAATGTCGTATGCAAAAAGTGTTTGGAATTTTATTTTGCATATAAAAGCAATTTTTAATTATTTTTTTGTTAATAAAAACCGAGTCTTACCATATATTGACCGAGACCTCGAACGAGCTTTTATGCGACTCTGCATACAGTTAACGCTCGTATGAAGCTTCTATTTAAGAAATTGACTTGAATTTTTGATACCAAATAGAGCTTTCAACTATACTTACGATACTATACAAAAAAATTAAAAATTAAAAAATAAAAGTATTTTTTTTTCAAAACACGTTTAGTGTGATGAGTCGATCGACCCACCATACATACGCTCATAAGATTTTCAATATAGTTAAGGTCAGTGTGAGCTTATTTATACATATTTGAATTTCAAAATTTTGTGACAGTATAGAATTCTTAAGCATCCTGTGTATGTTTGTTAGCAAAATCCATTTTGTCAATTTTTTGCAAAATGGCGACAAGTATTAAAATTCAATCACTTATTACTCAGTAGTGTTCAATTTTGTCATAAAGGTCTCTATACATGAAATGTTGAGAAGCCTAAAGCTCATCTAAGTAAAATATAAAAAATATATATTTTTGCTTGAAAACAAGCGATGTATCAGTTCGATCGTACCCCCATACTAGCCATTTTGAGACTTTCGGAAGAGTTAACGCTCTTAACTGCTTGGTTTCGAAGATTAAAATTTTAATTTTTAATATCGCATAGAACTAACGTGCAGCCCCTATACGTTATGTTTAAAAAAAATATATAAATTTTTTTTTCAAAATGGCGGCTATCGTAAAAATTCAAAGTGTCATAACTTTGCTAAATCAAATCCTACTGAAAAATGTCGTATGCAAAAAGTGTTTGGAATTTTATTTTGCATATAAAAGCAATTTTTAATTATTTTTTTTTTAATAAAAACCGAGTCTTACCATATATTGACCGAGACCTCGAACGAGCTTTTATGCGACTCTGCATACAGTTAACGCTCGTATGAAGCTTCTATTTAAGAAATTGACTTGAATTTTTTATACCAAATAGAGCTTTCAACTATACTTACGATACTATACAAAAAAATTAAAAATTAAAAAATAAAAGTATTTTTTTTTCAAAACACGTTTAGTGTGATGAGTCGATCGACCCACCATACATACGCTCATAAGATTTTCAATATAGTTAAGGTCAGTGTGAGCTTATTTATACATATTTGAATTTCAAAATTTTGTGACAGTATAGAATTCTTAAGCATCCTGTGTATGTTTGTTAGCAAAATCCATTTTGTCAATTTTTTGCAAAATGGCGACAAGTATTAAAATTCAATCACTTATTACTCAGTAGTGTTCAATTTTGTCAAAAAGGTCTCTATACATGAAATGTTGAGAAGCCTAAAGCTCATCTAAGTAAAATATAAAAAATATATATTTTTGCTTGAAAACAAGCGATGTATCAGTTCGATCGTACCCCCATACTAGCCATTTTGAGACTTTCGGAAGAGTTAACGCTCTTAACTGCTTGGTTTCGAAGATTAAAATTTTAATTTTTAATATCGCATAGAACTAACGTGCAGCCCCTATACGTTATGTTTAAAAAAAATATATAAAATTTTTTTTCAAAATGGCGGCTATCGTAAAAATTCAAAGTGTCATAACTTTGCTAAATCAAATCCTACTGAAAAATGTCGTATGCAAAAAGTGTTTGGAATTTTATTTTGCATATAAAAGCAATTTTTAATTATTTTTTTGTTAATAAAAACCGAGTCTTACCATATATTGACCGAGACCTCGAACGAGCTTTTATGCGACTCTGCATACAGTTAACGCTCGTATGAAGCTTCTATTTAAGAAATTGCCTTGATCTTTTGATACCAAATAGAGCTTTCAACTATACTTACGATACTATACAAAAAAATTAAAAATTAAAAAATAAAAGTATTTTTTTTTCAAAACACGTTTAGTGTGATGAGTCGATCGACCCACCATACATACGCTCATAAGATTTTCAATATAGTTAAGGTCAGTGTGAGCTTATTTATACATATTTGAATTTCAAAATTTTGTGACAGTATAGAATTCTTAAGCATCCTGTGTATGTTTGTTAGCAAAATCCATTTTGTCAATTTTTTGCAAAATGGCGACAAGTATTAAAATTCAATCACTTATTACTCAGTAGTGTTCAATTTTGTCATAAAGGTCTCTATACATGAAATGTTGAGAAGCCTAAAGCTCATCTAAGTAAAATATAAAAAATATATATTTTTGCTTGAAAACAAGCGATGTATCAGTTCGATCGTACCCCCATACTAGCCATTTTGAGACTTTCGGAAGAGTTAACGCTCTTAACTGCTTGGTTTCGAAGATTAAAATTTTAATTTTTAATATCGCATAGAACTAACGTGCAGCCCCTATACGTTATGTTTAAAAAAAATATATAAATTTTTTTTTCAAAATGGCGGCTATCGTAAAAATTCAAAGTGTCATAACTTTGCTAAATCAAATCCTACTGAAAAATGTCGTATGCAAAAAGTGTTTGGAATTTTATTTTGCATATAAAAGCAATTTTTAATTATTTTTTTTTTAATAAAAACCGAGTCTTACCATATATTGACCGAGACCTCGAACGAGCTTTTATGCGACTCTGCATACAGTTAACGCTCGTATGAAGCTTCTATTTAAGAAATTGACTTGAATTTTTTATACCAAATAGAGCTTTCAACTATACTTACGATACTATACAAAAAAATTAAAAATTAAAAAATAAAAGTATTTTTTTTTCAAAACACGTTTAGTGTGATGAGTCGATCGACCCACCATACATACGCTCATAAGATTTTCAATATAGTTAAGGTCAGTGTGAGCTTATTTATACATATTTGAATTTCAAAATTTTGTGACAGTATAGAATTCTTAAGCATCCTGTGTATGTTTGTTAGCAAAATCCATTTTGTCAATTTTTTGCAAAATGGCGACAAGTATTAAAATTCAATCACTTATTACTCAGTAGTGTTCAATTTTGTCAAAAAGGTCTCTATACATGAAATGTTGAGAAGCCTAAAGCTCATCTAAGTAAAATATAAAAAATATATATTTTAGCTTGAAAACAAGCGATGTATCAGTTCGATCGTACCCCCATACTAGCCATTTTGAGACTTTCGGAAGAGTTAACGCTCTTAACTGCTTGGTTTCGAAGATTAAAATTTTAATTTTTAATATCGCATAGAACTAACGTGCAGCCCCTATACGTTATGTTTAAAAAAAATATATAAAATTTTTTTTCAAAATGGCGGCTATCGTAAAAATTCAAAGTGTCATAACTTTGCTAAATCAAATCCTACTGAAAAATGTCGTATGCAAAAAGTGTTTGGAATTTTATTTTGCATATAAAAGCAATTTTTAATTATTTTTTTTTTAATAAAAACCGAGTCTTACCATATATTGACCGAGACCTCGAACGAGCTTTTATGCGACTCTGCATACAGTTAACGCTCGTATGAAGCTTCTATTTAAGAAATTGACTTGAATATTTGATACCAAATAGAGCTTTCAACTATACTTACGATACTATACAAAAAAATTAAAAATTAAAAAATAAAAGTATTTTTTTTTCAAAACACGTTTAGTGTGATGAGTCGATCGACCCACCATACATACGCTCATAAGATTTTCAATATAGTTAAGGTCAGTGTGAGCTTATTTATACATATTTGAATTTCAAAATTTTGTGACAGTATAGAATTCTTAAGCATCCTGTGTATGTTTGTTAGCAAAATCCATTTTGTCAATTTTTTGCAAAATGGCGACAAGTATTAAAATTCAATCACTTATTACTCAGTAGTGTTCAATTTTGTCATAAAGGTCTCTATACATGAAATGTTGAGAAGCCTAAAGCTCATCTAAGTAAAATATAAAAAATATATATTTTTGCTTGAAAACAAGCGATGTATCAGTTCGATCGTACCCCCATACTAGCCATTTTGAGACTTTCGGAAGAGTTAACGCTCTTAACTGCTTGGTTTCGAAGATTAAAATTTTAATTTTTAATATCGCATAGAACTAACGTGCAGCCCCTATACGTTATGTTTAAAAAAAATATATAAATTTTTTTTTCAAAATGGCGGCTATCGTAAAAATTCAAAGTGTCATAACTTTGCTAAATCAAATCCTACTGAAAAATGTCGTTTGCAAAAAGTGTTTGGAATTTTATTTTGCATATAAAAGCAATTTTTAATTATTTTTTTTTTAATAAAAACCGAGTCTTACCATATATTGACCGAGACCTCGAACGAGCTTTTATGCGACTCTGCATACAGTTAACGCTCGTATGAAGCTTCTATTTAAGAAATTGACTTGAATTTTTTATACCAAATAGAGCTTTCAACTATACTTACGATACTATACAAAAAAATTAAAAATTAAAAAATAAAAGTATTTTTTTTTCAAAACACGTTTAGTGTGATGAGTCGATCGACCCACCATACATACGCTCATAAGATTTTCAATATAGTTAAGGTCAGTGTGAGCTTATTTATACATATTTGAATTTCAAAATTTTGTGACAGTATAGAATTCTTAAGCATCCTGTGTATGTTTGTTAGCAAAATCCATTTTGTCAATTTTTTGCAAAATGGCGACAAGTATTAAAATTCAATCACTTATTACTCAGTAGTGTTCAATTTTGTCAAAAAGGTCTCTATACATGAAATGTTGAGAAGCCTAAAGCTCATCTAAGTAAAATATAAAAAATATATATTTTTGCTTGAAAACAAGCGATGTATCAGTTCGATCGTACCCCCATACTAGCCATTTTGAGACTTTCGGAAGAGTTAACGCTCTTAACTGCTTGGTTTCGAAGATTAAAATTTTAATTTTTAATATCGCATAGAACTAACGTGCAGCCCCTATACGTTATGTTTAAAAAAAATATATAAAATTTTTTTTCAAAATGGCGGCTATCGTAAAAATTCAAAGTGTCATAACTTTGCTAAATCAAATCCTACTGAAAAATGTCGTATGCAAAAAGTGTTTGGAATTTTATTTTGCATATAAAAGCAATTTTTAATTATTTTTTTTTTAATAAAAACCGAGTCTTACCATATATTGACCGAGACCTCGAACGAGCTTTTATGCGACTCTGCATACAGTTAACGCTCGTATGAAGCTTCTATTTAAGAAATTGACTTGAATTTTTTATACCAAATAGAGCTTTCAACTATACTTACGATACTATACAAAAAAATTAAAAATTAAAAAATAAAAGTATTTTTTTTTCAAAACACGTTTAGTGTGATGAGTCGATCGACCCACCATACATACGCTCATAAGATTTTCAATATAGTTAAGGTCAGTGTGAGCTTATTTATACATATTTGAATTTAAAAATTTTGTGACAGTATAGAATTCTTAAGCATCCTGTGTATGTTTGTTAGCAAAATCCATTTTGTCAATTTTTTGCAAAATGGCGACAAGTATTAAAATTCAATCACTTATTACTCAGTAGTGTTCAATTTTGTCATAAAGGTCTCTATACATGAAATGTTGAGAAGCCTAAAGCTCATCTAAGTAAAATATAAAAAATATATATTTTTGCTTGAAAACAAGCGATGTATCAGTTCGATCGTACCCCCATACTAGCCATTTTGAGACTTTCGGAAGAGTTAACGCTCTTAACTGCTTGGTTTCGAAGATTAAAATTTTAATTTTTAATATCGCATAGAACTAACGTGCAGCCCCTATACGTTATGTTTAAAAAAAATATATAAATTTTTTTTCAAAATGGCGGCTATCGTAAAAATTCAAAGTGTCATAACTTTGCTAAATCAAATCCTACTGAAAAATGTCGTATGCAAAAAGTGTTTGGAATTTTATTTTGCATATAAAAGCAATTTTTAATTATTTTTTTTTTAATAAAAACCGAGTCTTACCATATATTGACCGAGACCTCGAACGAGCTTTTATGCGACTCTGCATACAGTTAACGCTCGTATGAAGCTTCTATTTAAGAAATTGACTTGAATTTTTGATACCAAATAGAGCTTTCAACTATACTTACGATACTATACAAAAAAATTAAAAATTAAAAAATAAAAGTATTTTTTTTTCAAAACACGTTTAGTGTGATGAGTCGATCGACCCACCATACATACGCTCATAAGATTTTCAATATAGTTAAGGTCAGTGTGAGCTTATTTATACATATTTAAATTTCAAAATTTTGTGACAGTATAGAATTCTTAAGCATCCTGTGTATGTTTGTTAGCAAAATCCATTTTGTCAATTTTTTGCAAAATGGCGACAAGTATTAAAATTCAATCACTTATTACTCAGTAGTGTTCAATTTTGTCAAAAAGGTCTCTATACATGAAATGTTGAGAAGCCTAAAGCTCATCTAAGTAAAATATAAAAAATATATATTTTAGCTTGAAAACAAGCGATGTATCAGTTCGATCGTACCCCCATACTAGCCATTTTGAGACTTTCGGAAGAGTTAACGCTCTTAACTGCTTGGTTTCGAAGATTAAAATTTTAATTTTTAATATCGCATAGAACTAACGTGCAGCCCCTATACGTTATGTTTAAAATAAATATATAAAATTTTTTTTCAAAATGGCGGCTATCGTAAAAATTCAAAGTGTCATAACTTTGCTAAATCAAATCCTACTGAAAAATGTCGTATGCAAAAAGTGTTTGAAATTTTATTTTGCATATAAAAGCAATTTTTAATTATTTTTTTTTTAATAAAAATTGAGTCTTACCATATATTGACCGAGACCTCGAACGAGCTTTTATGCGACTCTGCATACAGTTAACGCTCGTATGAAGCTTCTATTTAAGAAATTGACTTGAATTTTTTATACCAAATAGAGCTTTCAACTATACTTACGATACTATACAAAAAAATTAAAAATTAAAAAATAAAAGTATTTTTTTTTCAAAACACGTTTAGTGTGATGAGTCGATCGACCCACCATACATACGCTCATAAAATTTTCAATATAGTTAAGGTCAGTGTGAGCTTATTTATACATATTTGAATTTCAAAATTTTGTGACAGTATAGAATTCTTAAGCATCCTGTGTATGTTTGTTAGCAAAATCCATTTTGTCAATTTTTTGCAAAATGGCGACAAGTATTGAAATTCAATCACTTATTACTCAGTAGTGTTCAATTTTGTCAAAAAGGTCTCTATACATGAAATGTTGAGAAGCCTAAAGCTCATCTAAGTAAAATATAAAAAATATATATTTTTGCTTGAAAACAAGCGATGTATCAGTTCGATCGTACCCCCATACTAGCCATTTTGAGACTTTCGGAAGAGTTAACGCTCTTAACTGCTTGGTTTCGAAGATTAAAATTTGAATTTTTAATATCGCATAGAACTAACGTGCAGCCCCTATACGTTATGTTTAAAAAAAATATATAAAATTTTTTTTCAAAATGGCGGCTATCGTAAAAATTCAAAGTGTCATAACTTTGCTAAATCAAATCCTACTGAAAAATGTCGTATGCAAAAAGTGTTTGGAATTTTATTTTGCATATAAAAGCAATTTTTAATTATTTTTTTGTTAATAAAAACCGAGTCTTACCATATATTGACCGAGACCTCGAACGAGCTTTTATGCGACTCTGCATACAGTTAACGCTCGTATGAAGCTTCTATTTAAGAAATTGACTTGAATTTTTGATACCAAATAGAGCTTTCAACTATACTTACGATACTATACAAAAAAATTAAAAATTAAAAAATAAAAGTATTTTTTTTTCAAAACACGTTTAGTGTGATGAGTCGATCGACCCACCATACATACGCTCATAAGATTTTCAATATAGTTAAGGTCAGTGTGAGCTTATTTATACATATTTGAATTTCAAAATTTTGTGACAGTATAGAATTCTTAAGCATCCTGTGTATGTTTGTTAGCAAAATCCATTTTGTCAATTTTTTGCAAAATGGCGACAAGTATTAAAATTCAATCACTTATTACTCAGTAGTGTTCAATTTTGTCATAAAGGTCTCTATACATGAAATGTTGAGAAGCCTAAAGCTCATCTAAGTAAAATATAAAAAATATATATTTTTGCTTGAAAACAAGCGATGTATCAGTTCGATCGTACCCCCATACTAGCCATTTTGAGACTTTCGGAAGAGTTAACGCTCTTAACTGCTTGGTTTCGAAGATTAAAATTTTAATTTTTAATATCGCATAGAACTAACGTGCAGCCCCTATACGTTATGTTTAAAAAAAATATATAAATTTTTTTTTCAAAATGGCGGCTATCGTAAAAATTCAAAGTGTCATAACTTTGCTAAATCAAATCCTACTGAAAAATGTCGTATGCAAAAAGTGTTTGGAATTTTATTTTGCATATAAAAGCAATTTTTAATTATTTTTTTTTTAATAAAAACCGAGTCTTACCATATATTGACCGAGACCTCGAACGAGCTTTTATGCGACTCTGCATACAGTTAACGCTCGTATGAAGCTTCTATTTAAGAAATTGACTTGAATTTTTTATACCAAATAGAGCTTTCAACTATACTTACGATACTATACAAAAAAATTAAAAATTAAAAAATAAAAGTATTTTTTTTTCAAAACACGTTTAGTGTGATGAGTCGATCGACCCACCATACATACGCTCATAAGATTTTCAATATAGTTAAGGTCAGTGTGAGCTTATTTATACATATTTGAATTTCAAAATTTTGTGACAGTATAGAATTCTTAAGCATCCTGTGTATGTTTGTTAGCAAAATCCATTTTGTCAATTTTTTGCAAAATGGCGACAAGTATTAAAATTCAATCACTTATTACTCAGTAGTGTTCAATTTTGTCATAAAGGTCTCTATACATGAAATGTTGAGAAGCCTAAAGCTCATCTAAGTAAAATATAAAAAATATATATTTTTGCTTGAAAACAAGCGATGTATCAGTTCGATCGTACCCCCATACTAGCCATTTTGAGACTTTCGGAAGAGTTAACGCTCTTAACTGCTTGGTTTCGAAGATTAAAATTTTAATTTTTAATATCGCATAGAACTAACGTGCAGCCCCTATACGTTATGTTTAAAAAAAATATATAAATTTTTTTTTCAAAATGGCGGCTATCGTAAAAATTCAAAGTGTCATAACTTTGCTAAATCAAATCCTACTGAAAAATGTCGTATGCAAAAAGTGTTTGGAATTTTATTTTGCATATAAAAGCAATTTTTAATTATTTTTTTTTTAATAAAAACCGAGTCTTACCATATATTGACCGAGACCTCGAACGAGCTTTTATGCGACTCTGCATACAGTTAACGCTCGTATGAAGCTTCTATTTAAGAAATTGACTTGAATTTTTGATACCAAATAGAGCTTTCAACTATACTTACGATACTATACAAAAAAATTAAAAATTAAAAAATAAAAGTATTTTTTTTTCAAAACACGTTTAGTGTGATGAGTCGATCGACCCACCATACATACGCTCATAAGATTTTCAATATAGTTAAGGTCAGTGTGAGCTTATTTATACATATTTGAATTTCAAAATTTTGTGACAGTATAGAATTCTTAAGCATCCTGTGTATGTTTGTTAGCAAAATCCATTTTGTCAATTTTTTGCAAAATGGCGACAAGTATTAAAATTCAATCACTTATTACTCAGTAGTGTTCAATTTTGTCATAAAGGTCTCTATACATGAAATGTTGAGAAGCCTAAAGCTCATCTAAGTAAAATATAAAAAATATATATTTTTGCTTGAAAACAAGCGATGTATCAGTTCGATCGTACCCCCATACTAGCCATTTTGAGACTTTCGGAAGAGTTAACGCTCTTAACTGCTTGGTTTCGAAGATTAAAATTTTAATTTTTAATATCGCATAGAACTAACGTGCAGCCCCTATACGTTATGTTTAAAAAAAATATATAAATTTTTTTTTCAAAATGGCGGCTATCGTAAAAATTCAAAGTGTCATAACTTTGCTAAATCAAATCCTACTGAAAAATGTCGTTTGCAAAAAGTGTTTGGAATTTTATTTTGCATATAAAAGCAATTTTTAATTATTTTTTTTTTAATAAAAACCGAGTCTTACCATATATTGACCGAGACCTCGAACGAGCTTTTATGCGACTCTGCATACAGTTAACGCTCGTATGAAGCTTCTATTTAAGAAATTGACTTGAATTTTTTATACCAAATAGAGCTTTCAACTATACTTACGATACTATACAAAAAAATTAAAAATTAAAAAATAAAAGTATTTTTTTTTCAAAACACGTTTAGTGTGATGAGTCGATCGACCCACCATACATACGCTCATAAGATTTTCAATATAGTTAAGGTCAGTGTGAGCTTATTTATACATATTTGAATTTCAAAATTTTGTGACAGTATAGAATTCTTAAGCAACCTGTGTATGTTTGTTAGCAAAATCCATTTTGTCAATTTTTTGCAAAATGGCGACAAGTATAAAAATTCAATCACTTATTACTCAGTAGTGTTCAATTTTGTCAAAAAGGTCTCTATACATGAAATGTTGAGAAGCCTAAAGCTCATCTAAGTAAAATATAAAAAATATATATTTTTGCTTGAAAACAAGCGATGTATCAGTTCGATCGTACCCCCATACTAGCCATTTTGAGACTTTCGGAAGAGTTAACGCTCTTAACTGCTTGGTTTCGAAGATTAAAATTTTAATTTTTAATATCGCATAGAACTAACGTGCAGCCCCTATACGTTATGTTTAAAAAAAATATATAAAATTTTTTTTCAAAATGGCGGCTATCGTAAAAATTCAAAGTGTCATAACTTTGCTAAATCAAATCCTACTTAAAAATGTCGTATGCAAAAAGTGTTTGGAATTTTATTTTGCATATAAAAGCAATTTTTAATTATTTTTTTTTTAATAAAAACCGAGTCTTACCATATATTGACCGAGACCTCGAACGAGCTTTTATGCGACTCTGCATACAGTTAACGCTCGTATGAAGCTTCTATTTAAGAAATTGACTTGAATTTTTGATACCAAATAGAGCTTTCAACTATACTTACGATACTATACAAAAAAATTAAAAATTAAAAAATAAAAGTATTTTTTTTTCAAAACACGTTTAGTGTGATGAGTCGATCGACCCACCATACATACGCTCATAAGATTTTCAATATAGTTAAGGTCAGTGTGAGCTTATTTATACATATTTGAATTTCAAAATTTTGTGACAGTATAGAATTCTTAAGCATCCTGTGTATGTTTGTTAGCAAAATCCATTTTGTCAATTTTTTGCAAAATGGCGACAAGTATTAAAATTCAATCACTTATTACTCAGTAGTGTTCAATTTTGTCATAAAGGTCTCTATACATGAAATGTTGAGAAGCCTAAAGCTCATCTAAGTAAAATATAAAAAATATATATTTTTGCTTGAAAACAAGCGATGTATCAGTTCGATCGTACCCCCATACTAGCCATTTTGAGACTTTCGGAAGAGTTAACGCTCTTAACTGCTTGGTTTCGAAGATTAAAATTTTAATTTTTAATATCGCATAGAACTAACGTGCAGCCCCTATACGTTATGTTTAAAAAAAATATATAAATTTTTTTTTCAAAATGGCGGCTATCGTAAAAATTCAAAGTGTCATAACTTTGCTAAATCAAATCCTACTGAAAAATGTCGTTTGCAAAAAGTGTTTGGAATTTTATTTTGCATATAAAAGCAATTTTTAATTATTTTTTTTTTAATAAAAACCGAGTCTTACCATATATTGACCGAGACCTCGAACGAGCTTTTATGCGACTCTGCATACAGTTAACGCTCGTATGAAGCTTCTATTTAAGAAATTGACTTGAATTTTTTATACCAAATAGAGCTTTCAACTATACTTACGATACTATACAAAAAAATTAAAAATTAAAAAATAAAAGTATTTTTTTTTCAAAACACGTTTAGTGTGATGAGTCGATCGACCCACCATACATACGCTCATAAGATTTTCAATATAGTTAAGGTCAGTGTGAGCTTATTTATACATATTTGAATTTCAAAATTTTGTGACAGTATAGAATTCTTAAGCAACCTGTGTATGTTTGTTAGCAAAATCCATTTTGTCAATTTTTTGCAAAATGGCGACAAGTATAAAAATTCAATCACTTATTACTCAGTAGTGTTCAATTTTGTCAAAAAGGTCTCTATACATGAAATGTTGAGAAGCCTAAAGCTCATCTAAGTAAAATATAAAAAATATATATTTTTGCTTGAAAACAAGCGATGTATCAGTTCGATCGTACCCCCATACTAGCCATTTTGAGACTTTCGGAAGAGTTAACGCTCTTAACTGCTTGGTTTCGAAGATTAAAATTTTAATTTTTAATATCGCATAGAACTAACGTGCAGCCCCTATACGTTATGTTTAAAAAAAATATATAAAATTTTTTTTCAAAATGGCGGCTATCGTAAAAATTCAAAGTGTCATAACTTTGCTAAATCAAATCCTACTTAAAAATGTCGTATGCAAAAAGTGTTTGGAATTTTATTTTGCATATAAAAGCAATTTTTAATTATTTTTTTTTTAATAAAAACCGAGTCTTACCATATATTGACCGAGACCTCGAACGAGCTTTTATGCGACTCTGCATACAGTTAACGCTCGTATGAAGCTTCTATTTAAGAAATTGACTTGAATTTTTTATACCAAATAGAGCTTTCAACTATACTTACGATACTATACAAAAAAATTAAAAATTAAAAAATAAAAGTATTTTTTTTTCAAAACACGTTTAGTGTGATGAGTCGATCGACCCACCATACATACGCTCATAAGATTTTCAATATAGTTAAGGTCAGTGTGAGCTTATTTATACATATTTGAATTTCAAAATTTTGTGACAGTATAGAATTCTTAAGCATCCTGTGTATGTTTGTTAGCAAAATCCATTTTGTCAATTTTTTGCAAAATGGCGACAAGTATTAAAATTCAATCACTTATTACTCAGTAGTGTTCAATTTTGTCAAAAAGGTCTCTATACATGAAATGTTGAGAAGCCTAAAGCTCATCTAAGTAAAATATAAAAAATATATATTTTTGCTTGAAAACAAGCGATGTATCAGTTCGATCGTACCCCCATACTAGCCATTTTGAGACTTTCGGAAGAGTTAACGCTCTTAACTGCTTGGTTTCGAAGATTAAAGTTTTAATTTTTAATATCGCATAGAACTAACGTGCAGCCCCTATACGTTATGTTTAAAAAAAATATATAAAATTTTTTTTCAAAATGGCGGCTATCGTAAAAATTCAAAGTGTCATAACTTTGCTAAATCAAATCCTACTGAAAAATGTCGTATGCAAAAAGTGTTTGGAATTTTATTTTGCATATAAAAGCAATTTTTAATTATTTTTTTTTTAATAAAAACCGAGTCTTACCATATATTGACCGAGACCTCGAACGAGCTTTTATGCGACTCTGCATACAGTTAACGCTCGTATGAAGCTTCTATTTAAGAAATTGACTTGAATTTTTTATACCAAATAGAGCTTTCAACTATACTTACGATACTATACAAAAAAATTAAAAATTAAAAAATAAAAGTATTTTTTTTTCAAAACACGTTTAGTGTGATGAGTCGATCGACCCACCATACATACGCTCATAAGATTTTCAATATAGTTAAGGTCAGTGTGAGCTTATTTATACATATTTGAATTTCAAAATTTTGTGACAGTATAGAATTCTTAAGCATCCTGTGTATGTTTGTTAGCAAAATCCATTTTGTCAATTTTTTGCAAAATGGCGACAAGTATTAAAATTCAATCACTTATTACTCAGTAGTGTTCAATTTTGTCAAAAAGGTCTCTATACATGAAATGTTGAGAAGCCTAAAGCTCATCTAAGTAAAATATAAAAAATATATATTTTTGCTTGAAAACAAGCGATGTATCAGTTCGATCGTACCCCCATACTAGCCATTTTGAGACTTTCGGAAGAGTTAACGCTCTTAACTGCTTGGTTTCGAAGATTAAAATTTTAATTTTTAATATCGCATAGAACTAACGTGCAGCCCCTATACGTTATGTTTAAAAAAAATATATAAAATTTTTTTTCAAAATGGCGGCTATCGTAAAAATTCAAAGTGTCATAACTTTGCTAAATTAAATCCTACTGAAAAATGTCGTATGCAAAAAGTGTTTGGAATTTTATTTTGCATATAAAAGCAATTTTTAATTATTTTTTTTTTAATAAAAACCGAGTCTTACCATATATTGACCGAGACCTCGAACGAGCTTTTATGCGACTCTGCATACAGTTAACGCTCGTATGAAGCTTCTATTTAAGAAATTGACTTGAATTTTTTATACCAAATAGAGCTTTCAACTATACTTACGATACTATACAAAAAAATTAAAAATTAAAAAATAAAAGTATTTTTTTTTCAAAACACGTTTAGTGTGATGAGTCGATCGACCCACCATACATACGCTCATAAGATTTTCAATATAGTTAAGGTCAGTGTGAGCTTATTTATACATATTTGAATTTCAAAATTTTGTGACAGTATAGAATTCTTAAGCATCCTGTGTATGTTTGTTAGCAAAATCCATTTTGTCAATTTTTTGCAAAATGGCGACAAGTATTAAAATTCAATCACTTATTACTCAGTAGTGTTCAATTTTGTCAAAAAGGTCTCTATACATGAAATGTTGAGAAGCCTAAAGCTCATCTAAGTAAAATATAAAAAATATATATTTTTGCTTGAAAACAAGCGATGTATCAGTTCGATCGTACCCCCATACTAGCCATTTTGAGACTTTCGGAAGAGTTAACGCTCTTAACTGCTTGGTTTCGAAGATTAAAATTTTAATTTTTAATATCGCATAGAACTAACGTGCAGCCCCTATACGTTATGTTTAAAAAAAATATATAAAATTTTTTTTCAAAATGGCGGCTATCGTAAAAATTCAAAGTGTCATAACTTTGCTAAATCAAATCCTACTGAAAAATGTCGTATGCAAAAAGTGTTTGGAATTTTATTTTGCATATAAAAGCAATTTTTAATTTTTTTTTTTTTAATAAAAACCGAGTCTTACCATATATTGACCGAGACCTCGAACGAGCTTTTATGCGACTCTGCATACAGTTAACGCTCGTATGAAGCTTCTATTTAAGAAATTGACTTGAATTTTTTATACCAAATAGAGCTTTCAACTATACTTACGATACTATACAAAAAAATTAAAAATTAAAAAATAAAAGTATTTTTTTTTCAAAACACGTTTAGTGTGATGAGTCGATCAACCCACCATACATACGCTCATAAGATTTTCAATATAGTTAAGGTCAGTGTGAGCTTATTTATACATATTTGAATTTCAAAATTTTGTGACAGTATAGAATTCTTAAGCATCCTGTGTATGTTTGTTAGCAAAATCCATTTTGTCAATTTTTTGCAAAATGGCGACAAGTATTAAAATTCAATCACTTATTACTCAGTAGTGTTCAATTTTGTCAAAAAGGTCTCTATACATGAAATGTTGAGAAGCCTAAAGCTCATCTAAGTAAAATATAAAAAATATATATTTTTGCTTGAAAACAAGCGATGTATCAGTTCGATCGTACCCCCATACTAGCCATTTTGAGACTTTCGGAAGAGTTAACGCTCTTAACTGCTTGGTTTCGAAGATTAAAATTTTAATTTTTAATATCGCATAGAACTAACGTGCAGCCCCTATACGTTATGTTTAAAAAAAATATATAAAATTTTTTTTCAAAATGGCGGCTATCGTAAAAATTCAAAGTGTCATAACTTTGCTAAATCAAATCCTACTAAAAAATGTCGTATGCAAAAAGTGTTTGGAATTTTATTTTGCATATAAAAGCAATTTTTAATTATTTTTTTTTTAATAAAAACCGAGTCTTACCATATATTGACCGAGACCTCGAACGAGCTTTTATGCGACTCTGCATACAGTTAACGCTCGTATGAAGCTTCTATTTAAGAAATTGACTTGAATTTTTTATACCAAATAGAGCTTTCAACTATACTTACGATACTATACAAAAAAATTAAAAATTAAAAAATAAAAGTATTTTTTTTTCAAAACACGTTTAGTGTGATGAGTCGATCGACCCACCCTACATACGCTCATAAGATTTTCAATATAGTTAAGGTCAGTGTGAGCTTATTTATACATATTTGAATTTCAAAATTTTGTGACAGTATAGAATTCTTAAGCATCCTGTGTATGTTTGTTAGCAAAATCCATTTTGTCAATTTTTTGCAAAATGGCGACAAGTATTAAAATTCAATCACTTATTACTCAGTAGTGTTCAATTTTGTCATAAAGGTCTCTATACATGAAATGTTGAGAAGCCTAAAGCTCATCTAAGTAAAATATAAAAAATATATATTTTTGCTTGAAAACAAGCGATGTATCAGTTCGATCGTACCCCCATACTAGCCATTTTGAGACTTTCGGAAGAGTTAACGCTCTTAACTGCTTGGTTTCGAAGATTAAAATTTTAATTTTTAATATCGCATAGAACTAACGTGCAGCCCCTATACGTTATGTTTAAAAAAAATATATAAATTTTTTTTTCAAAATTGCGGCTATCGTAAAAATTCAAAGTGTCATAACTTTGCTAAATCAAATCCTACTGAAAAATGTCGTATGCAAAAAGTGTTTGGAATTTCATTTTGCATATAAAAGCAATTTTTAATTATTTTTTTTTAATAAAAACCGAGTCTTACCATATATTGACCGAGACCTCGAACGAGCTTTTATGCGACTCTGCATACAGTTAACGCTCGTATGAAGCTTCTATTTAAGAAATTGACTTGAATTTTTTATACCAAATAGAGCTTTCAACTATACTTACGATACTATACAAAAAAATTAAAAATTAAAAAATAAAAGTATTTTTTTTTCAAAACACGTTTAGTGTGATGAGTCGATCGACCCACCATACATACGCTCATAAGATTTTCAATATAGTTAAGGTCAGTGTGAGCTTATTTATACATATTTGAATTTCAAAATTTTGTGACAGTATAGAATTCTTAAGCAACCTGTGTATGTTTGTTAGCAAAATCCATTTTGTCAATTTTTTGCAAAATGGCGACAAGTATTAAAATTCAATCACTTATTACTCAGTAGTGTTCAATTTTGTCAAAAAGGTCTCTATACATGAAATGTTGAGAAGCCTAAAGCTCATCTAAGTAAAATATAAAAAATATATATTTTTGCTTGAAAACAAGCGATGTATCAGTTCGATCGTACCCCCATACTAGCCATTTTGAGACTTTCGGAAGAGTTAACGCTCTTAACTGCTTGGTTTCGAAGATTAAAATTTTAATTTTTAATATCGCATAGAACTAACGTGCAGCCCCTATACGTTATGTTTAAAAAAAATATATAAAATTTTTTTTCAAAATGGCGGCTATCGTAAAAATTCAAAGTGTCATAACTTTGCTAAATCAAATCCTACTGAAAAATGTCGTATGCAAAAAGTGTTTGGAATTTTATTTTGCATATAAAAGCAATTTTTAATTATTTTTTTTAATAAAAACCGAGTCTTACCATATATTGACCGAGACCTCGAACGAGCTTTTATGCGACTCTGCATACAGTTAACGCTCGTATGAAGCTTCTATTTAAGAAATTGACTTGAATTTTTTATACCAAATAGAGCTTTCAACTATACTTACGATACTATACAAAAAAATTAAAAATTAAAAAATAAAAGTATTTTTTTTTCAAAACACGTTTAGTGTGATGAGTCGATCGACCCACCATACATACGCTCATAAGATTTTCAATATAGTTAAGGTCAGTGTGAGCTTATTTATACATATTTGAATTTCAAAATTTTGTGACAGTATAGAATTCTTAAGCATCCTGTGTATGTTTGTTAGCAAAATCCATTTTGTCAATTTTTTGCAAAATGGCGACAAGTATTAAAATTCAATCACTTATTACTCAGTAGTGTTCAATTTTGTCATAAAGGTCTCTATACATGAAATGTTGAGAAGCCTAAAGCTCATCTAAGTAAAATATAAAAAATATATATTTTTGCTTGAAAACAAGCGATGTATCAGTTCGATCGTACCCCCATACTAGCCATTTTGAGACTTTCGGAAGAGTTAACGCTCTTAACTGCTTGGTTTCGAAGATTAAAATTTTAATTTTTAATATCGCATAGAACTAACGTGCAGCCCCTATACGTTATGTTTAAAAAAAATATATAAAATTTTTTTTCAAAATGGCGGCTATCGTAAAAATTCAAAGTGTCATAACTTTGCTAAATCAAATCCTACTGAAAAATGTCGTATGCAAAAAGTGTTTGGAATTTTATTTTGCATATAAAAGCAATTTTTAATTATTTTTTTTTTAATAAAAACCGAGTCTTACCATATATTGACCGAGACCTCGAACGAGCTTTTATGCGACTCTGCATACAGTTAACGCTCGTATGAAGCTTCTATTTAAGAAATTGACTTGAATTTTTTATACCAAATAGAGCTTTCAACTATACTTACGATACTATACAAAAAAATTAAAAATTAAAAAATAAAAGTATTTTTTTTTCAAAACACGTTTAGTGTGATGAGTCGATCGACCCACCATACATACGCTCATAAGATTTTCAATATAGTTAAGGTCAGTGTGAGCTTATTTATACATATTTGAATTTCAAAATTTTGTGACAGTATAGAATTCTTAAGCATCCTGTGTATGTTTGTTAGCAAAATCCATTTTGTCAATTTTTTGCAAAATGGCGACAAGTATTAAAATTCAATCACTTATTACTCAGTAGTGTTCAATTTTGTCAAAAAGGTCTCTATACATGAAATGTTGAGAAGCCTAAAGCTCATCTAAGTAAAATATAAAAAATATATATTTTTGCTTGAAAACAAGCGATGTATCAGTTCGATCGTACCCCCATACTAGCCATTTTGAGACTTTCGGAAGAGTTAACGCTCTTAACTGCTTGGTTTCGAAGATTAAAGTTTTAATTTTTAATATCGCATAGAACTAACGTGCAGCCCCTATACGTTATGTTTAAAAAAAATATATAAAATTTTTTTTCAAAATGGCGGCTATCGTAAAAATTCAAAGTGTCATAACTTTGCTAAATCAAATCCTACTGAAAAATGTCGTATGCAAAAAGTGTTTGGAATTTTATTTTGCATATAAAAGCAATTTTTAATTATTTTTTTTTTAATAAAAACCGAGTCTTACCATATATTGACCGAGACCTCGAACGAGCTTTTATGCGACTCTGCATACAGTTAACGCTCGTATGAAGCTTCTATTTAAGAAATTGACTTGAATTTTTTATACCAAATAGAGCTTTCAACTATACTTACGATACTATACAAAAAAATTAAAAATTAAAAAATAAAAGTATTTTTTTTTCAAAACACGTTTAGTGTGATGAGTCGATCGACCCACCATACATACGCTCATAAGATTTTCAATATAGTTAAGGTCAGTGTGAGCTTATTTATACATATTTGAATTTCAAAATTTTGTGACAGTATAGAATTCTTAAGCATCCTGTGTATGTTTGTTAGCAAAATCCATTTTGTCAATTTTTTGCAAAATGGCGACAAGTATTAAAATTCAATCACTTATTACTCAGTAGTGTTCAATTTTGTCAAAAAGGTCTCTATACATGAAATGTTGAGAAGCCTAAAGCTCATCTAAGTAAAATATAAAAAATATATATTTTTGCTTGAAAACAAGCGATGTATCAGTTCGATCGTACCCCCATACTAGCCATTTTGAGACTTTCGGAAGAGTTAACGCTCTTAACTGCTTGGTTTCGAAGATTAAAATTTTAATTTTTAATATCGCATAGAACTAACGTGCAGCCCCTATACGTTATGTTTAAAAAAAATATATAAAATTTTTTTTCAAAATGGCGGCTATCGTAAAAATTCAAAGTGTCATAACTTTGCTAAATCAAATCCTACTGAAAAATGTCGTATGCAAAAAGTGTTTGGAATTTTATTTTGCATATAAAAGCAATTTTTAATTATTTTTTTTTTAATAAAAACCGAGTCTTACCATATATTGACCGAGACCTCGAACGAGCTTTTATGCGACTCTGCATACAGTTAACGCTCGTATGAAGCTTCTATTTAAGAAATTGACTTGAATTTTTTATACCAAATAGAGCTTTCAACTATACTTACGATACTATACAAAAAAATTAAAAATTAAAAAATAAAAGTATTTTTTTTTCAAAACACGTTTAGTGTGATGAGTCGATCGACCCACCATACATACGCTCATAAGATTTTCAATATAGTTAAGGTCAGTGTGAGCTTATTTATACATATTTGAATTTCAAAATTTTGTGACAGTATAGAATTCTTAAGCATCCTGTGTATGTTTGTTAGCAAAATCCATTTTGTCAATTTTTTGCAAAATGGCGACAAGTATTAAAATTCAATCACTTATTACTCAGTAGTGTTCAATTTTGTCATAAAGGTCTCTATACATGAAATGTTGAGAAGCCTAAAGCTCATCTAAGTAAAATATAAAAAATATATATTTTTGCTTGAAAACAAGCGATGTATCAGTTCGATCGTACCCCCATACTAGCCATTTTGAGACTTTCGGAAGAGTTAACGCTCTTAACTGCTTGGTTTTGAAGATTAAAATTTTAATTTTTAATATCGCATAGAACTAACGTGCAGCCCCTATACGTTATGTTTAAAAAAAATATATAAAATTTTTTTTCAAAATGGCGGCTATCGTAAAAATTCAAAGTGTCATAACTTTGCTAAATCAAATCCTACTGAAAAATGTCGTATGCAAAAAGTGTTTGGAATTTTATTTTGCATATAAAAGCAATTTTTAATTATTTTTTTTAATAAAAACCGAGTCTTACCATATATTGACCGAGACCTCGAACGAGCTTTTATGCGACTCTGCATACAGTTAACGCTCGTATGAAGCTTCTATTTAAGAAATTGACTTGAATTTTTTATACCAAATAGAGCTTTCAACTATACTTACGATACTATACAAAAAAATTAAAAATTAAAAAATAAAAGTATTTTTTTTTCAAAACACGTTTAGTGTGATGAGTCGATCGACCCACCATACATACGCTCATAAGATTTTCAATATAGTTAAGGTCAGTGTGAGCTTATTTATACATATTTGAATTTCAAAATTTTGTGACAGTATAGAATTCTTAAGCATCCTGTGTATGTTTGTTAGCAAAATCCATTTTGTCAATTTTTTGCAAAATGGCGACAAGTATTAAAATTCAATCACTTATTACTCAGTAGTGTTCAATTTTGTCATAAAGGTCTCTATACATGAAATGTTGAGAAGCCTAAAGCTCATCTAAGTAAAATATAAAAAATATATATTTTTGCTTGAAAACAAGCGATGTATCAGTTCGATCGTACCCCCATACTAGCCATTTTGAGACTTTCGGAAGAGTTAACGCTCTTAACTGCTTGGTTTCGAAGATTAAAATTTTAATTTTTAATATCGCATAGAACTAACGTGCAGCCCCTATACGTTATGTTTAAAAAAAATATATAAAATTTTTTTTCAAAATGGCGGCTATCGTAAAAATTCAAAGTGTCATAACTTTGCTAAATCAAATCCTACTGAAAAATGTCGTATGCAAAAAGTGTTTGGAATTTTATTTTGCATATAAAAGCAATTTTTAATTATTTTTTTTTTAATAAAAACCGAGTCTTACCATATATTGACCGAGACCTCGAACGAGCTTTTATGCGACTCTGCATACAGTTAACGCTCGTATGAAGCTTCTATTTAAGAAATTGACTTGAATTTTTTATACCAAATAGAGCTTTCAACTATACTTACGATACTATACAAAAAAATTAAAAATTAAAAAATAAAAGTATTTTTTTTTCAAAACACGTTTAGTGTGATGAGTCGATCGACCCACCATACATACGCTCATAAGATTTTCAATATAGTTAAGGTCAGTGTGAGCTTATTTATACATATTTGAATTTCAAAATTTTGTGACAGTATAGAATTCTTAAGCATCCTGTGTATGTTTGTTAGCAAAATCCATTTTGTCAATTTTTTGCAAAATGGCGACAAGTATTAAAATTCAATCACTTATTACTCAGTAGTGTTCAATTTTGTCAAAAAGGTCTCTATACATGAAATGTTGAGAAGCCTAAAGCTCATCTAAGTAAAATATAAAAAATATATATTTTTGCTTGAAAACAAGCGATGTATCAGTTCGATCGTACCCCCATACTAGCCATTTTGAGACTTTCGGAAGAGTTAACGCTCTTAACTGCTTGGTTTCGAAGATTAAAATTTTAATTTTTAATATCGCATAGAACTAACGTGCAGCCCCTATACGTTATGTTTAAAAAAAATATATAAAATTTTTTTTCAAAATGGCGGCTATCGTAAAAATTCAAAGTGTCATAACTTTGCTAAATCAAATCCTACTGAAAAATGTCGTATGCAAAAAGTGTTTGGAATTTTATTTTGCATATAAAAGCAATTTTTAATTATTTTTTTTTTAATAAAAACCGAGTCTTACCATATATTGACCGAGACCTCGAACGAGCTTTTATGCGACTCTGCATACAGTTAACGCTCGTATGAAGCTTCTATTTAAGAAATTGACTTGAATTTTTTATACCAAATAGAGCTTTCAACTATACTTACGATACTATACAAAAAAATTAAAAATTAAAAAATAAAAGTATTTTTTTTTCAAAACACGTTTAGTGTGATGAGTCGATCGACCCACCATACATACGCTCATAAGATTTTCAATATAGTTAAGGTCAGTGTGAGCTTATTTATACATATTTGAATTTCAAAATTTTGTGACAGTATAGAATTCTTAAGCATCCTGTGTATGTTTGTTAGCAAAATCCATTTTGTCAATTTTTTGCAAAATGGCGACAAGTATTAAAATTCAATCACTTATTACTCAGTAGTGTTCAATTTTGTCATAAAGGTCTCTATACATGAAATGTTGAGAAGCCTAAAGCTCATCTAAGTAAAATATAAAAAATATATATTTTTGCTTGAAAACAAGCGATGTATCAGTTCGATCGTACCCCCATACTAGCCATTTTGAGACTTTCGGAAGAGTTAACGCTCTTAACTGCTTGGTTTCGAAGATTAAAATTTTAATTTTTAATATCGCATAGAACTAACGTGCAGCCCCTATACGTTATGTTTAAAAAAAATATATAAAATTTTTTTTCAAAATGGCGGCTATCGTAAAAATTCAAAGTGTCATAACTTTGCTAAATCAAATCCTACTGAAAAATGTCGTATGCAAAAAGTGTTTGAAATTTTATTTTGCATATAAAAGCAATTTTTAATTATTTTTTTTTTAATAAAAATTGAGTCTTACCATATATTGACCGAGACCTCGAACGAGCTTTTATGCGACTCTGCATACAGTTAACGCTCGTATGAAGCTTCTATTTAAGAAATTGACTTGAATTTTTTATACCAAATAGAGCTTTCAACTATACTTACGATACTATACAAAAAAATTAAAAATTAAAAAATAAAAGTATTTTTTTTTCAAAACACGTTTAGTGTGATGAGTCGATCGACCCACCATACATACGCTCATAAGATTTTCAATATAGTTAAGGTCAGTGTGAGCTTATTTATACATATTTGAATTTCAAAATTTTGTGACAGTATAGAATTCTTAAGCATCCTGTGTATGTTTGTTAGCAAAATCCATTTTGTCAATTTTTTGCAAAATGGCGACAAGTATTAAAATTCAATCACTTATTACTCAGTAGTGTTCAATTTTGTCAAAAAGGTCTCTATACATGAAATGTTGAGAAGCCTAAAGCTCATCTAAGTAAAATATAAAAAATATATATTTTTGCTTGAAAACAAGCGATGTATCAGTTCGATCGTACCCCCATACTAGCCATTTTGAGACTTTCGGAAGAGTTAACGCTCTTAACTGCTTGGTTTCGAAGATTAAAATTTGAATTTTTAATATCGCATAGAACTAACGTGCAGCCCCTATACGTTATGTTTAAAAAAAATATATAAAATTTTTTTTCAAAATGGCGGCTATCGTAAAAATTCAAAGTGTCATAACTTTGCTAAATCAAATCCTACTGAAAAATGTCGTATGCAAAAAGTGTTTGGAATTTTATTTTGCATATAAAAGCAATTTTTAATTATTTTTTTGTTAATAAAAACCGAGTCTTACCATATATTGACCGAGACCTCGAACGAGCTTTTATGCGACTCTGCATACAGTTAACGCTCGTATGAAGCTTCTATTTAAGAAATTGACTTGAATTTTTGATACCAAATAGAGCTTTCAACTATACTTACGATACTATACAAAAAAATTAAAAATTAAAAAATAAAAGTATTTTTTTTTCAAAACACGTTTAGTGTGATGAGTCGATCGACCCACCATACATACGCTCATAAGATTTTCAATATAGTTAAGGTCAGTGTGAGCTTATTTATACATATTTGAATTTCAAAATTTTGTGACAGTATAGAATTCTTAAGCATCCTGTGTATGTTTGTTAGCAAAATCCATTTTGTCAATTTTTTGCAAAATGGCGACAAGTATTAAAATTCAATCACTTATTACTCAGTAGTGTTCAATTTTGTCATAAAGGTCTCTATACATGAAATGTTGAGAAGCCTAAAGCTCATCTAAGTAAAATATAAAAAATATATATTTTTGCTTGAAAACAAGCGATGTATCAGTTCGATCGTACCCCCATACTAGCCATTTTGAGACTTTCGGAAGAGTTAACGCTCTTAACTGCTTGGTTTCGAAGATTAAAATTTTAATTTTTAATATCGCATAGAACTAACGTGCAGCCCCTATACGTTATGTTTAAAAAAAATATATAAATTTTTTTTTCAAAATGGCGGCTATCGTAAAAATTCAAAGTGTCATAACTTTGCTAAATCAAATCCTACTGAAAAATGTCGTATGCAAAAAGTGTTTGGAATTTTATTTTGCATATAAAAGCAATTTTTAATTATTTTTTTTTTAATAAAAACCGAGTCTTACCATATATTGACCGAGACCTCGAACGAGCTTTTATGCGACTCTGCATACAGTTAACGCTCGTATGAAGCTTCTATTTAAGAAATTGACTTGAATTTTTTATACCAAATAGAGCTTTCAACTATACTTACGATACTATACAAAAAAATTAAAAATTAAAAAATAAAAGTATTTTTTTTTCAAAACACGTTTAGTGTGATGAGTCGATCGACCCACCATACATACGCTCATAAGATTTTCAATATAGTTAAGGTCAGTGTGAGCTTATTTATACATATTTGAATTTCAAAATTTTGTGACAGTATAGAATTCTTAAGCATCCTGTGTATGTTTGTTAGCAAAATCCATTTTGTCAATTTTTTGCAAAATGGCGACAAGTATTAAAATTCAATCACTTATTACTCAGTAGTGTTCAATTTTGTCATAAAGGTCTCTATACATGAAATGTTGAGAAGCCTAAAGCTCATCTAAGTAAAATATAAAAAATATATATTTTTGCTTGAAAACAAGCGATGTATCAGTTCGATCGTACCCCCATACTAGCCATTTTGAGACTTTCGGAAGAGTTAACGCTCTTAACTGCTTGGTTTCGAAGATTAAAATTTTAATTTTTAATATCGCATAGAACTAACGTGCAGCCCCTATACGTTATGTTTAAAAAAAATATATAAATTTTTTTTTCAAAATGGCGGCTATCGTAAAAATTCAAAGTGTCATAACTTTGCTAAATCAAATCCTACTGAAAAATGTCGTATGCAAAAAGTGTTTGGAATTTTATTTTGCATATAAAAGCAATTTTTAATTATTTTTTTTTTAATAAAAACCGAGTCTTACCATATATTGACCGAGACCTCGAACGAGCTTTTATGCGACTCTGCATACAGTTAACGCTCGTATGAAGCTTCTATTTAAGAAATTGACTTGAATTTTTTATACCAAATAGAGCTTTCAACTATACTTACGATACTATACAAAAAAATTAAAAATTAAAAAATAAAAGTATTTTTTTTTCAAAACACGTTTAGTGTGATGAGTCGATCGACCCACCATACATACGCTCATAAGATTTTCAATATAGTTAAGGTCAGTGTGAGCTTATTTATACATATTTGAATTTCAAAATTTTGTGACAGTATAGAATTCTTAAGCATCCTGTGTATGTTTGTTAGCAAAATCCATTTTGTCAATTTTTTGCAAAATGGCGACAAGTATTAAAATTCAATCACTTATTACTCAGTAGTGTTCAATTTTGTCAAAAAGGTCTCTATACATGAAATGTTGAGAAGCCTAAAGCTCATCTAAGTAAAATATAAAAAATATATATTTTAGCTTGAAAACAAGCGATGTATCAGTTCGATCGTACCCCCATACTAGCCATTTTGAGACTTTCGGAAGAGTTAACGCTCTTAACTGCTTGGTTTCGAAGATTAAAATTTTACTTTTTAATATCGCATAGAACTAACGTGCAGCCCCTATACGTTATGTTTAAAAAAAATATATAAATTTTTTTTTCAAAATGGCGGCTATCGTAAAAATTCAAAGTGTCATAACTTTGCTAAATCAAATCCTACTGAAAAATGTCGTATGCAAAAAGTGTTTGGAATTTTATTTTGCATATAAAAGCAATTTTTAATTATTTTTTTTTTAATAAAAACCGAGTCTTACCATATATTGACCGAGACCTCGAACGAGCTTTTATGCGACTCTGCATACAGTTAACGCTCGTATAAAGCTTCTATTTAAGAAATTGACTTGAATTTTTGATACCAAATAGAGCTTTCAACTATACTTACGATACTATACAAAAAAATTAAAAATTAAAAAATAAAAGTATTTTTTTTTCAAAACACGTTTAGTGTGATGAGTCGATCGACCCACCATACATACGCTCATAAGATTTTCAATATAGTTAAGGTCAGTGTGAGCTTATTTATACATATTTGAATTTCAAAATTTTGTGACAGTATAGAATTCTTAAGCATCCTGTGTATGTTTGTTAGCAAAATCCATTTTGTCAATTTTTTGCAAAATGGCGACAAGTATTAAAATTCAATCACTTATTACTCAGTAGTGTTCAATTTTGTCAAAAAGGTCTCTATACATAAAAATGTTGAGAAGCCTAAAGCTCATCTAAGTAAAATATAAAAAATATATATTTTTGCTTGAAAACAAGCGATGTATCAGTTCGATCGTACCCCCATACTAGCCATTTTGAGACTTTCGGAAGAGTTAACGCTCTTAACTGCTTGGTTTCGAAGATTAAAATTTTAATTTTTAATATCGCATAGAACTAACGTGCAGCCCCTATACGTTATGTTTAAAAAAAATATATAAAATTTTTTTTCAAAATGGCGGCTATCGTAAAAATTCAAAGTGTCATAACTTTGCTAAATCAAATCCTACTGAAAAATGTCGTATGCAAAAAGTGTTTGAAATTTTATTTTGCATATAAAAGCAATTTTTAATTATTTTTTTTTTAATAAAAATTGAGTCTTACCATATATTGACCGAGACCTCGAACGAGCTTTTATGCGACTCTGCATACAGTTAACGCTCGTATGAAGCTTCTATTTAAGAAATTGACTTGAATTTTTTATACCAAATAGAGCTTTCAACTATACTTACGATACTATACAAAAAAATTAAAAATTAAAAAATAAAAGTATTTTTTTTT
Organism: Plectrocnemia conspersa; assembly: GCF_051122295.1. NCBI lineage: Eukaryota > Metazoa > Arthropoda > Insecta > Trichoptera > Polycentropodidae > Plectrocnemia > Plectrocnemia conspersa. The sequence continues at coordinate 780,098 of NW_028277182.1, read as the reverse complement.
CAAAACACGTTTAGTGTGATGAGTCGATCGACCCACCATACATACGCTCATAAGATTTTCAATATAGTTAAGGTCAGTGTGAGCTTATTTATACATATTTGAATTTCAAAATTTTGTGACAGTATAGAATTCTTAAGCATCCTGTGTATGTTTGTTAGCAAAATCCATTTTGTCAATTTTTTGCAAAATGGCGACAAGTATTAAAATTCAATCACTTATTACTCAGTAGTGTTCAATTTTGTCAAAAAGGTCTCTATACATGAAATGTTGAGAAGCCTAAAGCTCATCTAAGTAAAATATAAAAAATATATATTTTAGCTTGAAAACAAGCGATGTATCAGTTCGATCGTACCCCCATACTAGCCATTTTGAGACTTTCGGAAGAGTTAATGCTCTTAACTGCTTGGTTTCGAAGATTAAAATTTTAATTTTTAATATCGCATAGAACTAACGTGCAGCCCCTATACGTTATGTTTAAAAAAAATATATAAATTTTTTTTTCAAAATGGCGGCTATCGTAAAAATTCAAAGTGTCATAACTTTGCTAAATCAAATCCTACTGAAAAATGTCGTATGCAAAAAGTGTTTGGAATTTTATTTTGCATATAAAAGCAATTTTTAATATTTTTTTTTTTAATAAAAACCGAGTCTTACCATATATTGACCGAGACCTCGAACGAGCTTTTATGCGACTCTGCATACAGTTAACGCTCGTATGAAGCTTCTATTTAAGAAATTGACTTGAATTTTTGATACCAAATAGAGCTTTCAACTATACTTACGATACTATACAAAAAAATTAAAAATTAAAAAATAAAAGTATTTTTTTTTCAAAACACGTTTAGTGTGATGAGTCGATCGACCCACCATACATACGCTCATAAGATTTTCAATATAGTTAAGGTCAGTGTGAGCTTATTTATACATATTTGAATTTCAAAATTTTGTGACAGTATAGAATTCTTAAGCATCCTGTGTATGTTTGTTAGCAAAATCCATTTTGTCAATTTTTTGCAAAATGGCGACAAGTATTAAAATTCAATCACTTATTACTCAGTAGTGTTCAATTTTGTCATAAAGGTCTCTATACATGAAATGTTGAGAAGCCTAAAGCTCATCTAAGTAAAATATAAAAAATATATATTTTTGCTTGAAAACAAGCGATGTATCAGTTCGATCGTACCCCCATACTAGCCATTTTGAGACTTTCGGAAGAGTTAACGCTCTTAACTGCTTGGTTTCGAAGATTAAAATTTTAATTTTTAATATCGCATAGAACTAACGTGCAGCCCCTATACGTTATGTTTAAAAAAAATATATAAATTTTTTTTTCAAAATGGCGGCTATCGTAAAAATTCAAAGTGTCATAACTTTGCTAAATCAAATCCTACTGAAAAATGTCGTATGCAAAAAGTGTTTGGAATTTTATTTTGCATATAAAAGCAATTTTTAATTATTTTTTTTTTAATAAAAATTGAGTCTTACCATATATTGACCGAGACCTCGAACGAGCTTTTATGCGACTCTGCATACAGTTAACGCTCGTATGAAGCTTCTATTTAAGAAATTGACTTGAATTTTTTATACCAAATAGAGCTTTCAACTATACTTACGATACTATACAAAAAAATTAAAAATTAAAAAATAAAAGTATTTTTTTTTCAAAACACGTTTAGTGTGATGAGTCGATCGACCCACCATACATACGCTCATAAGATTTTCAATATAGTTAAGGTCAGTGTGAGCTTATTTATACATATTTGAATTTCAAAATTTTGTGACAGTATAGAATTCTTAAGCATCCTGTGTATGTTTGTTAGCAAAATCCATTTTGTCAATTTTTTGCAAAATGGCGACAAGTATTAAAATTCAATCACTTATTACTCAGTAGTGTTCAATTTTGTCAAAAAGGTCTCTATACATGAAATGTTGAGAAGCCTAAAGCTCATCTAAGTAAAATATAAAAAATATATATTTTAGCTTGAAAACAAGCGATGTATCAGTTCGATCGTACCCCCATACTAGCCATTTTGAGACTTTCGGAAGAGTTAATGCTCTTAACTGCTTGGTTTCGAAGATTAAAATTTTAATTTTTAATATCGCATAGAACTAACGTGCAGCCCCTATACGTTATGTTTAAAAAAAATATATAAATTTTTTTTTCAAAATGGCGGCTATCGTAAAAATTCAAAGTGTCATAACTTTGCTAAATCAAATCCTACTGAAAAATGTCGTATGCAAAAAGTGTTTGGAATTTTATTTTGCATATAAAAGCAATTTTTAATATTTTTTTTTTTAATAAAAACCGAGTCTTACCATATATTGACCGAGACCTCGAACGAGCTTTTATGCGACTCTGCATACAGTTAACGCTCGTATGAAGCTTCTATTTAAGAAATTGACTTGAATTTTTGATACCAAATAGAGCTTTCAACTATACTTACGATACTATACAAAAAAATTAAAAATTAAAAAATAAAAGTATTTTTTTTTCAAAACACGTTTAGTGTGATGAGTCGATCGACCCACCATACATACGCTCATAAGATTTTCAATATAGTTAAGGTCAGTGTGAGCTTATTTATACATATTTGAATTTCAAAATTTTGTGACAGTATAGAATTCTTAAGCATCCTGTGTATGTTTGTTAGCAAAATCCATTTTGTCAATTTTTTGCAAAATGGCGACAAGTATTAAAATTCAATCACTTATTACTCAGTAGTGTTCAATTTTGTCATAAAGGTCTCTATACATGAAATGTTGAGAAGCCTAAAGCTCATCTAAGTAAAATATAAAAAATATATATTTTTGCTTGAAAACAAGCGATGTATCAGTTCGATCGTACCCCCATACTAGCCATTTTGAGACTTTCGGAAGAGTTAACGCTCTTAACTGCTTGGTTTCGAAGATTAAAATTTTAATTTTTAATATCGCATAGAACTAACGTGCAGCCCCTATACGTTATGTTTAAAAAAAATATATAAATTTTTTTTTCAAAATGGCGGCTATCGTAAAAATTCAAAGTGTCATAACTTTGCTAAATCAAATCCTACTGAAAAATGTCGTATGCAAAAAGTGTTTGGAATTTTATTTTGCATATAAAAGCAATTTTTAATTATTTTTTTTTTAATAAAAACCGAGTCTTACCATATATTGACCGAGACCTCGAACGAGCTTTTATGCGACTCTGCATACAGTTAACGCTCGTATGAAGCTTCTATTTAAGAAATTGACTTGAATTTTTTATACCAAATAGAGCTTTCAACTATACTTACGATACTATACAAAAAAATTAAAAATTAAAAAATAAAAGTATTTTTTTTTCAAAACACGTTTAGTGTGATGAGTCGATCGACCCACCATACATACGCTCATAAGATTTTCAATATAGTTAAGGTCAGTGTGAGCTTATTTATACATATTTGAATTTCAAAATTTTGTGACAGTATAGAATTCTTAAGCATCCTGTGTATGTTTGTTAGCAAAATCCATTTTGTCAATTTTTTGCAAAATGGCGACAAGTATTAAAATTCAATCACTTATTACTCAGTAGTGTTCAATTTTGTCATAAAGGTCTCTATACATGAAATGTTGAGAAGCCTAAAGCTCATCTAAGTAAAATATAAAAAATATATATTTTTGCTTGAAAACAAGCGATGTATCAGTTCGATCGTACCCCCATACTAGCCATTTTGAGACTTTCGGAAGAGTTAACGCTCTTAACTGCTTGGTTTCGAAGATTAAAATTTTAATTTTTAATATCGCATAGAACTAACGTGCAGCCCCTATACGTTATGTTTAAAAAAAATATATAAATTTTTTTTTCAAAATGGCGGCTATCGTAAAAATTCAAAGTGTCATAACTTTGCTAAATCAAATCCTACTGAAAAATGTCGTATGCAAAAAGTGTTTGGAATTTTATTTTGCATATAAAAGCAATTTTTAATTATTTTTTTTTTAATAAAAACCGAGTCTTACCATATATTGACCGAGACCTCGAACGAGCTTTTATGCGACTCTGCATACAGTTAACGCTCGTATGAAGCTTCTATTTAAGAAATTGACTTGAATTTTTTATACCAAATAGAGCTTTCAACTATACTTACGATACTATACAAAAAAATTAAAAATTAAAAAATAAAAGTATTTTTTTTTCAAAACACGTTTAGTGTGATGAGTCGATCGACCCACCATACATACGCTCATAAGATTTTCAATATAGTTAAGGTCAGTGTGAGCTTATTTATACATATTTGAATTTCAAAATTTTGTGACAGTATAGAATTCTTAAGCATCCTGTGTATGTTTGTTAGCAAAATCCATTTTGTCAATTTTTTGCAAAATGGCGACAAGTATTAAAATTCAATCACTTATTACTCAGTAGTGTTCAATTTTGTCAAAAAGGTCTCTATACATGAAATGTTGAGAAGCCTAAAGCTCATCTAAGTAAAATATAAAAAATATATATTTTAGCTTGAAAACAAGCGATGTATCAGTTCGATCGTACCCCCATACTAGCCATTTTGAGACTTTCGGAAGAGTTAACGCTCTTAACTGCTTGGTTTCGAAGATTAAAATTTTAATTTTTAATATCGCATAGAACTAACGTGCAGCCCCTATACGTTATGTTTAAAAAAAATATATAAAATTTTTTTTCAAAATGGCGGCTATCGTAAAAATTCAAAGTGTCATAACTTTGCTAAATCAAATCCTACTGAAAAATGTCGTATGCAAAAAGTGTTTGGAATTTTATTTTGCATATAAAAGCAATTTTTAATTATTTTTTTTTTAATAAAAACCGAGTCTTACCATATATTGACCGAGACCTCGAACGAGCTTTTATGCGACTCTGCATACAGTTAACGCTCGTATGAAGCTTCTATTTAAGAAATTGACTTGAATTTTTGATACCAAATAGAGCTTTCAACTATACTTACGATACTATACAAAAAAATTAAAAATTAAAAAATAAAAGTATTTTTTTTTCAAAACACGTTTAGTGTGATGAGTCGATCGACCCACCATACATACGCTCATAAGATTTTCAATATAGTTAAGGTCAGTGTGAGCTTATTTATACATATTTGAATTTCAAAATTTTGTGACAGTATAGAATTCTTAAGCATCCTGTGTATGTTTGTTAGCAAAATCCATTTTGTCAATTTTTTGCAAAATGGCGACAAGTATTAAAATTCAATCACTTATTACTCAGTAGTGTTCAATTTTGTCATAAAGGTCTCTATACATGAAATGTTGAGAAGCCTAAAGCTCATCTAAGTAAAATATAAAAAATATATATTTTTGCTTGAAAACAAGCGATGTATCAGTTCGATCGTACCCCCATACTAGCCATTTTGAGACTTTCGGAAGAGTTAACGCTCTTAACTGCTTGGTTTCGAAGATTAAAATTTTAATTTTTAATATCGCATAGAACTAACGTGCAGCCCCTATACGTTATGTTTAAAAAAAATATATAAATTTTTTTTTCAAAATGGCGGCTATCGTAAAAATTCAAAGTGTCATAACTTTGCTAAATCAAATCCTACTGAAAAATGTCGTATGCAAAAAGTGTTTGGAATTTTATTTTGCATATAAAAGCAATTTTTAATTATTTTTTTTTTAATAAAAACCGAGTCTTACCATATATTGACCGAGACCTCGAACGAGCTTTTATGCGACTCTGCATACAGTTAACGCTCGTATGAAGCTTCTATTTAAGAAATTGACTTGAATTTTTTATACCAAATAGAGCTTTCAACTATACTTACGATACTATACAAAAAAATTAAAAATTAAAAAATAAAAGTATTTTTTTTTCAAAACACGTTTAGTGTGATGAGTCGATCGACCCACCATACATACGCTCATAAGATTTTCAATATAGTTAAGGTCAGTGTGAGCTTATTTATACATATTTGAATTTCAAAATTTTGTGACAGTATAGAATTCTTAAGCATCCTGTGTATGTTTGTTAGCAAAATCCATTTTGTCAATTTTTTGCAAAATGGCGACAAGTATTAAAATTCAATCACTTATTACTCAGTAGTGTTCAATTTTGTCAAAAAGGTCTCTATACATGAAATGTTGAGAAGCCTAAAGCTCATCTAAGTAAAATATAAAAAATATATATTTTAGCTTGAAAACAAGCGATGTATCAGTTCGATCGTACCCCCATACTAGCCATTTTGAGACTTTCGGAAGAGTTAACGCTCTTAACTGCTTGGTTTCGAAGATTAAAATTTTAATTTTTAATATCGCATAGAACTAACGTGCAGCCCCTATACGTTATGTTTAAAAATAATATATAAAATTTTTTTTCAAAATGGCGGCTATCGTAAAAATTCAAAGTGTCATAACTTTGCTAAATCAAATCCTACTGAAAAATGTCGTATGCAAAAAGTGTTTGGAATTTTATTTTGCATATAAAAGCAATTTTTAATTATTTTTTTTTTAATAAAAACCGAGTCTTACCATATATTGACCGAGACCTCGAACGAGCTTTTATGCGACTCTGCATACAGTTAACGCTCGTATGAAGCTTCTATTTAAGAAATTGACTTGAATTTTTGATACCAAATAGAGCTTTCAACTATACTTACGATACTATACAAAAAAATTAAAAATTAAAAAATAAAAGTATTTTTTTTTCAAAACACGTTTAGTGTGATGAGTCGATCGACCCACCATACATACGCTCATAAGATTTTCAATATAGTTAAGGTCAGTGTGAGCTTATTTATACATATTTGAATTTCAAAATTTTGTGACAGTATAGAATTCTTAAGCATCCTGTGTATGTTTGTTAGCAAAATCCATTTTGTCAATTTTTTGCAAAATGGCGACAAGTATTAAAATTCAATCACTTATTACTCAGTAGTGTTCAATTTTGTCAAAAAGGTCTCTATACATGAAATGTTGAGAAGCCTAAAGCTCATCTTAGTAAAATATAAAAAATATATATTTTTGCTTGAAAACAAGCGATGTATCAGTTCGATCGTACCCCCATACTAGCCATTTTGAGACTTTCGGAAGAATTAACGCTCTTAACTGCTTGATTTCGAAGATTAAAATTTTAATTTTTAATATCGCATAGAACTAACGTGCAGCCCCTATACGTTATGTTTAAAAAAAATATATAAAATTTTTTTTCAAAATGGCGGCTATCGTAAAAATTCAAAGTGTCATAACTTTGCTAAATCAAATCCTACTGAAAAATGTCGTATGCAAAAAGTGTTTGGAATTTTATTTTGCATATAAAAGCAATTTTTAATTATTTTTTTTTTAATAAAAACCGAGTCTTACCATATATTGACCGAGACCTCGAACGAGCTTTTATGCGACTCTGCATACAGTTAACGCTCGTATGAAGCTTCTATTTAAGAAATTGACTTGAATTTTTTATACCAAATAGAGCTTTCAACTATACTTACGATACTATACAAAAAAATTAAAAATTAAAAAATAAAAGTATTTTTTTTTCAAAACACGTTTAGTGTGATGAGTCGATCGACCCACCATACATACGCTCATAAGATTTTCAATATAGTTAAGGTCAGTGTGAGCTTATTTATACATATTTGAATTTCAAAATTTTGTGACAGTATAGAATTCTTAAGCATCCTGTGTATGTTTGTTAGCAAAATCCATTTTGTCAATTTTTTGCAAAATGGCGACAAGTATTAAAATTCAATCACTTATTACTCAGTAGTGTTCAATTTTGTCAAAAAGGTCTCTATACATGAAATGTTGAGAAGCCTAAAGCTCATCTAAGTAAAATATAAAAAATATATATTTTTGCTTGAAAACAAGCGATGTATCAGTTCGATCGTACCCCCATACTAGCCATTTTGAGACTTTCGGAAGAGTTAACGCTCTTAACTGCTTGGTTTCGAAGATTAAAATTTTAATTTTTAATATCGCATAGAACTAACGTGCAGCCCCTATACGTTATGTTTAAAAAAAATATATAAAATTTTTTTTCAAAATGGCGGCTATCGTAAAAATTCAAAGTGTCATAACTTTGCTAAATCAAATCCTACTGAAAAATGTCGTATGCAAAAAGTGTTTGAAATTTTATTTTGCATATAAAAGCAATTTTTAATTATTTTTTTTTTAATAAAAATTGAGTCTTACCATATATTGACCGAGACCTCGAACGAGCTTTTATGCGACTCTGCATACAGTTAACGCTCGTATGAAGCTTCTATTTAAGAAATTGACTTGAATTTTTTATACCAAATAGAGCTTTCAACTATACTTACGATACTATACAAAAAAATTAAAAATTAAAAAATAAAAGTATTTTTTTTTCAAAACACGTTTAGTGTGATGAGTCGATCGACCCACCATACATACGCTCATAAGATTTTCAATATAGTTAAGGTCAGTGTGAGCTTATTTATACATATTTGAATTTCAAAATTTTGTGACAGTATAGAATTCTTAAGCATCCTGTGTATGTTTGTTAGCAAAATCCATTTTGTCAATTTTTTGCAAAATGGCGACAAGTATTAAAATTCAATCACTTATTACTCAGTAGTGTTCAATTTTGTCAAAAAGGTCTCTATACATGAAATGTTGAGAAGCCTAAAGCTCATCTAAGTAAAATATAAAAAATATATATTTTTGCTTGAAAACAAGCGATGTATCAGTTCGATCGTACCCCCATACTAGCCATTTTGAGACTTTCGGAAGAGTTAACGCTCTTAACTGCTTGGTTTCGAAGATTAAAATTTTAATTTTTAATATCGCATAGAACTAACGTGCAGCCCCTATACGTTATGTTTAAAAAAAATATATAAAATTTTTTTTCAAAATGGCGGCTATCGTAAAAATTCAAAGTGTCATAACTTTGCTAAATCAAATCCTACTGAAAAATGTCGTATGCAAAAAGTGTTTGGAATTTTATTTTGCATATAAAAGCAATTTTTAATTATTTTTTTGTTAATAAAAACCGAGTCTTACCATATATTGACCGAGACCTCGAACGAGCTTTTATGCGACTCTGCATACAGTTAACGCTCGTATGAAGCTTCTATTTAAGAAATTGACTTGAATTTTTTATACCAAATAGAGCTTTCAACTATACTTACGATACTATACAAAAAAATTAAAAATTAAAAAATAAAAGTATTTTTTTTTCAAAACACGTTTAGTGTGATGAGTCGATCGACCCACCATACATACGCTCATAAGATTTTCAATATAGTTAAGGTCAGTGTGAGCTTATTTATACATATTTGAATTTCAAAATTTTGTGACAGTATAGAATTCTTAAGCATCCTGTGTATGTTTGTTAGCAAAATCCATTTTGTCAATTTTTTGCAAAATGGCGACAAGTATTAAAATTCAATCACTTATTACTCAGTAGTGTTCAATTTTGTCAAAAAGGTCTCTATACATGAAATGTTGAAAAGCCTAAAGCTCATCTAAGTAAAATATAAAAAATATATATTTTTGCTTGAAAACAAGCGATGTATCAGTTCGATCGTACCCCCATACTAGCCATTTTGAGACTTTCGGAAGAGTTAACGCTCTTAACTGCTTGGTTTCGAAGATTAAAATTTTAATTTTTAATATCGCATAGAACTAACGTGCAGCCCCTATACGTTATGTTTAAAAAAAATATATAAAATTTTTTTTCAAAATGGCGGCTATCGTAAAAATTCAAAGTGTCATAACTTTGCTAAATCAAATCCTACTGAAAAATGTCGTATGCAAAAAGTGTTTGGAATTTTATTTTGCATATAAACGCAATTTTTAATTATTTTTTTTTTAATAAAAACCGAGTCTTACCATATATTGACCGAGACCTCGAACGAGCTTTTATGCGACTCTGCATACAGTTAACGCTCGTATGAAGCTTCTATTTAAGAAATTGACTTGAATTTTTTATACCAAATAGAGCTTTCAACTATACTTACGATACTATACAAAAAAATTAAAAATTAAAAAATAAAAGTATTTTTTTTTCAAAACACGTTTAGTGTGATGAGTCGATCGACCCACCATACATACGCTCATAAGATTTTCAATATAGTTAAGGTCAGTGTGAGCTTATTTATACATATTTGAATTTCAAAATTTTGTGACAGTATAGAATTCTTAAGCATCCTGTGTATGTTTGTTAGCAAAATCCATTTTGTCAATTTTTTGCAAAATGGCGACAAGTATTAAAATTCAATCACTTATTACTCAGTAGTGTTCAATTTTGTCAAAAAGGTCTCTATACATGAAATGTTGAGAAGCCTAAAGCTCATCTAAGTAAAATATAAAAAATATATATTTTTGCTTGAAAACAAGCGATGTATCAGTTCGATCGTACCCCCATACTAGCCATTTTGAGACTTTCGGAAGAGTTAACGCTCTTAACTGCTTGGTTTCGAAGATTAAAATTTGAATTTTTAATATCGCATAGAACTAACGTGCAGCCCCTATACGTTATGTTTAAAAAAAATATATAAAATTTTTTTTCAAAATGGCGGCTATCGTAAAAATTCAAAGTGTCATAACTTTGCTAAATCAAATCCTACTGAAAAATGTCGTATGCAAAAAGTGTTTGGAATTTTATTTTGCATATAAAAGCAATTTTTAATTATTTTTTTTAATAAAAACCGAGTCTTACCATATATTGACCGAGACCTCGAACGAGCTTTTATGCGACTCTGCATACAGTTAACGCTCGTATGAAGCTTCTATTTAAGAAATTGACTTGAATTTTTTATACCAAATAGAGCTTTCAACTATACTTACGATACTATACAAAAAAATTAAAAATTAAAAAATAAAAGTATTTTTTTTTCAAAACACGTTTAGTGTGATGAGTCGATCGACCCACCATACATACGCTCATAAGATTTTCAATATAGTTAAGGTCAGTGTGAGCTTATTTATACATATTTGAATTTCAAAATTTTGTGACAGTATAGAATTCTTAAGCATCCTGTGTATGTTTGTTAGCAAAATCCATTTTGTCAATTTTTTGCAAAATGGCGACAAGTATTAAAATTCAATCACTTATTACTCAGTAGTGTTCAATTTTGTCATAAAGGTCTCTATACATGAAATGTTGAGAAGCCTAAAGCTCATCTAAGTAAAATATAAAAAATATATATTTTTGCTTGAAAACAAGCGATGTATCAGTTCGATCGTACCCCCATACTAGCCATTTTGAGACTTTCGGAAGAGTTAACGCTCTTAACTGCTTGGTTTCGAAGATTAAAATTTTAATTTTTAATATCGCATAGAACTAACGTGCAGCCCCTATACGTTATGTTTAAAAAAAATATATAAATTTTTTTTTCAAAATGGCGGCTATCGTAAAAATTCAAAGTGTCATAACTTTGCTGAATCAAATCCTACTGAAAAATGTCGTATGCAAAAAGTGTTTGGAATTTCATTTTGCATATAAAAGCAATTTTTAATTATTTTTTTTTAATAAAAACCGAGTCTTACCATATATTGACCGAGACCTCGAACGAGCTTTTATGCGACTCTGCATACAGTTAACGCTCGTATGAAGCTTCTATTTAAGAAATTGACTTGAATTTTTTATACCAAATAGAGCTTTCAACTATACTTACGATACTATACAAAAAAATTAAAAATTAAAAAATAAAAGTATTTTTTTTTCAAAACACGTTTAGTGTGATGAGTCGATCGACCCACCATACATACGCTCATAAGATTTTCAATATAGTTAAGGTCAGTGTGAGCTTATTTATACATATTTGAATTTCAAAATTTTGTGACAGTATAGAATTCTTAAGCAACCTGTGTATGTTTGTTAGCAAAATCCATTTTGTCAATTTTTTGCAAAATGGCGACAAGTATTAAAATTCAATCACTTATTACTCAGTAGTGTTCAATTTTGTCAAAAAGGTCTCTATACATGAAATGTTGAGAAGCCTAAAGCTCATCTAAGTAAAATATAAAAAATATATATTTTTGCTTGAAAACAAGCGATGTATCAGTTCGATCGTACCCCCATACTAGCCATTTTGAGACTTTCGGAAGAGTTAACGCTCTTAACTGCTTGGTTTCGAAGATTAAAATTTTAATTTTTAATATCGCATAGAACTAACGTGCAGCCCCTATACGTTATGTTTAAAAAAAATATATAAAATTTTTTTTCAAAATGGCGGCTATCGTAAAAATTCAAAGTGTCATAACTTTGCTAAATCAAACCCTACTTAAAAATGTCGTATGCAAAAAGTGTTTGGAATTTTATTTTGCATATAAAAGCAATTTTTAATTATTTTTTTTTTAATAAAAACCGAGTCTTACCATATATTGACCGAGACCTCGAACGAGCTTTTATGCGACTCTGCATACAGTTAACGCTCGTATGAAGCTTCTATTTAAGAAATTGACTTGAATTTTTTATACCAAATAGAGCTTTCAACTATACTTACGATACTATACAAAAAAATTAAAAATTAAAAAATAAAAGTATTTTTTTTTCAAAACACGTTTAGTGTGATGAGTCGATCGACCCACCATACATACGCTCATAAGATTTTCAATATAGTTAAGGTCAGTGTGAGCTTATTTATACATATTTGAATTTCAAAATTTTGTGACAGTATAGAATTCTTAAGCATCCTGTGTATGTTTGTTAGCAAAATCCATTTTGTCAATTTTTTGCAAAATGGCGACAAGTATTAAAATTCAATCACTTATTACTCAGTAGTGTTCAATTTTGTCAAAAAGGTCTCTATACATGAAATGTTGAGAAGCCTAAAGCTCATCTAAGTAAAATATAAAAAATATATATTTTTGCTTGAAAACAAGCGATGTATCAGTTCGATCGTACCCCCATACTAGCCATTTTGAGACTTTCGGAAGAGTTAACGCTCTTAACTGCTTGGTTTCGAAGATTAAAGTTTTAATTTTTAATATCGCATAGAACTAACGTGCAGCCCCTATACGTTATGTTTAAAAAAAATATATAAAATTTTTTTTCAAAATGGCGGCTATCGTAAAAATTCAAAGTGTCATAACTTTGCTAAATCAAATCCTACTGAAAAATGTCGTATGCAAAAAGTGTTTGGAATTTTATTTTGCATATAAAAGCAATTTTTAATTATTTTTTTTTTAATAAAAACCGAGTCTTACCATATATTGACCGAGACCTCGAACGAGCTTTTATGCGACTCTGCATACAGTTAACGCTCGTATGAAGCTTCTATTTAAGAAATTGACTTGAATTTTTTATACCAAATAGAGCTTTCAACTATACTTACGATACTATACAAAAAAATTAAAAATTAAAAAATAAAAGTATTTTTTTTTCAAAACACGTTTAGTGTGATGAGTCGATCGACCCACCATACATACGCTCATAAGATTTTCAATATAGTTAAGGTCAGTGTGAGCTTATTTATACATATTTGAATTTCAAAATTTTGTGACAGTATAGAATTCTTAAGCATCCTGTGTATGTTTGTTAGCAAAATCCATTTTGTCAATTTTTTGCAAAATGGCGACAAGTATTAAAATTCAATCACTTATTACTCAGTAGTGTTCAATTTTGTCAAAAAGGTCTCTATACATGAAATGTTGAGAAGCCTAAAGCTCATCTAAGTAAAATATAAAAAATATATATTTTTGCTTGAAAACAAGCGATGTATCAGTTCGATCGTACCCCCATACTAGCCATTTTGAGACTTTCGGAAGAGTTAACGCTTTTAACTGCTTGGTTTCGAAGATTAAAATTTTAATTTTTAATATCGCATAGAACTAACGTGCAGCCCCTATACGTTATGTTTAAAAAAAATATATAAATTTTTTTTTCAAAATGGCGGCTATCGTAAAAATTCAAAGTGTCATAACTTTGCTAAATCAAATCCTACTGAAAAATGTCGTATGCAAAAAGTGTTTGGAATTTTATTTTGCATATAAAAGCAATTTTTAATTATTTGTTTTTTAATAAAAACCGAGTCTTACCATATATTGACCGAGACCTCGAACGAGCTTTTATGCGACTCTGCATACAGTTAACGCTCGTATGAAGCTTCTATTTAAGAAATTGACTTGAATTTTTGATACCAAATAGAGCTTTCAACTATACTTACGATACTATACAAAAAAATTAAAAATTAAAAAATAAAAGTATTTTTTTTTCAAAACACGTTTAGTGTGATGAGTCGATCGACCCACCATACATACGCTCATAAGATTTTCAATATAGTTAAGGTCAGTGTGAGCTTATTTATACATATTTGAATTTCAAAATTTTGTGACAGTATAGAATTCTTAAGCATCCTGTGTATGTTTGTTAGCAAAATCCATTTTGTCAATTTTTTGCAAAATGGCGACAAGTATTAAAATTCAATCACTTATTACTCAGTAGTGTTCAATTTTGTCAAAAAGGTCTCTATACATGAAATGTTGAGAAGCCTAAAGCTCATCTAAGTAAAATATAAAAAATATATATTTTTGCTTGAAAACAAGCGATGTATCAGTTCGATCGTACCCCCATACTAGCCATTTTGAGACTTTCGGAAGAGTTAACGCTCTTAACTGCTTGGTTTCGAAGATTAAAATTTTAATTTTTAATATCGCATAGAACTAACGTGCAGCCCCTATACGTTATGTTTAAAAAAAATATATAAAATTTTTTTTCAAAATGGCGGCTATCGTAAAAATTCAAAGTGTCATAACTTTGCTAAATCAAATCCTACTGAAAAATGTCGTATGCAAAAAGTGTTTGGAATTTTATTTTGCATATAAAAGCAATTTTTAATTATTTTTTTTTTAATAAAAACCGAGTCTTACCATATATTGACCGAGACCTCGAACGAGCTTTTATGCGACTCTGCATACAGTTAACGCTCGTATGAAGCTTCTATTTAAAAAATTGACTTGAATTTTTTATACCAAATAGAGCTTTCAACTATACTTACGATACTATACAAAAAAATTAAAAATTAAAAAATAAAAGTATTTTTTTTTCAAAACACGTTTAGTGTGATGAGTCGATCGACCCACCATACATACGCTCATAAGATTTTCAATATAGTTAAGGTCAGTGTGAGCTTATTTATACATATTTGAATTTCAAAATTTTGTGACAGTATAGAATTCTTAAGCATCCTGTGTATGTTTGTTAGCAAAATCCATTTTGTCAATTTTTTGCAAAATGGCGACAAGTATTAAAATTCAATCACTTATTACTCAGTAGTGTTCAATTTTGTCAAAAAGGTCTCTATACATGAAATGTTGAGAAGCCTAAAGCTCATCTAAGTAAAATATAAAAAATATATATTTTTGCTTGAAAACAAGCGATGTATCAGTTCGATCGTACCCCCATACTAGCCATTTTGAGACTTTCGGAAGAGTTAACGCTCTTAACTGCTTGGTTTCGAAGATTAAAATTTTAATTTTTAATATCGCATAGAACTAACGTGCAGCCCCTATACGTTATGTTTAAAAAAAATATATAAAATTTTTTTTCAAAATGGCGGCTATCGTAAAAATTCAAAGTGTCATAACTTTGCTAAATCAAATCCTACTGAAAAATGTCGTATGCAAAAAGTGTTTGAAATTTTATTTTGCATATAAAAGCAATTTTTAATTATTTTTTTTTTAATAAAAATTGAGTCTTACCATATATTGACCGAGACCTCGAACGAGCTTTTATGCGACTCTGCATACAGTTAACGCTCGTATGAAGCTTCTATTTAAGAAATTGACTTGAATTTTTTATACCAAATAGAGCTTTCAACTATACTTACGATACTATACAAAAAAATTAAAAATTAAAAAATAAAAGTATTTTTTTTTCAAAACACGTTTAGTGTGATGAGTCGATCGACCCACCATACATACGCTCATAAGATTTTCAATATAGTTAAGGTCAGTGTGAGCTTATTTATACATATTTGAATTTCAAAATTTTGTGACAGTATAGAATTCTTAAGCATCCTGTGTATGTTTGTTAGCAAAATCCATTTTGTCAATTTTTTGCAAAATGGCGACAAGTATTAAAATTCAATCACTTATTACTCAGTAGTGTTCAATTTTGTCAAAAAGGTCTCTATACATGAAATGTTGAGAAGCCTAAAGCTCATCTAAGTAAAATATAAAAAATATATATTTTTGCTTGAAAACAAGCGATGTATCAGTTCGATCGTACCCCCATACTAGCCATTTTGAGACTTTCGGAAGAGTTAACGCTCTTAACTGCTTGGTTTCGAAGATTAAAATTTTAATTTTTAATATCGCATAGAACTAACGTGCAGCCCCTATACGTTATGTTTAAAAAAAATATATAAAATTTTTTTTCAAAATGGCGGCTATCGTAAAAATTCAAAGTGTCATAACTTTGCTAAATCAAATCCTACTGAAAAATGTCGTATGCAAAAAGTGTTTGGAATTTTATTTTGCATATAAAAGCAATTTTTAATTATTTTTTTGTTAATAAAAACCGAGTCTTACCATATATTGACCGAGACCTCGAACGAGCTTTTATGCGACTCTGCATACAGTTAACGCTCGTATGAAGCTTCTATTTAAGAAATTGACTTGAATTTTTGATACCAAATAGAGCTTTCAACTATACTTACGATACTATACAAAAAAATTAAAAATTAAAAAATAAAAGTATTTTTTTTTCAAAACACGTTTAGTGTGATGAGTCGATCGACCCACCATACATACGCTCATAAGATTTTCAATATAGTTAAGGTCAGTGTGAGCTTATTTATACATATTTGAATTTCAAAATTTTGTGACAGTATAGAATTCTTAAGCATCCTGTGTATGTTTGTTAGCAAAATCCATTTTGTCAATTTTTTGCAAAATGGCGACAAGTATTAAAATTCAATCACTTATTACTCAGTAGTGTTCAATTTTGTCAAAAAGGTCTCTATACATGAAATGTTGAGAAGCCTAAAGCTCATCTAAGTAAAATATAAAAAATATATATTTTTGCTTGAAAACAAGCGATGTATCAGTTCGATCGTACCCCCATACTAGCCATTTTGAGACTTTCGGAAGAGTTAACGCTCTTAACTGCTTGGTTTCGAAGATTAAAATTTTAATTTTTAATATCGCATAGAACTAACGTGCAGCCCCTATACGTTATGTTTAAAAAAAATATATAAATTTTTTTTTCAAAATGGCGGCTATCGTAAAAATTCAAAGTGTCATAACTTTGCTAAATCAAATCCTACTGAAAAATGTCGTATGCAAAAAGTGTTTGGAATTTTATTTTGCATATAAAAGCAATTTTTAATTATTTTTTTTTTAATAAAAACCGAGTCTTACCATATATTGACCGAGACCTCGAACGAGCTTTTATGCGACTCTGCATACAGTTAACGCTCGTATGAAGCTTCTATTTAAGAAATTGACTTGAATTTTTTATACCAAATAGAGCTTTCAACTATACTTACGATACTATACAAAAAAATTAAAAATTAAAAAATAAAAGTATTTTTTTTTCAAAACACGTTTAGTGTGATGAGTCGATCGACCCACCATACATACGCTCATAAGATTTTCAATATAGTTAAGGTCAGTGTGAGCTTATTTATACATATTTGAATTTCAAAATTTTGTGACAGTATAGAATTCTTAAGCATCCTGTGTATGTTTGTTAGCAAAATCCATTTTGTCAATTTTTTGCAAAATGGCGACAAGTATTAAAATTCAATCACTTATTACTCAGTAGTGTTCAATTTTGTCATAAAGGTCTCTATACATGAAATGTTGAGAAGCCTAAAGCTCATCTAAGTAAAATATAAAAAATATATATTTTTGCTTGAAAACAAGCGATGTATCAGTTCGATCGTACCCCCATACTAGCCATTTTGAGACTTTCGGAAGAGTTAACGCTCTTAACTGCTTGGTTTCGAAGATTAAAATTTTAATTTTTAATATCGCATAGAACTAACGTGCAGCCCCTATACGTTATGTTTAAAAAAAATATATAAAATTTTTTTTCAAAATGGCGGCTATCGTAAAAATTCAAAGTGTCATAACTTTGCTAAATCAAATCCTACTGAAAAATGTCGTATGCAAAAAGTGTTTGGAATTTTATTTTGCATATAAAAGCAATTTTTAATTATTTTTTTTTTAATAAAAACCGAGTCTTACCATATCTTACCGAGAGTCTTACCGAGACCTCGAACGAGCTTTTATGCGACTCTGCATACAGTTAACGCTCGTATGAAGCTTCTATTTAAGAAATTGACTTGAATTTTTTATACCAAATAGAGCTTTCAACTATACTTACGATACTATACAAAAAAATTAAAAATTAAAAAATAAAAGTATTTTTTTTTCAAAACACGTTTAGTGTGATGAGTCGATCGACCCACCATACATACGCTCATAAGATTTTCAATATAGTTAAGGTCAGTGTGAGCTTATTTATACATATTTGAATTTCAAAATTTTGTGACAGTATAGAATTCTTAAGCATCCTGTGTATGTTTGTTAGCAAAATCCATTTTGTCAATTTTTTGCAAAATGGCGACAAGTATTAAAATTCAATCACTTATTACTCAGTAGTGTTCAATTTTGTCAAAAAGGTCTCTATACATGAAATGTTGAGAAGCCTAAAGCTCATCTAAGTAAAATATAAAAAATATATATTTTTGCTTGAAAACAAGCGATGTATCAGTTCGATCGTACCCCCATACTAGCCATTTTGAGACTTTCGGAAGAGTTAACGCTCTTAACTGCTTGGTTTCGAAGATTAAAATTTGAATTTTTAATATCGCATAGAACTAACGTGCAGCCCCTATACGTTATGTTTAAAAAAAATATATAAAATTTTTTTTCAAAATGGCGGCTATCGTAAAAATTCAAAGTGTCATAACTTTGCTAAATCAAATCCTACTGAAAAATGTCGTATGCAAAAAGTGTTTGGAATTTTATTTTGCATATAAAAGCAATTTTTAATTATTTTTTTGTTAATAAAAACCGAGTCTTACCATATATTGACCGAGACCTCGAACGAGCTTTTATGCGACTCTGCATACAGTTAACGCTCGTATGAAGCTTCTATTTAAGAAATTGACTTGAATTTTTGATACCAAATAGAGCTTTCAACTATACTTACGATACTATACAAAAAAATTAAAAATTAAAAAATAAAAGTATTTTTTTTTCAAAACACGTTTAGTGTGATGAGTCGATCGACCCACCATACATACGCTCATAAGATTTTCAATATAGTTAAGGTCAGTGTGAGCTTATTTATACATATTTGAATTTCAAAATTTTGTGACAGTATAGAATTCTTAAGCATCCTGTGTATGTTTGTTAGCAAAATCCATTTTGTCAATTTTTTGCAAAATGGCGACAAGTATTAAAATTCAATCACTTATTACTCAGTAGTGTTCAATTTTGTCATAAAGGTCTCTATACATGAAATGTTGAGAAGCCTAAAGCTCATCTAAGTAAAATATAAAAAATATATATTTTTGCTTGAAAACAAGCGATGTATCAGTTCGATCGTACCCCCATACTAGCCATTTTGAGACTTTCGGAAGAGTTAACGCTCTTAACTGCTTGGTTTCGAAGATTAAAATTTTAATTTTTAATATCGCATAGAACTAACGTGCAGCCCCTATACGTTATGTTTAAAAAAAATATATAAATTTTTTTTTCAAAATGGCGGCTATCGTAAAAATTCAAAGTGTCATAACTTTGCTAAATCAAATCCTACTGAAAAATGTCGTATGCAAAAAGTGTTTGGAATTTTATTTTGCATATAAAAGCAATTTTTAATTATTTTTTTTTTAATAAAAACCGAGTCTTACCATATATTGACCGAGACCTCGAACGAGCTTTTATGCGACTCTGCATACAGTTAACGCTCGTATGAAGCTTCTATTTAAGAAATTGACTTGAATTTTTGATACCAAATAGAGCTTTCAACTATACTTACGATACTATACAAAAAAATTAAAAATTAAAAAATAAAAGTATTTTTTTTTCAAAACACGTTTAGTGTGATGAGTCGATCGACCCACCATACATACGCTCATAAGATTTTCAATATAGTTAAGGTCAGTGTGAGCTTATTTATACATATTTGAATTTCAAAATTTTGTGACAGTATAGAATTCTTAAGCATCCTGTGTATGTTTGTTAGCAAAATCCATTTTGTCAATTTTTTGCAAAATGGCGACAAGTATTAAAATTCAATCACTTATTACTCAGTAGTGTTCAATTTTGTCATAAAGGTCTCTATACATGAAATGTTGAGAAGCCTAAAGCTCATCTAAGTAAAATATAAAAAATATATATTTTTGCTTGAAAACAAGCGATGTATCAGTTCGATCGTACCCCCATACTAGCCATTTTGAGACTTTCGGAAGAGTTAACGCTCTTAACTGCTTGGTTTCGAAGATTAAAATTTTAATTTTTAATATCGCATAGAACTAACGTGCAGCCCCTATACGTTATGTTTAAAAAAAATATATAAATTTTTTTTTCAAAATGGCGGCTATCGTAAAAATTCAAAGTGTCATAACTTTGCTAAATCAAATCCTACTGAAAAATGTCGTATGCAAAAAGTGTTTGGAATTTTATTTTGCATATAAAAGCAATTTTTAATTATTTTTTTTTTAATAAAAACCGAGTCTTACCATATATTGACCGAGACCTCGAACGAGCTTTTATGCGACTCTGCATACAGTTAACGCTCGTATGAAGCTTCTATTTAAGAAATTGACTTGAATTTTTGATACCAAATAGAGCTTTCAACTATACTTACGATACTATACAAAAAAATTAAAAATTAAAAAATAAAAGTATTTTTTTTTCAAAACACGTTTAGTGTGATGAGTCGATCGACCCACCATACATACGCTCATAAGATTTTCAATATAGTTAAGGTCAGTGTGAGCTTATTTATACATATTTGAATTTCAAAATTTTGTGACAGTATAGAATTCTTAAGCATCCTGTGTATGTTTGTTAGCAAAATCCATTTTGTCAATTTTTTGCAAAATGGCGACAAGTATTAAAATTCAATCACTTATTACTCAGTAGTGTTCAATTTTGTCATAAAGGTCTCTATACATGAAATGTTGAGAAGCCTAAAGCTCATCTAAGTAAAATATAAAAAATATATATTTTTGCTTGAAAACAAGCGATGTATCAGTTCGATCGTACCCCCATACTAGCCATTTTGAGACTTTCGGAAGAGTTAACGCTCTTAACTGCTTGGTTTCGAAGATTAAAATTTTAATTTTTAATATCGCATAGAACTAACGTGCAGCCCCTATACGTTATGTTTAAAAAAAATATATAAATTTTTTTTTCAAAATGGCGGCTATCGTAAAAATTCAAAGTGTCATAACTTTGCTAAATCAAATCCTACTGAAAAATGTCGTATGCAAAAAGTGTTTGGAATTTTATTTTGCATATAAAAGCAATTTTTAATTATTTTTTTTTTAATAAAAACCGAGTCTTACCATATATTGACCGAGACCTCGAACGAGCTTTTATGCGACTCTGCATACAGTTAACGCTCGTATGAAGCTTCTATTTAAGAAATTGACTTGAATTTTTTATACCAAATAGAGCTTTCAACTATACTTACGATACTATACAAAAAAATTAAAAATTAAAAAATAAAAGTATTTTTTTTTCAAAACACGTTTAGTGTGATGAGTCGATCGACCCACCATACATACGCTCATAAGATTTTCAATATAGTTAAGGTCAGTGTGAGCTTATTTATACATATTTGAATTTCAAAATTTTGTGACAGTATAGAATTCTTAAGCATCCTGTGTATGTTTGTTAGCAAAATCCATTTTGTCAATTTTTTGCAAAATGGCGACAAGTATTAAAATTCAATCACTTATTACTCAGTAGTGTTCAATTTTGTCAAAAAGGTCTCTATACATGAAATGTTGAGAAGCCTAAAGCTCATCTAAGTAAAATATAAAAAATATATATTTTAGCTTGAAAACAAGCGATGTATCAGTTCGATCGTACCCCCATACTAGCCATTTTGAGACTTTCGGAAGAGTTAACGCTCTTAACTGCTTGGTTTCGAAGATTAAAATTTTAATTTTTAATATCGCATAGAACTAACGTGCAGCCCCTATACGTTATGTTTAAAAAAAATATATAAAATTTTTTTTCAAAATGGCGGCTATCGTAAAAATTCAAAGTGTCATAACTTTGCTAAATCAAATCCTACTGAAAAATGTCGTATGCAAAAAGTGTTTGGAATTTTATTTTGCATATAAAAGCAATTTTTAATTATTTTTTTTTTAATAAAAACCGAGTCTTACCATATATTGACCGAGACCTCGAACGAGCTTTTATGCGACTCTGCATACAGTTAACGCTCGTATGAAGCTTCTATTTAAGAAATTGACTTGAATTTTTGATACCAAATAGAGCTTTCAACTATACTTACGATACTATACAAAAAAATTAAAAATTAAAAAATAAAAGTATTTTTTTTTCAAAACACGTTTAGTGTGATGAGTCGATCGACCCACCATACATACGCTCATAAGATTTTCAATATAGTTAAGGTCAGTGTGAGCTTATTTATACATATTTGAATTTCAAAATTTTGTGACAGTATAGAATTCCTAAGCATCCTGTGTATGTTTGTTAGCAAAATCCATTTTGTCAATTTTTTGCAAAATGGCGACAAGTATTAAAATTCAATCACTTATTACTCAGTAGTGTTCAATTTTGTCATAAAGGTCTCTATACATGAAATGTTGAGAAGCCTAAAGCTCATCTAAGTAAAATATAAAAAATATATATTTTTGCTTGAAAACAAGCGATGTATCAGTTCGATCGTACCCCCATACTAGCCATTTTGAGACTTTCGGAAGAGTTAACGCTCTTAACTGCTTGGTTTCGAAGATTAAAATTTTAATTTTTAATATCGCATAGAACTAACGTGCAGCCCCTATACGTTATGTTTAAAAAAAATATATAAATTTTTTTTTCAAAATGGCGGCTATCGTAAAAATTCAAAGTGTCATAACTTTGCTAAATCAAATCCTACTGAAAAATGTCGTATGCAAAAAGTGTTTGGAATTTTATTTTGCATATAAAAGCAATTTTTAATTATTTTTTTTTTAATAAAAACCGAGTCTTACCATATATTGACCGAGACCTCGAACGAGCTTTTATGCGACTCTGCATACAGTTAACGCTCGTATGAAGCTTCTATTTAAGAAATTGACTTGAATTTTTGATACCAAATAGAGCTTTCAACTATACTTACGATACTATACAAAAAAATTAAAAATTAAAAAATAAAAGTATTTTTTTTTCAAAACACGTTTAGTGTGATGAGTCGATCGACCCACCATACATACGCTCATAAGATTTTCAATATAGTTAAGGTCAGTGTGAGCTTATTTATACATATTTGAATTTCAAAATTTTGTGACAGTATAGAATTCTTAAGCATCCTGTGTATGTTTGTTAGCAAAATCCATTTTGTCAATTTTTTGCAAAATGGCGACAAGTATTAAAATTCAATCACTTATTACTCAGTAGTGTTCAATTTTGTCAAAAAGGTCTCTATACATGAAATGTTGAGAAGCCTAAAGCTCATCTAAGTAAAATATAAAAAATATATATTTTTGCTTGAAAACAAGCGATGTATCAGTTCGATCGTACCCCCATACTAGCCATTTTGAGACTTTCGGAAGAGTTAACGCTCTTAACTGCTTGGTTTCGAAGATTAAAACTTTAATTTTTAATATCGCATAGAACTAACGTGCAGCCCCTATACGTTATGTTTAAAAAAAATATATAAAAATTTTTTTCAAAATGGCGGCTATCGTAAAAATTCAAAGTGTCATAACTTTGCTAAATCAAATCCTACTGAAAAATGTCGTATGCAAAAAGTGTTTGGAATTTTATTTTGCATATAAAAGCAATTTTTAATTATTTTTTTTTTAATAAAAACCGAGTCTTACCATATATTGACCGAGACCTCGAACGAGCTTTTATGCGACTCTGCATACAGTTAACGCTCGTATGAAGCTTCTATTTAAGAAATTGACTTGAATTTTTTATACCAAATAGAGCTTTCAACTATACTTACGATACTATACAAAAAAATTAAAAATTAAAAAATAAAAGTATTTTTTTTTCAAAACACGTTTAGTGTGATGAGTCGATCGACCCACCATACATACGCTCATAAGATTTTCAATATAGTTAAGGTCAGTGTGAGCTTATTTATACATATTTGAATTTCAAAATTTTGTGACAGTATAGAATTCTTAAGCATCCTGTGTATGTTTGTTAGCAAAATCCATTTTGTCAATTTTTTGCAAAATGGCGACAAGTATTAAAATTCAATCACTTATTACTCAGTAGTGTTCAATTTTGTCATAAAGGTCTCTATACATGAAATGTTGAGAAGCCTAAAGCTCATCTAAGTAAAATATAAAAAATATATATTTTTGCTTGAAAACAAGCGATGTATCAGTTCGATCGTACCCCCATACTAGCCATTTTGAGACTTTCGGAAGAGTTAACGCTCTTAACTGCTTGGTTTCGAAGATTAAAATTTTAATTTTTAATATCGCATAGAACTAACGTGCAGCCCCTATACGTTATGTTTAAAAAAAATATATAAAATTTTTTTTCAAAATGGCGGCTATCGTAAAAATTCAAAGTGTCATAACTTTGCTAAATCAAATCCTACTGAAAAATGTCGTATGCAAAAAGTGTTTGGAATTTTATTTTGCATATAAAAGCAATTTTTAATTATTTTTTTGTTAATAAAAACCGAGTCTTACCATATATTGACCGAGACCTCGAACGAGCTTTTATGCGACTCTGCATACAGTTAACGCTCGTATGAAGCTTCTATTTAAGAAATTGACTTGAATTTTTTATACCAAATAGAGCTTTCAACTATACTTACGATACTATACAAAAAAATTAAAAATTAAAAAATAAAAGTATTTTTTTTTCAAAACACGTTTAGTGTGATGAGTCGATCGACCCACCATACATACGCTCATAAGATTTTCAATATAGTTAAGGTCAGTGTGAGCTTATTTATACATATTTGAATTTCAAAATTTTGTGACAGTATAGAATTCTTAAGCATCCTGTGTATGTTTGTTAGCAAAATCCATTTTGTCAATTTTTTGCAAAATGGCGACAAGTATTAAAATTCAATCACTTATTACTCAGTAGTGTTCAATTTTGTCAAAAAGGTCTCTATACATGAAATGTTGAGAAGCCTAAAGCTCATCTAAGTAAAATATAAAAAATATATATTTTTGCTTGAAAACAAGCGATGTATCAGTTCGATCGTACCCCCATACTAGCCATTTTGAGACTTTCGGAAGAGTTAACGCTCTTAACTGCTTGGTTTCGAAGATTAAAATTTTAATTTTTAATATCGCATAGAACTAACGTGCAGCCCCTATACGTTATGTTTAAAAAAAATATATAAAATTTTTTTTCAAAATGGCGGCTATCGTAAAAATTCAAAGTGTCATAACTTTGCTAAATCAAATCCTACTGAAAAATGTCGTATGCAAAAAGTGTTTGGAATTTTATTTTGCATATAAAAGCAATTTTTAATTATTTTTTTGTTAATAAAAACCGAGTCTTACCATATATTGACCGAGACCTCGAACGAGCTTTTATGCGACTCTGCATACAGTTAACGCTCGTATGAAGCTTCTATTTAAGAAATTGACTTGAATTTTTTATACCAAATAGAGCTTTCAACTATACTTACGATACTATACAAAAAAATTAAAAATTAAAAAATAAAAGTATTTTTTTTTCAAAACACGTTTAGTGTGATGAGTCGATCGACCCACCATACATACGCTCATAAGATTTTCAATATAGTTAAGGTCAGTGTGAGCTTATTTATACATATTTGAATTTCAAAATTTTGTGACAGTATAGAATTCTTAAGCATCCTGTGTATGTTTGTTAGCAAAATCCATTTTGTCAATTTTTTGCAAAATGGCGACAAGTATTAAAATTCAATCACTTATTACTCAGTAGTGTTCAATTTTGTCATAAAGGTCTCTATACATGAAATGTTGAGAAGCCTAAAGCTCATCTAAGTAAAATATAAAAAATATATATTTTTGCTTGAAAACAAGCGATGTATCAGTTCGATCGTACCCCCATACTAGCCATTTTGAGACTTTCGGAAGAGTTAACGCTCTTAACTGCTTGGTTTCGAAGATTAAAATTTTAATTTTTATTATCGCATAGAACTAACGTGCAGCCCCTATACGTTATGTTTAAAAAAAATATATAAAATTTTTTTTCAAAATG
Organism: Plectrocnemia conspersa; assembly: GCF_051122295.1. Taxonomy (NCBI): domain Eukaryota; kingdom Metazoa; phylum Arthropoda; class Insecta; order Trichoptera; family Polycentropodidae; genus Plectrocnemia; species Plectrocnemia conspersa. The sequence goes on along the minus strand of NW_028277182.1, from coordinate 753,821 downwards.
GCGGCTATCGTAAAAATTCAAAGTGTCATAACTTTGCTAAATCAAATCCTACTGAAAAATGTCGTATGCAAAAAGTGTTTGGAATTTTATTTTGCATATAAAAGCAATTTTTAATTATTTTTTTGTTAATAAAAACCGAGTCTTACCATATATTGACCGAGACCTCGAACGAGCTTTTATGCGACTCTGCATACAGTTAACGCTCGTATGAAGCTTCTATTTAAGAAATTGACTTGAATTTTTTATACCAAATAGAGCTTTCAACTATACTTACGATACTATACAAAAAAATTAAAAATTAAAAAATAAAAGTATTTTTTTTTCAAAACACGTTTAGTGTGATGAGTCGATCGACCCACCATACATACGCTCATAAGATTTTCAATATAGTTAAGGTCAGTGTGAGCTTATTTATACATATTTGAATTTCAAAATTTTGTGACAGTATAGAATTCTTAAGCATCCTGTGTATGTTTGTTAGCAAAATCCATTTTGTCAATTTTTTGCAAAATGGCGACAAGTATTAAAATTCAATCACTTATTACTCAGTAGTGTTCAATTTTGTCAAAAAGGTCTCTATACATGAAATGTTGAGAAGCCTAAAGCTCATCTAAGTAAAATATAAAAAATATATATTTTTGCTTGAAAACAAGCGATGTATCAGTTCGATCGTACCCCCATACTAGCCATTTTGAGACTTTCGGAAGAGTTAACGCTCTTAACTGCTTGGTTTCGAAGATTAAAATTTTAATTTTTAATATCGCATAGAACTAACGTGCAGCCCCTATACGTTATGTTTAAAAAAAATATATAAATTTTTTTTTCAAAATGGCGGCTATCGTAAAAATTCAAAGTGTCATAACTTTGCTAAATCAAATCCTACTGAAAAATGTCGTATGCAAAAAGTGTTTGGAATTTTATTTTGCATATAAAAGCAATTTTTAATTATTTTTTTGTTAATAAAAACCGAGTCTTACCATATATTGACCGAGACTTCGAACGAGCTTTTATGCGACTCTGCATACAGTTAACGCTCGTATGAAGCTTCTATTTAAGAAATTGACTTGAATTTTTTATACCAAATAGAGCTTTTAACTATACTTACGATACTATACAAAAAAATTAAAAATTAAAAAATAAAAGTATTTTTTTTTCAAAACACGTTTAGTGTGATGAGTCGATCGACCCACCATACATACGCTCATAAGATTTTCAATATAGTTAAGGTCAGTGTGAGCTTATTTATACATATTTGAATTTCAAAATTTTGTGACAGTATAGAATTCTTAAGCATCCTGTGTATGTTTGTTAGCAAAATCCATTTTGTCAATTTTTTGCAAAATGGCGACAAGTATTAAAATTCAATCACTTATTACTCAGTAGTGTTCAATTTTGTCAAAAAGGTCTCTATACATGAAATGTTGAGAAGCCTAAAGCTCATCTAAGTAAAATATAAAAAATATATATTTTTGCTTGAAAACAAGCGATGTATCAGTTCGATCGTACCCCCATACTAGCCATTTTGAGACTTTCGGAAGAGTTAACGCTCTTAACTGCTTGGTTTCGAAGATTAAAATTTTAATTTTTAATATCGCATAGAACTAACGTGCAGCCCCTATACGTTATGTTTAAAAAAAATATATAAAATTTTTTTTCAAAATGGCGGCTATCGTAAAAATTCAAAGTGTCATAACTTTGCTAAATCAAATCCTACTAAAAAATGTCGTATGCAAAAAGTGTTTGGAATTTTATTTTGCATATAAAAGCAATTTTTAATTATTTTTTTTTTAATAAAAACCGAGTCTTACCATATATTGACCGAGACCTCGAACGAGCTTTTATGCGACTCTGCATACAGTTAACGCTCGTATGAAGCTTCTATTTAAGAAATTGACTTGAATTTTTTATACCAAATAGAGCTTTCAACTATACTTACGATACTATACAAAAAAATTAAAAATTAAAAAATAAAAGTATTTTTTTTTCAAAACACGTTTAGTGTGATGAGTCGATCGACCCACCATACATACGCTCATAAGATTTTCAATATAGTTAAGGTCAGTGTGAGCTTATTTATACATATTTGAATTTCAAAATTTTGTGACAGTATAGAATTCTTAAGCATCCTGTGTATGTTTGTTAGCAAAATCCATTTTGTCAATTTTTTGCAAAATGGCGACAAGTATTAAAATTCAATCACTTATTACTCAGTAGTGTTCAATTTTGTCAAAAAGGTCTCTATACATGAAATGTTGAGAAGCCTAAAGCTCATCTAAGTAAAATATAAAAAATATATATTTTTGCTTGAAAACAAGCGATGTATCAGTTCGATCGTACCCCCATACTAGCCATTTTGAGACTTTCGGAAGAGTTAACGCTCTTAACTGCTTGGTTTCGAAGATTAAAACTTTAATTTTTAATATCGCATAGAACTAACGTGCAGCCCCTATACGTTATGTTTAAAAAAAATATATAAAAATTTTTTTCAAAATGGCGGCTATCGTAAAAATTCAAAGTGTCATAACTTTGCTAAATCAAATCCTACTGAAAAATGTCGTATGCAAAAAGTGTTTGGAATTTTATTTTGCATATAAAAGCAATTTTTAATTATTTTTTTTTTAATAAAAACCGAGTCTTACCATATATTGACCGAGACCTCGAACGAGCTTTTATGCGACTCTGCATACAGTTAACGCTCGTATGAAGCTTCTATTTAAGAAATTGACTTGAATTTTTTATACCAAATAGAGCTTTCAACTATACTTACGATACTATACAAAAAAATTAAAAATTAAAAAATAAAAGTATTTTTTTTTCAAAACACGTTTAGTGTGATGAGTCGATCGACCCACCATACATACGCTCATAAGATTTTCAATATAGTTAAGGTCAGTGTGAGCTTATTTATACATATTTGAATTTCAAAATTTTGTGACAGTATAGAATTCTTAAGCAACCTGTGTATGTTTGTTAGCAAAATCCATTTTGTCAATTTTTTGCAAAATGGCGACAAGTATTAAAATTCAATCACTTATTACTCAGTAGTGTTCAATTTTGTCAAAAAGGTCTCTATACATGAAATGTTGAGAAGCCTAAAGCTCATCTAAGTAAAATATAAAAAATATATATTTTTGCTTGAAAACAAGCGATGTATCAGTTCGATCGTACCCCCATACTAGCCATTTTGAGACTTTCGGAAGAGTTAACGCTCTTAACTGCTTGGTTTCGAAGATTAAAATTTTAATTTTTAATATCGCATAGAACTAACATGCAGCCCCTATACGTTATGTTTAAAAAAAATATATAAAATTTTTTTTCAAAATGGCGGCTATCGTAAAAATTCAAAGTGTCATTACTTTGCTAAATCAAATCCTACTGAAAAATGTCGTATGCAAAAAGTGTTTGGAATTTTATTTTGCATATAAAAGCAATTTTTAATTATTTTTTTTTTAATAAAAACCGAGTCTTACCATATATTGACCGAGACCTCGAACGAGCTTTTATGCGACTCTGCATACAGTTAACGCTCGTATGAAGCTTCTATTTAAGAAATTGACTTGAATTTTTTATACCAAATAGAGCTTTCAACTATACTTACGATACTATACAAAAAAATTAAAAATTAAAAAATAAAAGTATTTTTTTTTCAAAACACGTTTAGTGTGATGAGTCGATCGACCCACCATACATACGCTCATAAGATTTTCAATATAGTTAAGGTCAGTGTGAGCTTATTTATACATATTTGAATTTCAAAATTTTGTGACAGTATAGAATTCTTAAGCAACCTGTGTATGTTTGTTAGCAAAATCCATTTTGTCAATTTTTTGCAAAATGGCGACAAGTATTAAAATTCAATCACTTATTACTCAGTAGTGTTCAATTTTGTCAAAAAGGTCTCTATACATGAAATGTTGAGAAGCCTAAAGCTCATCTAAGTAAAATATAAAAAATATATATTTTTGCTTGAAAACAAGCGATGTATCAGTTCGATCGTACCCCCATACTAGCCATTTTGAGACTTTCGGAAGAGTTAACGCTCTTAACTGCTTGGTTTCGAAGATTAAAATTTTAATTTTTAATATCGCATAGAACTAACATGCAGCCCCTATACGTTATGTTTAAAAAAAATATATAAAATTTTTTTTCAAAATGGCGGCTATCGTAAAAATTCAAAGTGTCATTACTTTGCTAAATCAAATCCTACTGAAAAATGTCGTATGCAAAAAGTGTTTGGAATTTTATTTTGCATATAAAAGCAATTTTTAATTATTTTTTTTTTAATAAAAACCGAGTCTTACCATATATTGACCGAGACCTCGAACGAGCTTTTATGCGACTCTGCATACAGTTAACGCTCGTATGAAGCTTCTATTTAAGAAATTGACTTGAATTTTTTATACCAAATAGAGCTTTCAACTATACTTACGATACTATACAAAAAAATTAAAAATTAAAAAATAAAAGTATTTTTTTTTCAAAACACGTTTAGTGTGATGAGTCGATCGACCCACCATACATACGCTCATAAGATTTTCAATATAGTTAAGGTCAGTGTGAGCTTATTTATACATATTTGAATTTCAAAATTTTGTGACAGTATAGAATTCTTAAGCATCCTGTGTATGTTTGTTAGCAAAATCCATTTTGTCAATTTTTTGCAAAATGGCGACAAGTATTAAAATTCAATCACTTATTACTCAGTAGTGTTCAATTTTGTCAAAAAGGTCTCTATACATGAAATGTTGAGAAGCCTAAAGCTCATCTAAGTAAAATATAAAAAATATATATTTTTGCTTGAAAACAAGCGATGTATCAGTTCGATCGTACCCCCATACTAGCCATTTTGAGACTTTCGGAAGAGTTAACGCTCTTAACTGCTTGGTTTCGAAGATTAAAACTTTAATTTTTAATATCGCATAGAACTAACGTGCAGCCCCTATACGTTATGTTTAAAAAAAATATATAAAAATTTTTTTCAAAATGGCGTCTATCGTAAAAATTCAAATTGTCATAACTTTGCTAAATCAAATCCTACTGAAAAATGTCGTATGCAAAAAGTGTTTGGAATTTTATTTTGCATATAAAAGCAATTTTTAATTATTTTTTTTTTAATAAAAACCGAGTCTTACCATATATTGACCGAGACCTCGAACGAGCTTTTATGCGACTCTGCATACAGTTAACGCTCGTATGAAGCTTCTATTTAAGAAATTGACTTGAATTTTTTATACCAAATAGAGCTTTCAACTATACTTACGATACTATACAAAAAAATTAAAAATTAAAAAATAAAAGTATTTTTTTTTCAAAACACGTTTAGTGTGATGAGTCGATCGACCCACCATACATACGCTCATAAGATTTTCAATATAGTTAAGGTCAGTGTGAGCTTATTTATACATATTTGAATTTCAAAATTTTGTGACAGTATAGAATTCTTAAGCATCCTGTGTATGTTTGTTAGCAAAATCCATTTTGTCAATTTTTTGCAAAATGGCGACAAGTATTAAAATTCAATCACTTATTACTCAGTAGTGTTCAATTTTGTCAAAAAGGTCTGTATACATGAAATGTTGAGAAGCCTAAAGCTCATCTAAGTAAAATATAAAAAATATATATTTTTGCTTGAAAACAAGCGATGTATCAGTTCGATCGTACCCCCATACTAGCCATTTTGAGACTTTCGGAAGAGTTAACGCTCTTAACTGCTTGGTTTCGAAGATTAAAATTTTAATTTTTAATATCGCATAGAACTAACGTGCAGCCCCTATACGTTATGTTTAAAAAAAATATATAAAATTTTTTTTCAAAATGGCGGCTATCGTAAAAATTCAAAGTGTCATAACTTTGCTAAATCAAATCCTACTGAAAAATGTCGTATGCAAAAAGTGTTTGGAATTTTATTTTGCATATAAAAGCAATTTTTAATTATTTTTTTTTTAATAAAAACCGAGTCTTACCATATATTGACCGAGACCTCGAACGAGCTTTTATGCGACTCTGCATACAGTTAACGCTCGTATGAAGCTTCTATTTAAGAAATTGACTTGAATTTTTTATACCAAATAGAGCTTTCAACTATACTTACGATACTATACAAAAAAATTAAAAATTAAAAAATAAAAGTATTTTTTTTTCAAAACACGTTTAGTGTGATGAGTCGATCGACCCACCATACATACGCTCATAAGATTTTCAATATAGTTAAGGTCAGTGTGAGCTTATTTATACATATTTGAATTTCAAAATTTTGTGACAGTATAGAATTCTTAAGCATCCTGTGTATGTTTGTTAGCAAAATCCATTTTGTCAATTTTTTGCAAAATGGCGACAAGTATTAAAATTCAATCACTTATTACTCAGTAGTGTTCAATTTTGTCAAAAAGGTCTCTATACATGAAATGTTGAGAAGCCTAAAGCTCATCTAAGTAAAATATAAAAAATATATATTTTTGCTTGAAAACAAGCGATGTATCAGTTCGATCGTACCCCCATACTAGCCATTTTGAGACTTTCGGAAGAGTTAACGCTCTTAACTGCTTGGTTTCGAAGATTAAAATTTTAATTTTTAATATCGCATAGAACTAACGTGCAGCCCCTATACGTTATGTTTAAAAAAAATATATAAAATTTTTTTTCAAAATGGCGGCTATCGTAAAAATTCAAAGTGTCATAACTTTGCTAAATCAAATCCTACTGAAAAATGTCGTATGCAAAAAGTGTTTGGAATTTTATTTTGCATATAAAAGCAATTTTTAATTATTTTTTTTTTAATAAAAACCGAGTCTTACCATATATTGACCGAGACCTCGAACGAGCTTTTATGCGACTCTGCATACAGTTAACGCTCGTATGAAGCTTCTATTTAAGAAATTGACTTGAATTTTTTATACCAAATAGAGCTTTCAACTATACTTACGATACTATACAAAAAAATTAAAAATTAAAAAATAAAAGTATTTTTTTTTCAAAACACGTTTAGTGTGATGAGTCGATCGACCCACCATACATACGCTCATAAGATTTTCAATATAGTTAAGGTCAGTGTGAGCTTATTTATACATATTTGAATTTCAAAATTTTGTGACAGTATAGAATTCTTAAGCATCCTGTGTATGTTTGTTAGCAAAATCCATTTTGTCAATTTTTTGCAAAATGGCGACAAGTATTAAAATTCAATCACTTATTACTCAGTAGTGTTCAATTTTGTCAAAAAGGTCTCTATACATGAAATGTTGAGAAGCCTAAAGCTCATCTAAGTAAAATATAAAAAATATATATTTTTGCTTGAAAACAAGCGATGTATCAGTTCGATCGTACCCCCATACTAGCCATTTTGAGACTTTCGGAAGAGTTAACGCTCTTAACTGCTTGGTTTTTAAGATTAAAATTTTAATTTTTAATATCGCATAGAACTAACGTGCAGCCCCTATACGTTATGTTTAAAAAAAATATATAAAATTTTTTTTCAAAATGGCGGCTATCGTAAAAATTCAAAGTGTCATAACTTTGCTAAATCAAATCCTACTGAAAAATGTCGTATGCAAAAAGTGTTTGGAATTTTATTTTGCATATAAAAGCAATTTTTAATTATTTTTTTGTTAATAAAAACCGAGTCTTACCATATATTGACCGAGACCTCGAACGAGCTTTTATGCGACTCTGCATACAGTTAACGCTCGTATGAAGCTTCTATTTAAGAAATTGACTTGAATTTTTTATACCAAATAGAGCTTTCAACTATACTTACGATACTATACAAAAAAATTAAAAATTAAAAAATAAAAGTATTTTTTTTTCAAAACACGTTTAGTGTGATGAGTCGATCGACCCACCATACATACGCTCATAAGATTTTCAATATAGTTAAGGTCAGTGTGAGCTTATTTATACATATTTGAATTTTAAAATTTTGTGACAGTATAGAATTCTTAAGCATCCTGTGTATGTTTGTTAGCAAAATCCATTTTGTCAATTTTTTGCAAAATGGCGACAAGTATTAAAATTCAATCACTTATTACTCAGTAGTGTTCAATTTTGTCATAAAGGTCTCTATACATGAAATGTTGAGAAGCCTAAAGCTCATCTAAGTAAAATATAAAAAATATATATTTTTGCTTGAAAACAAGCGATGTATCAGTTCGATCGTACCCCCATACTAGCCATTTTGAGACTTTCGGAAGAGTTAACGCTCTTAACTGCTTGGTTTCGTAGATTAAAATTTGAATTTTTAATATCGCATAGAACTAACGTGCAGCCCCTATACGTAATGTTTAAAAAAAATATATAAAATTTTTTTTCAAAATGGCGGCTATCGTAAAAATTCAAAGTGTCATAACTTTGCTAAATCAAATCCTACTGAAAAATGTCGTATGCAAAAAGTGTTTGGAATTTTATTTTGCATATAAAAGCAATTTTTAATTATTTTTTTTTTAATAAAAACCGAGTCTTACCATATATTGACCGAGACCTCGAACGAGCTTTTATGCGACTCTGCATACAGTTAACGCTCGTATGAAGCTTCTATTTAAGAAATTGACTTGAATTTTTTATACCAAATAGAGCTTTCAACTATACTTACGATACTGTACAAAAAAATTAAAAATTAAAAAATAAAAGTATTTTTTTTTCAAAACACGTTTAGTGTGATGAGTCGATCGACCCACCATACATACGCTCATAAGATTTTCAATATAGTAAAGGTCAGTGTGAGCTTATTTATACATATTTGAATTTCAAAATTTTGTGACAGTATAGAATTCTTAAGCATCCTGTGTATGTTTGTTAGCAAAATCCATTTTGTCAATTTTTTGCAAAATGGCGACAAGTATTAAAATTCAATCACTTATTACTCAGTAGTGTTCAATTTTGTCATAAAGGTCTCTATACATGAAATGTTGAGGAGCCTAAAGCTCATCTAAGTAAAATATAAAAAATATATATTTTTGCTTGAAAACAAGCGATGTATCAGTTCGATCGTACCCCCATACTAGCCATTTTGAGACTTTCGGAAGAGTTAACGCTCTTAACTGCTTGGTTTCGAAGATTAAAATTTTAATTTTTAATATCGCATAGAACTAACGTGCAGCCCCTATACGTTATGTTTAAAAAAAATATATAAAATTTTTTTTCAAAATGGCGGCTATCGTAAAAATTCAAATGGTCATAACTTTGCTAAATCAAATCTTACTGTAAAATGTCGTATGCAAAAAGTGTTTGGAATTTTAATTTGCATATAAAAGCAATTTTTAATTATTTTTTTTTTAATAAAAACCGAGTCTTACCATATATTGACCGAGACCTCGAACGAGCTTTTATGCGACTCTGCATACAGTTAACGCTCGTATGAAGCTTCTATTTAAGAAATTGACTTGAATTTTTTATACCAAATAGAGCTTTCAACTATACTTACGATACTATACAAAAAAATTAAAAATTAAAAAATAAAAGTATTTTTTTTTCAAAACACGTTTAGTGTGATGAGTCGATCGACCCACCATACATACGCTCATAAGATTTTCAATATAGTTAAGGTCAGTGTGAGCTTATTTATACATATTTGAATTTCAAAATTTTGTGACAGTATAGAATTCTTAAGCATCCTGTGTATGTTTGTTAGCAAAATCCATTTTGTCAATTTTTTGCAAAATGGCGACAAGTATTAAAATTCAATCACTTATTACTCAGTAGTGTTCAATTTTGTCAAAAAGGTCTCTATACATGAAATGTTGAGAAGCCTAAAGCCCATCTAAGTAAAATATAAAAAATATATATTTTTGCTTGAAAACAAGCGATGTATCAGTTCGATCGTACCCCCATACTAGCCATTTTGAGACTTTCGGAAGAGTTAACGCTCTTAACTGCTTGGTTTCGAAGATTAAAACTTTAATTTTTAATATCGCATAGAACTAACGTGCAGCCCCTATACGGTATGTTTAAAAAAAATATATAAAAATTTTTTTCAAAATGGCGGCTATCGTAAAAATTCAAAGTGTCATAACTTTGCTAAATCAAATCCTACTGAAAAATGTCGTATGCAAAAAGTGTTTGGAATTTTATTTTGCATATAAAAGCAATTTTTAATTATTTTTTTTTTTAAAAAAACCGAGTCTTACCATATATTGACCGAGACCTCGAACGAGCTTTTATGCGACTCTGCATACAGTTAACGCTCGTATGAAGCTTCTATTTAAGAAATTGACTTGAATTTTTTATACCAAATAGAGCTTTCAACTATACTTACGATACTATACAAAAAAATTAAAAATTAAAAAATAAAAGTATTTTTTTTTCAAAACACGTTTAGTGTGATGAGTCGATCGACCCACCATACATACGCTCATAAGATTTTCAATATAGTTAAGGTCAGTGTGAGCTTATTTATACATATTTGAATTTCAAAATTTTGTGACAGTATAGAATTCTTAAGCAGCCTGTGTATGTTTGTTAGCAAAATCCATTTTGTCAATTTTTTGCAAAATGGCGACAAGTATTAAAATTCAATCACTTATTACTCAGTAGTGTTCAATTTTGTCAAAAAGGTCTCTATACATGAAATGTTGAGAAGCCTAAAGCTCATCTAAGTAAAATATAAAAAATATATATTTTTGCTTGAAAACAAGCGATGTATCAGTTCGATCGTACCCCCATACTAGCCATTTTGAGACTTTTGGAAGAGTTAACGCTCTTAACTGCTTGGTTTCGAAGATTAAAATTTTAATTTTTAATATCGCATAGAACTAACGTGCAGCCCCTATACGTTATGTTTAAAAAAAATATATAAAATTTTTTTTCAAAATGGCGGCTATCGTAAAAATTCAAAGTGTCATAACTTTGCTAAATCAAATCCTACTGAAAAATGTCGTATGCAAAAAGTGTTTGGAATTTTATTTTGCATATAAAAGCAATTTTTAATTATTTTTTTTTTAATAAAAACCGAGTCTTACCATATATTGACCGAGACCTCGAACGAGCTTTTATGCGACTCTGCATACAGTTAACGCTCGTATGAAGCTTCTATTTAAGAAATTGACTTGAATTTTTGATACCAAATAGAGCTTTCAACTATACTTACGATACTATACAAAAAAATTAAAAATTAAAAAATAAAAGTATTT